>NW_005841865.1:5020433-5021308 GCF_000455745.1 Alligator sinensis
TCTAAATCTGCTCTCTGCTAGCTTGTGGCCATTATTTCTTGTAACCCCCGGGGGCGCCTTGGTGAATAAAACCTCACCAATTCCCTTCTTTCCCCCCGTGATGAACTTATAGGCAGCCACAAGGTCGCCTCTCAACCTTCTCTTGCGGAGGCTGGAAAGGACCAGGTTCTTTAGTCTCTTCTCGTAGGGCTTGGCCTGCAGGCCCTTAACCATACGAGTGGCCCTTCTCTGGACCCTCTCCAGGTTATCTGCATCCCTCTTGAAGTGCGGCACCCAGAATTGCACGCAGTACTCCAACTGCGGTCTGACCAGCGCCCAATAGAGGGGAAGTATCACCTCCTTGGCTCTGTTCATCATGCATCTGCTGATGCAGGATAAAATGCCATTAGCTTTTCAGATGGTTTCGTCACGCTGCCGACTCATGTTCATCTTGGAGTCCACTAGGACTCCAAGATCCCTTTTCAATTCCGTGCCACCCAGCAGGTCATTCCCTAGGCAGTAGGTGTGCCGGACATTTTTCCTCCCTTGGTGCAGCACTTTGCATTTCTCCTTGTTGAACTGCATTCTGTTGTTTTCTGCCCACTTGTCCAACCTGTCCAGGTCTGCTTGCAGCTGTTCCCTGCCCTCCGGCGTGTCCACTTCTCCCCATAGCTTTGTGTCATCCGCAAACTTGGACAGAGTACACTTCACTCCCTCGTCCAAGTCGCTGATGAAGACATTAAAGAGTATCGGTCCAAGGACCGAGCCCTGAGGGACCCCACTGCCAACACCCTTCCAGGTCAAAGCCGACCCATCCACCACAACTCTCTGGATGCGACCCTCCAGCCAATTCGCCACCCACCGGACTGTGCAGTCATCCAAGTCACAGCCTCTTA
>NW_005841865.1:5022027-5023679 GCF_000455745.1 Alligator sinensis
CTTTGTGCCTGAAGGATCATTTCCTTAAGGCACAGCCACCCTTCCTGGGCTCCCATCACTTCAAAACTCCTACTCTGCAGTGCGTCCTTGACTAATTGCCTGAGTTCATTGAAATCAGCTTTCCTAAAGTCTAGCACTTTCACCCTACTAGTTACCTTACCCACTCAACGTCTTATGAAGAATTCTATTATTAGGTGATCACTGTCCCCCAGATGGCCACCGATCTGTAGGTCCCCTACCATATCATCCCCGATTGCCAATACCAGATCCAGTTTGGATAAGTAGGAAGTATTTGAACTTTTGGATATTTTCCAAATCAGACCGAACCTATGTGAACGGTGGGACTTTGCCATCTGCGTCTCCCAGCAGATGTCTGGGTAGTTTAGGTCCCCCATGACTACCGCCTCCTTAGCTTTTATGGTCTCTGAGAGTTGCCTCAGGAGCCCCGAATCTAGTTCTTCCCCTTGGTGTGGGGGTCTGTAGCAGACCCCTACCACCAAATCCCTTTCTCCTTGCCCCCCATGTAATTTAACCTACAATCCTTCTACTTTCTCCTCCTTCGATTCCATCTTGATGAGGGTCGATGTATATTGCTCATTGACATAGAGCGCAACCCCTCCCCCTTTCTTCCCCACCCTGTACTTTCTGTACAGCCTATAACCCTCAATATGGGTCTGGTGTCCTAAGTCTCAGGTCTGATATAAAGATTCTCTGGAAATCAAGAATAAAGTGGGCATTGCCTCAGTTTTCTGTCCTCAGGTAGCTATGCGATGCAGTTTATATGTGGAAGTAGGCTTAAAAAGTTATTACACTGAGTTCCTCTCCTCACTTGCTGTCTAGTAGACCTGTGCAAAGCGGCTAGTATTCGCTTCAGATTTGGCTGATTCAGGGAACAGTGATGCGATTTGTTGATTCGAATGACTGTCCCAAATTGATTCAGCCAAATCTGATTCAGAGATTCGGCTGCTGTTGAATCAGCTGAATCTCTGAATCAGCCAGGCCCATCCCCTCCAGCCCAACAATTGCTGCGCTGCCTGCTCTTTGGAAAAAAAAGCCCCAACTCAGAGGGTGCTGCTGGGTGGGGGAGGAGGGGTGATCCCTACTGCCCCCACTGCCTCACGCTGCATGGGGCACTCTGCCACGAGCCCCCTGACACTCTTCCCCACCCCAGCGCCCCAGGAGCCCCCCAGAACCCCCTCACTCCCCCAGGCCCCCCGTAGGTGCCCCGCCAAGGCCAGCTCCGGCCCTTTAAGAAAAAAAAACAAACAAGAAAAGCCCCAGGACTCTCTGTTGCTGATGGCAGGGGGCGATCCCTGCTGCTCCGCACCATGTGGGGAGCTCTGCATGAGTCCCTGAAGCCCCAAGGCCACTGCAGGAGCAGTGAGTCCCAGGGCTTTTCTCCATTTTTTTTTCTTAAAGGACCAGAGCTGGCCCAGGTGGGGCAGCCATGGGGGGAATAGGGTTGTGAGAGGGGGTGGCGGGCTCATACAGAGCCCCCCATGCAGCGTGGGGCAGTGGGGGGCAGCAGGGATTCTCACCTCTGCCCAGCAGCACCCAGTGAGCACTGGAGCTTTTCTTTAAAGCACTGGGAGCTGGGGTGGGCGTGGCAGCCATGGCGGGGGGGGGGGGGAGGGGGTTTGGGGGGGCGGGAG
>NW_005841865.1:5023710-5026681 GCF_000455745.1 Alligator sinensis
TTGGAGAGCTTTGAATCAATTCAGACCTTTTAATTGGTCCCCTGATTTGATTTGGATTTGGAGATTCGGCCACCGAATCAGGCTGAAACTCCTCTGTATTGAATCAGCACTCAAAGCTTCGCACAGCCCTACTGTCTAGACATTAACTGCACTCAGGGTAAATCTATATGGTTCTGTGCAGAGACTGAACATCCAAGCCAGAAGCAATGATGTTAGCTATGTTTGCACTTTGCTACACCCATGCTAATGAGTTGGGCAAAGAGCTAGCTCAGAAGTCTTTACAGACCACTGTACCCTCAATGCCTACACAGAAAAATGAAGGTATGACTGACTAGCATCTTCTAGTGCACCATTCCTGGTTTACTCTCTATGGCACCAGTAATGGTAGCAGTGAAGACACATCAGGAAGAGCTGGGGAAGCAGGAAGACCCTTTTAAGGACCCTGTTTATGTCCTTCTGTTGCTTTTATGTGCTAAAGCCCATGCCACATACTACGATCTCATCTTTGATTTGCTCTGTAGACATCCCCCTCAGTAAGAGCAGGTATTCTGTGTTGAAATTTTCAGTGTCTGTAACCCAAACAGCCTTTTCTTCCATTGAGCTCTCAGTGGTGGTTATTTTCTGCTTCAGACATTTTATTAACATTAATTTCTATTGCAGTGTAGGAGTCCCTGATAATTTACAGTAGAAAGAGACTCCTTTTCCTACTTGGAAGATTCTACAGTCTAAATAAGACATGGCAGACGCAAGATGTGACATCTAGTCAGAAATGGTGAAGTAACAGCATTATTAATGAGAAAAAGGGGAGGGCAGGATTGCCTGAAGAATAAGCTTGGGGGAGCACAAAGTGGATATTTGACAGATATGGAGAAGGGGAAGAAGTGGCTGCCTTCCATTAGTACATATGAGGTCTGCAATGTGCGTTGGAACAGCTGTAGAATTGGAAAGTCACATTTTTTCTCCCTCCTTGGCAATGTTCCTTTTCTTAGTGCCAGTGCCTGAGACAATGGCTGAGCTATTGCTAAGCACATAATGGTCGCTGTCTCTCTATTTAGTCAGTGAACTACCAGAGTCTAACTCACCACTTTGTATATTGGCTCGTTATATTTAAGGATGGAAGGTGTCCTTAAAAATAAGTCCCTTTGTATTTTAGCTACACAATCATTAATGTGCCCTAATTACAGCACATTAAGTTTAGTACCTGGAATAACAGGTACTAACTTAATGTGCCATAATCTAGCGCTGACATGGTTTTTTGTAATACTAATGTGCAGCAGGCCCGTGCGAAGCAGCTAGTATTTGCTTTGGATTCAGGGCCACTGCTGAATTGGCTGAATCTCCCACTGGGACAGGCCACATCCCCTGCCCACTCTCCCAGCCCCGTCAATGGCTGCCTTCCCTGGCCCCAGATCCCTGTTCTTTAAAAAAAAAAAAAAAGCCCCAAACTCACCAGCTCCTGCCAGGTTGGCGGGGTGATCCCCGCTACCCCCCCCCACTGCCTTGTGCTGCATGGGGGGCTCTGCCATGAGCCCTCAGAGGCCCTGGCAGCTGCTGCAGCAGCTGGTGAGTGTGGGTTTTTAAAAAAAAACAAACAAACCAGGAGCTGGGGTGGGCAGGGCAGCCATGGGGGGCAGGGGCTGGGAGAGTGGGTGGGGATCAGAGGGTACTTGGGAGGCTGGGGGAGCACGCAGGGGATAGGGCCTGGCAGGGGTCCCCCCCTGATCCCCTCTCCCTAATCCAACTCCTGCTCCTCCACCCGCTACTTACCAGCACAGGTCTAGCTCCCTGCAGCGGCAAGTGGGGACTGTTCAAATCTCCGAAGCTCTCTGAATCTTTTAGAATCAATTTGGACCTTTTTATTGGTCTGCTGATTTGATTTGGAGATTCAGCCGCTGAATCGGGCCAAATCTCCTGCAAATCAAATTGGCACCTGAAGCTTCGCACAGTCCTAATGTGCAGTAAACTAAATCTACTATGCATTAGCATGGATTTTGCCATGATGTGCTAATCAATGCAGAAGAATTAGTCTACTGCACATTTAGTGTCTCACAGCTGTGCTCAGTGAGCCCTAAATTAAACCTTTTTGAAAGCTTAGAACAACTGCCTATGTAACAACTGCAGCACCTTTTTTCCATATGGCCTCTAAAGTTGTTTTATGTCAACCCATTGACATACGTTGTAACAGGTCTGGCAAAGTTGTGGTCTGGAAAATTCATATAAAACAAGGCATATTTTCTGTAAATTGGCTTTAACCAGGATAGAAAATACTTAACGTTTCTGATGTGCAAAAGATTGACAAATTCACTAACCCACCCTCACAATACCCTGTTATACCAGCATTATTCCCATTTTAGTGATGGCTGGGGAGCAGGGTGGGGGACCTGAGCTATAGAAAATAACAAATCAGTTATGGAGTCTGGGTTAGAATTCAGGAGTTCCCATGCTCAGACTATTTAGACAGAAAGCTAAAGCAAAGAAAATGTTGACAAATTCTGCAAGTCTTGGCTTAAAAATGCCAGGGCTCTTATTGCATGGGTTCAAGTCTGCCGTCTGAATATATTTCTACTCTATAGTTGTTTGGGAAATGTTCTATTTCACGAAGTTGAATTTGACTAAATTAAATCAATGCATATTTCATTGTAGTGTTCTGAAGCACTTAGGCCTCGATTAAAAAAAAGCATCCTTATACAAGTCAGCTTTTGAAGCACACGGTTAATTTCTAGGCCTGTGCGAAGTGGCAAGTATTTGATTCAGATTTGGATTTGGCCAATCGGAGGGACAGTGATTCAATTCAATGCCCTGTTCTGATTCAATTTGGCTGATTCGGATCCAAAGATTTGATGCCAATCCAGAGATTTGGCCATAGACTAAACAGGCAACAGCCCTCAAGGATGCTGGATGCAGTTGCCTCCAGCTGGTAAGTCTATTATGGTGGGCAGAGGAGGGAGAAAAGACGTGTGGGGTGGGGGGG
>NW_005841865.1:5026700-5027272 GCF_000455745.1 Alligator sinensis
ATCAATGCCCCTACAGTGAGGGAGGGATCCAGCTGGGGTGGGGGGGCATGGGCAGAGCCGTTCCTAGGGGTGTGCAGCCAGAGCCGGCAGAGCAGGAGGGGAGCAGGGGTAGTCTGGAGCTGGCAGTGCGCACTGGCAGCAGAGTCTGCAGTGTGTGGCAGTGGTGGCACAAGGCGGCCATGGTGGGGCCTGTACAGGACTGTCCAGGGGCCCCCCATAGCGCAGGGCCCAGGGCAGTCACCCTGATTCGCACCCCCAGGGACGGCCCTGGGTGCAGGACTTGGAGAGGGGGGCTCCCACCACTGTGCTGTGCATCACCGCTCCAGGAGGGCATGGGAGTGGGCATGTGCCCCTGGATTTGCTCAGGGCAGGTTGGGCCGGGCTGTGCTCTGGACAGGCGGTGGAAGGCACTGGGAGTGGGGACTATGCCTTCCCACCGTTTGCCCAGCCTTCCTCTGCCTCCGGCTTCTTCCTGGCTGGATGAGCAGCAGCAGGGCATGGGGGCAGGAACACGCACTCAGATTGGAGTGGGGCCAGCAGTAGGGGTTATGGGGAATTTTAGGGTGGCTGCA
>NW_005841866.1:0-22280 GCF_000455745.1 Alligator sinensis
TTGAGATAAACTTGGTTGAATGTAGTATCATTGCATAAACTGGTTAGATACAAATCAATTAAGTCTGTCTAATCTAGACCCCTTTCTGGTTTAAAATAATCCAGACAATCCCAGCATCTCAACATGCTCTCTGGGCTGGACGGGGTTCTCTGCTCCAAATCAGGGCTGGCCCCTCCCCTCTGCATCTGCGTGGCTTCTCTGTGCTAAACAGGGATTATTCCACACCCCCTGCTTTAGCAGACACCTCTGGGTTAGCTAGCAGACCACCTGCTGACTACAGTCCCTGCTGTCGGAGACAAAGGCAGACAGGTTTTTTGGAGCTAATCAACAGGTAGCTTAATGTCCTTTCTTGGAAACGTTTGAGAAGAGCTGTTTGCTCCCCTCTCTCCCCCTCACCACTCTCTGCTAAGCACAAATTCCCTCCTCCCCTCTGCCTTTGCTGAGGTATCTCTGTATTAGCGAACAGATCACATGCTGGGTCTGTGATGAATCAACAGATAGCGGGTAATGTCTCTCTGTTGTTTTCTCAATTGGGGCAATAAACACTGAGATAAGGGTGATAAACACTGTTATCAGCTTCCCCCCTCCCAGTTTGCTTGCTTGTCAGTCTGCTGCAGACAGTATACAGAAGCAGGGAGGGAGGGTGGGTGAAAAGCTCTGTATCATCAACAGATGCATGCACTACATACACCCCCTTGACTCAGTGCTAGCCCAGGGCTGCAGGCTGGCAACACACACACCCCTTGAGCAGCAAGCAGGGAAATGCCTAGGACTGCAGGCAGGGTGGAGGTTTACACTGCTTCCTAATGAGATCCCTGCTGTGACCTGGCCCCCTCAGTTTAGCTCTGTGGAAGGGCAGGGAGGGCTGCTTTAGCACCCCCTGCCCCCAGCTTCCAGCCTGAGCCACTGCAGGCATGTGCCTGAATTTCCTCACTCCAGAGAGATTGTCTGCATGGTTGGAAACTGGCTCAGCCTAGCCAGGTTAAACTAACCTGCAAAGGTTGAATCAATTCAGGCTCAGGCTTTTTGAATGTCTGTCCCTAGCCTTGAGGTCCCTTCCTACCCTAATATTCTATGATTCTGATTAATCTGAACATGAAAATCAAGTTACAGTTAAATTGAGTCAATTACATTTCAGTTTAAGATAATCATACTTTCAGAGCTTACTGTTAAGCAAGATGAGTTTTTTTTTACATCTGAATTATGAGGACATCAAGGGCAATATGTTTATTGTCATTATATTATAGTTTAAAAATATACCAGATTATTCAAGGCTTTTTTAAAAATTAGAATTACAAAACTGGGCCTTATACCTGGAAAAAAAATCCTGTGATTAACACTAAATTCATGAATAGTTATGATGAAATAAATGAGACTGCTCATGTGTATAAAATGAAACATTTATATATGTCTGCAGAACTACAGTCTTAACAGGCAAAGAAATGGTACAGCCGTCTCCTATGAGCTATTTACATCTAGCAATCCAGGAATTTGCACTCACACATCTTCTAGGCATCTCTTCTAGCTTCCATTGAAGCTCTTGGCAAGATCCAGCTCTCATTAGTGTTAGGGGCAGCTGGACCAGGTCCTATGAAAATTCATTCCAGACTCTGGATACTAAATGAGTACAGTGCTTCAAAGTATTGTCTGTAAAATCTCTTACATTTAGAGATATCAAACTTAATAAAGTAGAAAGGGTTCTGGGAAGTAAGTGGACTGTAAAGTTTGATATATTTAAATTGGTCATGATGGCACTAGTAACTATAACATGATTTTTTCTTAAACATTAAGAATGAAAATGTGCAGGCATTAAATAAGCAGCCCTCTTCTACCCTAACAAGATTTCAAATTACCTTTTCTCTCTCAAAGCCCTGTAAGCACTGCCCTGTTTCTACGGGGAAGCTATATCCTAATTATCTGAAGTGACTGAAGAAGGGAGATGGCATTTACTAGCAAAAGAATACTTTTGTTTTTAGCTAAGCAGCATGATAGCACCACGGTAAAACTAGCTGGCATAATGTGTATTTGCCTAGCTGTGGGAATGTCATTGCAGGCCTTTGGGTGAGGAGCACTTTAATGACAGAAGAAAGGCAGAGTAGTCATTCATTTTATCCCACATGGGAGACCACATGAATAACAACTTCTATGGGCTAAGGGATTAACCCTGCATGAAGCTTAACTGAGTAGGGTTTTTTTTCCCTTTTAATTTTTAACTTTTTTACCTGTGTTCTTCTACTGCTTCAAATTGTAACAGACTAATACTGTAAATGATAATTTAAAATAGTCCAGTCAGATTTGTTGACGGTAAATAACATTTTCTAAAGTGCTAAACACTGGCCCTTTTGAGGTATTAAACATCTAAAAGTACAGGTAAGCACTTAATAGGATTTTTAAAAAGGAAGAAAAAATGACTTAGCTGTCTAGCTCCCACTGAAATCAATATGAGAAATAACTGGTGCTTTTGTAAGCACTAGCCAGCCTGCATCTTTAGGTGCTTAGAAACCTTTGTAAATCTGGCCCTATGTTTTTGGGGGTTTGCATACTAGTGGTCATGCCTGATCTCTGTGTTGAAGATACAGTTAGTATGACACGTGCATCTTTTCTACACTGCCAATAAGATTATGAAGACACAGGTAAGTAGGAGATATTCCGTGCAAAGTGACTAGAACATCTAGAGTCAGAATTGGTTTGTGACCTTACTTTGGCTAGCTTTTTGACATGCATAAATCAATTTGTTTATTACTATTTGTCTCCAACTCCAAATGAGAGATGAAATATCTTTTCCACTACCTCAAGAAAGATATTTAACCCATTCTGAAACATTAAGTCATATTTGTTATACGGTGAGCCATAAGATTTTATGATACTTCTAGTGGTCTAATCTAGGCCAGAATGCACATAAAAATTCATGCCTGAAAAGTAGAAGGCACATTTCTGCACTGCAGTTGAGACTAGTTGTTATTCTAGCCACGTATTTTAGATTCTCCCTGTGGATTTAATGGGAACATTTTGCCCATGGAGACGTAAAAATAAAAATAGAGAAGTGGCAATCTGAGTGTTTAGGTCTATATGAAGACCTTTTCCCACACACAACATTCATGCAGTTATGAAAAATAAGCTAAAAGGTTTTTATTTTTCTGTGTTGGCCTATTAACAAGAATATTTTAAAAGCTTTTAAGATCTGTTAAACATGTTTTTTGCATACTCAAAAATAATTTTCTCTTGTTTTGTTAGGAATTTGAGCCACTGGGATTGATAAGGGATTAGATACTTAGTGGAAAACCTCATTTCATGAAATTCTGGAACTATGGCACAATATCTGATGGTGGAGGGACATGAATGTTCTTATTTTGTATCATTTATGAGAACTGTATATCATTGCTATTCAGTGGATGAATTGTAAGCAAGATCAAAATATTAGCAATGGAGAAAATGCTAAATAGATCAAACAGATCATAATCTTTATGGAAATTACCTTTGTCTTTTTCCCCCGTGTGTGTGTGTGTGAGGACGCACACTGGAGGAAAAAAAATTAAACTGAGGAAAAGCCAAGGGAATAATATTTTTTGATAGATGATGTAGCAGACTTCTCAATGTTCATGTACTTCAGTGGCACTTGCTATAATTTTACCCATAGGCAGTTTTCTGAATTTGTCTATATTACTGGTACTTAGCTTTACAAGCCACATAAGCATATTAATACAGCTGATTTATAGTCACACACGAGACAGGAGAGAGTTGGGGCACGTTTGCCTTTAACCTTATATGTAAGAGACACTGAGTTCAAGTTTGTCCAATTAGTGTTTGAGTGACAAAATTAAAGAAAAGGTGGACAGGAAGGGACCTTAGGATGCAAGCAGTTCATTTCGCCTGCTTGAGCAGCATCATCCCTGACTATATCAGGTACATAAGTCCAGTTAAGCACTAGGGGCATGTGAAATGGACCATATTCAATTTGGATTCTCCTGAATCCAAATCAGGGGCAGTGATGCAATTTGTTTATTTGGATCACTATCCCCAATTTGATTCAGCCAAATCTGAATCTGAAGATTCAATGCCAATTCAGAGAATCAATGATTCAGGCATAGACACAGTTTTTAATGTTTTTTTTGTTTTGTTTTGTTTTTAAATAAACCTTGAGGTACCAGGCATGGCTTGTGAACACTGATGCTGGGGTGGATGGAGCATCCTACAGGAACATGGGGAGGGGGAGCTCCCCAGTGCACTTGACAACAGACCCAAAAATGGACCAGAAGCACTTCTGGACCATTTCTGGGTCCACGGGGCAGCGCACCTGTCCCCCCCCAGCGGGACCCGTCGCCCCCCCCCCCCCCCCCCGTTTCCCTCCCTGCTCATCTATCAGCCACAGGGGGACCCCAGGTGCCTCCCCAGACCCAGAAGGCATTAGTCACTCAGCCAAGGGGTGCGGTGGGCCCCTCTGCTGTGCATGCTTCCCAGTGGACCCAGAACTGGACTGGAAGTGCTTCTGGTCCACTTCCGGGTCCACTGCCGAGAGCACTGGGGAGCCCGCCCCCCCCCCGCCTTCCTATGGGACGTTCCATCTTTCCCAGCATCCATGAGCCACCTGATATGTTGAGGTACATAGAAACAAACAAACAAACAAATAAACATTTAAAGCTGTGTTACATCTGAATTGATTCGGAGGGTTCCAGTGTGATTTGGAGAGATTAAAGAGTCTTCTGATTTGATTCAGATTTAGAGATTCGGCCACCAAATTGCATCAGGGACCAAAGCTTTGCACAGCCCTATGAAGCACTACTTGGTGGAACAGGATCAGGTTTAAACTTTCATGTGTTGCTTAGGGCAGAATCCAACTATCTTTTTGAAGGTGTGCTTGGGAAAAGAGAGAAACTTGCTCTCCATGATCCAGACTTTTGAAAATTTTCTATATTGTCATGGCAGAAATTTTTCTTCATATGTACAAACAGAGAAAGGATGTCAGTGCAGGAAAATGAATTAAATATACAAACACCAACGAATACACTTAGATAGTCCTAAGTATGATTTGTCAAGCTCTAACACAAATATTTTCCTTGTTTTTATATCTTTCCACATGTACTTTATTATATCACCAGCCTTAGGACTTTATCCTGTACCTATCAATTTGTTGTTAGTTTTAAATAGTGTGAAATCAGACTTTTAAAGTATATTTCAACAACAGTAATCTGCAGAAGAGCTATAAAGCTAATTTATAATCAGAAAGACAGGGGATTGACTGATGGGGTGCAAGGATAATGCCATGTGTCCAGCACACAACATGCTAACTCCAGCTCTCCCTTCCATTTCTGTAGCAAGGTGTTGGAATACCACAGGTAGAGGGTGTCAGAGCTCTCCCCCATTAGGAACCTCATAGAAGGACTCAGGTTGGGCCGTATGGGTCCAATACCCAGCGAACTACTTGGTGGTGCTTCAGCCCAAGCCTCTGTTCATGAGCCTAGGATTTGAGGCCCAGGGACATAGAGGAATTAAGTGGGAAGGAGAAGAAGAGAATTATGTAGCAGTCTGAGAGGGGCTAGAAGAAGATGGGGATCTCTGACAATGCTTGGATAACTTTTTCTTTATTGTTACCCACTTGATATGTTTATGAAAGCTGTTTGCTGAACAGAAGTCACTGTTTTTTGCTGTGTTCATTGCTGTTTAGTCATTCCATGACCTTACAGCAATTACATGTTAGTCTTGTCAACTGTACATTTAGCAGATCAATTTTATTGTATAGAAACCTGTTCATTAAATGTAATAAAAAACTGCTCCAATGCAAAAAATATCCGTAGAATATAAATAAAGCAGGGCAGTAAAATTAAAAGAGAATTAGACTCCATCATC
This sequence comes from Alligator sinensis, assembly GCF_000455745.1. Taxonomy (NCBI): domain Eukaryota; kingdom Metazoa; phylum Chordata; order Crocodylia; family Alligatoridae; genus Alligator; species Alligator sinensis. Next base: position 5,845 of record NW_005841866.1, read on the forward strand.
CCATTGGCCTTGTGTTTTCTTTAATGATTAGCTGAAGCATAAATATTATTTGAGCTGGTTTAGTGAGCTGCATATGCTCAGACTACTATAGCAGCTCATCTTTCCTGGTTCTTTGTGTCCAGAAAGGATAAAGTCATAAAATACATGATGTAACATAAAGCCTTGAGAGCATAAAGTTTCCCATGACAAGACCATGTCTAAGCCTACAGTTTTGTCATTGGTTATGCATACTTTATTGATAAAGTGTGTTGTGATATCAAAATGGATTTAAGATAAAAGTGGTTTTTAAAGGGAGCAGGAAGGATGAAGTGAAATATCCAGTCAGTATTCACTTAAGGATTTGAATTAGTTGTTTACTATTCTTTGGTTGTACTGTTTACTAAGTAGGAAAGATTAGTTGCAAGATGACAGAATAGCAGATGCCAGCTGGGGGTTTTGACCATGTACATGTCTTGAGTCACTAGACATTTTCATATTTACTTCAGCAGAAACAGTTATTTGAAATAGAACTCAACATGGCACCTTACCAAGATGTCCAAATACCACTTTTGGTCACAAAAATGTATAAATACATGTATGTACACACATGTATAAAGCAGACAAGTGCTAAATAAAGCATCCAAATTCCTGGCTTTGGGCATCTTAGCATGATCTCATACTTCACACTCCATCATTAAAATGCTTTCACTCTGGGAAGAGTAGCTTTGCCATTACCCACGAGAGATTTGCAAGCTAAATGCATTTCAGAATCTTCTTCATCAAGCTTACAATTCATAGGCATTGACCCTGGGTATGACCATAAACTGCATTCAACTAGAGGGCCTGGTGGCAACATGTTGGGACTACTCATGGACAGGTTGCTCCTATAAGATACCACAATGTTGCAACCTCTACAGTAAGGTGAATATAGGTCACCTCAAACTGCTAGCCCCCACTGCCTTGGTGGGCACTCCTTGGTTGAAGAAAGGCTAAGGGACATCACCCTGACACTCACCTTTGCTAGAACATTAGGCAGTTAACAGCAGTTCTTATCTGTTGCTCTCTGGCAGAAGCTACAACCATTGAGACACTGAACGTCTGGACTCAATATGGCATTTAGATTCTGTCTCAATGGTCCAAAGTGGGGATGGTAGGTCTTGTGCAGCCTCTACTCCTCCTCTTGCCTAGGCATACAAGTCAAAGGTCTTGGTGTGATAATCATAGACCTCTTATGCATACATCATAACCCAGAGGATTGATGCTTGCCTAATATTAATTTATTGGCATATAATGTTGGGGGTTTTGGCCAGCCAGTCTGCATAACTTTAATAGTTGCTGGTAATATTTCAGAGAAAGTTTGTTCCCGATTGACTCTGTTGTTTGAATATGGTGTCTGTGCATTGCTTACTTATTAGGGCTATGCAAAGCTTCAGGTGCCAATTTGATTTGGAGGAGATTCGGCGGCCGAATCTCCAAATCCACATCAAATCAGGGGACCAATTATAAAAGGTCCAAATTGATTTGAAGCTCTCCAAATTGATTTGGAAAGGTTTTGAGAGCTTCGATGATTCAGGCAGTCCCCATCCACTGCAGCAGGGAGCTGTTAAGTAGAGGACAGGGGACCATGGGCCCCCACCATCCGCTGCCTGCTCCCCCAACCTCCCTCAACCCCTGACCACTCCCTCAGCCCCACCCCGGACCTTAAAAACATACAAACCCCACAACAGCCCTGAACTCAACAGCTCCTGCAGCAGCTTTGGGTAGCTCATGGAAGAGCCCAACCATGTGGCATGGGGCAGTGGGGGGCAGCAGGGATCACCCCTAGCCAGGCAGGAACCCACGAGTGCAGGGTTTTGTTTTGTTTTTCTTAAAGGGTGAGAGCTGGGGTGGGCAGGACAGCCATGGGGGAGGGGGTGCTGAGAGGGTCAGGGGGCTTGTGTAGAGCCACCCCATGCAGCATGGGGATCACCCCCCTGCCAGGAAGCACCTGGTGAGTCAGGGCTTTTGTTTTGTTTTGTTCCCCCCCCCCCCCCCCCCAGTGCGTGGAGCTGGAGCAGGCAGGGCAGCCATTGCCAGGGCTGGGAGAACAGGAAGGGGATGGGCCTATGCGATTCAGAGATTCAGCATTAGCTGAACCAATTCAGGACAGCAATTCAAATCACCAAGTCAAGTCACTGTTGCCAAATTAGCCAAATCTGAAGCAAATACTAGCTGCTTCACACAGGCCTATTACTTACGACTTCAATATATGACATTCACTCTTTTGACAAACCCAGTTCCTAGAAACTATAATGAATGGCCTCAGACCTCAGGCTATGGCTCCTGTAACAAGTGGGTTTCTCAAAGCCAGTCACCACAATGGCCCACTCACCTGTCTGGGCAGTCTGCCCACCTACCTCACCTTTGATGTAATGAATAAGCTGCTTCTAGGTGAGAGGCTGCCTATTTAATGTTCTGCTGTCTAGGGTTTACAGCCAACTTCTACCTCCCCTTTATCATGTCCCAAGCCTCACAGCTGTTATGACTATCAATCACTTTTGAGCCCCTCTGACACCAGCCTCAATGCCCCTGTATCCACACCCCTGTAGAGCTAGGGCTCTCTGCACCCCTGTATCCACACCCCTCTGGTATCTCACTCTGTGTGCCTATCACTAACTCTACCCAAGTTCTTTGACCTTTTCTCCAGGCATTAATGAGGCCTCCAAACCTCCCCTTACAGCCTCATCCCAGCCCTCCTATGTAAACAAAAGACAAAAGCAAAAGCCCCTAGGCTATAGCTTAAACATTATCAATAACAACAGTGTTATGGTCAAGGGAACAAGCTTCCAAACTTTAGGCAGCATGCCCCTATCCCTAGGTACCTAATAGGCATCTGGATTCTTGCAGTTTTTGAGTAGTAAAGCAGGCAGTACCAGTTCTCAGACAACTTTCCCATGCAGGAACTTCTTCTCTGCCAGTTGCCAGAGATAGAAAGCCTTACTATCTCCAGCCCTGAGCTTATATGTCCCAAAACCCTGCCTCCTTCCAATCTTGTGATTCCTGCAGGTGCTACCCAATTACCTCCTTATACTGTTACTGCAGCAACCCACAGCTGGGGAGCTCTTCTGGTTAGGCTGCTTCAACATTAAAGGAGCAGGCACATCTTAGTGCCCTGCTACAGCTCCTCCTGAATATATATCTATAAGATAACAATTTAAAAATGCCAAGTTGATTACTTTGAATTTACCTACAGAATAGCCACTATGTTACAGCTATGAACCATGACTGCACTAATATACAGTTTATCTGCATCTAATTGTATTGATTTAGCTGATCTGGTCCAATAACTTTGCTAATGGTTATTGTTACCTTATTTCCCCACTTAAAAAATATTTGATTGGCTTTGATTAAGCTTACTTGAGGCTTGAAAATGGAAGAAAGGAAAAGTTTAAAAGAAATAAGGAAAAGTACATTTATTTAGGAAGAAGAATGAGAAAATAAAAGTGCATCCTACTTGGTTTTCCTAGGATTTGGGCAAACTGTTTCAGATCTTTATCCATCGCTTGAACTGAACTAAAGATGAGAAATGTTGTAGGATTAGGAAAGTCTGATCAAGCATCTTGTAGCTAGTGGTAAAAAAAAATAAAACAAGATGGTAGGGTGCATAAGGAATCAGATAATAACACAGAGAATGTTACAATGTCTTTTTATAACTTAGTGGTGCAGCCTCACCTCAAATCAGGATGTAGCACTGATTATTCCATATCACAAAGGATATTGAAAAACTATGGGACATAGATGGGACATGAGAATCATCAAAGACCTGGACTCTCCTATGTAGACAGGTAGCAAAAAGATTGGCATTACTTACCATACATGGAGGACAAACTAGAGAAAACAAGATACACGTGTATAAAATAACTAGTTATCTGGAAAAGGCAGATTGGAAACTTGTAATTTACCTGCACTTTAACAAAATCATTCATTGTCAGAAGAAAACATTAGGGCCAAAAACTTTGAGAGGCAGATACCAATTATCCAGTCCCTTTTTACACGATTATCAAGAAGGCATAGTTATGTAATTACCATTAGAAATCGTGTGCAAGGATATCGTCACTCAGGATATCGTCGCTCAGGCTTCAGGCCTCCAACTATCAGATCAGGATGAGACATAGTAGAAATAGGAAGACATTACTGACATCTGCCTACCCTGTGGTTTATATCAGTGGTTTTCAACCCTTTTCCATTTGTGGACCCCTTTGGAAATTTCAAAAGGAGGTGCAGACCCCTTTGAATTGTAAGTGTAGGTATTCATATACTTTTGATTGATCATAGTCATCTTTCACGGACCCCTTAGACATGGTCTGAAGACTCCTGTAGTATCAGGGTCTGCAGACCACAGGTTGAAAACCACTAGTCTATACATAGGATCTCTGTTCCTCTGCTTCCTCTGAAGCACCTAGTTTTGGCTGCTGCTAGAATTATAATACAGAACTAGTTGGATCTCAGGTCTGATCCAGCAGGGCAAGTTCTCTCTTCTTACTAAGGCCTCTCCCCCATCCCATTTCTCTCTTGGTTAGTAGTTTGTTAATTGGAAGTTAGACAACATGGCTGAGGATAGTCAGCACTTCCCTTCCAGTTATGCCTGAGATTCAGATAATTCAAAATCATTGTTGAAAAGTAAGCAGAGGTTTGGGTATTTCTGTAAGTCAAACCAAATCTCCAGTTTCTCCAAAATACAAGTTTTACATTTGCCTTTTGCTGCAAACTGGTTCTTTTTTTGAACGGATTGAGAATAAAACTTGACTTCTGTTAAGTGCAAGTTTAGTTGGTGTGGATGTGCCTGGAAGGAACCACAGTCTGAAAATCTAATTTCAAGTTCTGTTTGCAAAAATAACATATTATCCTGTTCAGTGTATTCTTGTTTTCCAGTGTCCTGACAGGCACCACCAGACCCTAAATGTACAATGCTTTGGCACAGGAGTTTGAACTAGAAATAGTATAACTTCATCCCATAGGCTAGGGACAGACATTACCATAAACTGGTTTAAGTGATCAGAAACTGATTTAAACCTGTAACAGAACAGACATTCAGTGCACATAAACCAGTTTGTAAATGGCTGAAACTGGTTTGAGATAAACCTGGTTGAATGTAGTATCAGATTTAACTGATTTGGATCAAACCAGTTTATGCAATGTCTGTCCGAGACCCCTTCCTGCTGTAACTTAAACCAGAGTCCCCCAGCATCCCAAATGATTTGCAGCTCTTGGGCAGGGCTCTCAGCTCCACAGCAGGGCTGCCTCACCCATCTGCTCCCTGGCTGGAGCTCCAGTAGAGACTTGCAGGCACAGCAGGATCTGCCTGTCTTCCCCCTGCCCCATTCTACCTCTCCACTCACTGTTCAAGAAGGAATCCCTCACTCCTGTCTCCTATAGCACGTACCGTAGCCAGCATATGGTATGCTAGCTAATGCTGAGAGGTGTCTGTGTAAGGCAGACAGAGCAAAGGCAGACAGGACAGTGTCCACTTAGGGCTTTTTGGAGCTAATTAACAGGTAGCTGGTAATGTAACCCCAGTCCTTCCTTGGAAAAAGTTGTTCGTAATACATTGTGAGCCTGAAGTGGGGGAGTAGAACTGGGTATAAAAGGAGACTGATTGAAATAAGAAGCTGGACGAACAGACACTTAGCCAGGAGCTGAGAGTAGAAAAGTGTCCTTGCTCAGTCAGTTTCATTTCTCCTACTTCTTCCCCAGGCTTTGTGGCTAGTCAGTCCCAGCTCCTGTGCCCCTATTTCTATCCTTTATAGTTACCATAGTACTAGTCTCACTCTCAATTTCCTTGTCCAACCTCAGTTTCTTCATTGGCCATATGCAGGTTGCCCTTAATACAGGGGTGGGCAAAATATGGCCCACAGGCCAGATCCAGCCTGCCAGGCCATTCTATCTCACCTGTGGGGACCCTAAAAAAATTAGAAAATTAATATTTATCTGCCCCTGGCTCCTGTCAAAGATGACAGGAGCCAGGGGCAGTAGGACCCAAGGGAAACCCCAGAAGGCTCCTGCAACAGCAGGGTCCACCTGGCCCTGCCCCCCCCCCCACTTTGCCTTATCCTGCTTTATAAGGTCTCACTTTTAATTTGAGCAATTGACAATTTTAAGTAACAACAATCCTATGATCTCTCTCCATCTATTTTCAGCCTCTGTCCCTCTCCACACCAAACACATGGCCAGGAGCTGAGAGTAGAAAAGAAACAGGATGGGGCACTAAGTCAGTGACATACCATGGGTCTCTGGTGCCTGGGGCAATGCTTGCATTTGTGCCCCCTTCCCCATCCTTCTCATACCAATACTTAAAGTCTCCTGCCCAGCACTGTTTGATTACCTGCTTCAGCTGGGAAGAAAATTAAAGTTCTGGCACACTGGACATGGGGGGAAGAGTGGTGGCTGGAATTTCCAGCTGGAACAGGTAATGAAGCATCCAACCCATGGGGTGGGCGGGGCGGTTACACAACAAACATGCCCACCACCACTGGCTCTGTGGGACTCCCTGCAGCCACAGGTTTTGCAGAAAGGACAGGCTGGCCCTGGTCACATCATGTGATAAGAACTACGAAGGGCCCAGCTGGTGCCCCCTCGAGGCCGGTGCCCGTGGGCCATAGCCCCTGGGGGCCATAGTCCCCTCCTGTTGGTCCGCTATTGCACTAAGTATTTAGTTTGTAAGGATACAAGCACAAGAGTCCAAACCCAGAAAAGTCCAAATACTCACCTACAGAGTTTGGAATAGAACCCAGAATGCTCTGCTGTCCACAGATATTGTGAAGCCCAGTGCCTAAGCATCAGCCTGATTTCTCTCCAACAAGGGTCCATATAGAAGATGACAACCCACTACTTTTATCATGCAGTCCTTTAGCTAGGTAGCAGAAGGCTGTGTGGTGGATCAAATGATCCAGCCCTGTTGATAAACCATGTTTATTTAACTATGATTCCAGGTGATAGAATTTTTTTTACTTTTGCATATTTTAAAGAATAAATAAGGAAATGCCACACAAATAATTATGTCCTACTCTTTGAGTGTAAATAGGTAAAAATTGCAAACTTAATGAATAATATACTTTTTCTGTAATAAAAATAAAAACACAAAAGCTGTTCTGAGGAAATGAAATTGTTCTTATTGTTTATAAACATAAGGAAATAACAATGAAATAAATGCAAATAATAAAGTAATTTTTTTTATTCTAGTATTTTAAATGATTCCCAGGATTTCAGAACATAAACATGTTTTATAATGGCCTTTGAACCATTTACTTAGCCCAGGCATATATCGTTTTAATCTAATACATTCTCAGAGTTGAAAATTTCTGGCAAGTGTATGTAATAAGTCACCTTCCCCCCCTCCTACAACTTCTCCCCCTTCCCCCCAAGTCCCCACCCCAATCTAGACTGAAGTGCTTTTAGGCTTAAAATATTTACATGCATGAAAAATACCTAAAATATTAGTATTTAAAAGATCTGATTACAGTTTTTTTGCTAAACAGAACACTTTTGAAAGGTACCTGTGTTGGGATGTCTAGAGGGTCAAAAGCTAAAAAGCAGTTCTGTTATCTCAGTACAAAAAAACCAAAAATTGGAGGTGGTCCTGCTTTGAGCAGAAGGCTGAACCAAATTATCTGCTGAGGTCCCTTCCAAACCCTCTATTATTCTATGAAAACAACAACAACAAAACCACTAGAATACTGGCAAACATTTTAAATCACCCTAAAGTAGAAGATTTTTTTGTGTACTAATTTTCAAACATTGACTTCTTCATGATTTTGACACAACAAAAAGGCTTGTGGTGCTAAGTAATTTGGCTAGGGAGAGACATCACACATAAACCTGTTTAAGTGATCAGAAACTGGTTTAATCCTGTAACAGAACAGACATTCAGTGCACATAAACCAGTTTCAAAATGGCTGAAACCAGTTTCAGATAAACCTGGCTGAATGTAGTATCAGACTTAACTGCTTTGGCTTAAACCAGTTTATGCAATGACTGTCCCAGACACCAGTTTCAATTGGGACTTGAGATATTAATATTGCAGAAAACTGTAATGGATCTGAATTCCTTTGTTCAGCAAAGGACCATCAGAACTATATGGCTAGAGACAGATATTCAAAAACTTGAGCCTGAATTGATTCAATCTTTGCAGGTTAGTCTAACTTGCAAAGCTTGAACTGATTTGGAGGTGGGTGGACATTAACTTTTCATTCCATAAATGCAGGCACATGCCTGCAGTGGCTCATGCTAGAAGCTGGGGGGGCAGAACAGCCCTCCTTTCCCTTCCACAGTGGTGAGCTGAGGAAGGGCATGGCCAGGCCCCAGCAAGATGCTCTGATTAGGGAGGGGTTCTGCCCCCTGCCTCCTCCCCACTCCTCCTATTTTAATTTTAATTAAATTAAAAAACATTTTTATGGGTCTTTGATTTTTAGTATGTAATTTGTTTGTTTACCCCTAAGATGGCAAACACTCTTTGAGATGGGAACCCCCCCTTGCTGAATGGAGTGCTTCCAGGGGCAAGGGGAGGGATTTCTGGTGGCAAAGGTCAGAGGTTAGGGGCGGGACTTCCAGTCCCAAGATAGTGATCGGGGACAAGGCACGTGTCAAGGGGCAGGGCTAACCATGCGGCCCTTGACAGCTTGCCAAAACTTGGTAAGTGGCCCTCTGCCCAAAATAATTGCCTGCCCCTGCTTTAATGCAACTTAATAAAAATTAGGGCAGCTGGATCCCCTTATATTTTATTTGTATTCATAGTAAAAAAGAATAAGAACTCCTCTGTCTTCTCTATTTCCTCTTTAAGCCCTTGATTTAACTTAAAAGAAGTACTTGATTATAACTAAATTACAGCAGTTCCATTCCATGTTATCCCCAGCCAGCAAATAGGCAAACTCAAACCTGAATGATCCTCAACCATTAATTACCTCCAAAAATCCCCTATAAATCATTTTTTAAGTACTGGCTGTGGTATTGCATTCTGTGTCAATAAGGTGACGGGATAGCAAGGGCAGAGATAATTATTTGTATGGTAATTTAAACATAGTTATTAAGTAGGAGAACACATAAACTGCCCATAAAACCTGAGTGGTGGACAGACAGGACCAGATTCTTAGCTGGTAAAATGGATTAATCCTTTTGCTCATCAGTACTGTTTCATCAGGTTGACACCACAGAAAATTTGGTCTTTGGGATTCATAGCCTTAACTTCTGCCTATAGCTATTCCATTAGCTATAAATCACAGATCACTGTCAACTAGGTGTTTAAGGTGTTTAAAACAACTGCTTGCAAACTGTTCATTTTTTTAACACATGGTCAATGCTTATCCTTAATTTGAATTTGCCCTGATAGCCAGGCTACCTACCAGCCTAATCTCCATGGGATGATGGATAAGCCACACCCCATTGATCTGTGCCATCATAAATCGAGGGCTTAGCTGGTTTCCTTATCCTAGGAATAACTAAAGATGCATTCTATCTTTAATAACTAAAGTTGCAAGAAATAACTAAAGGTGCATTGTACACACATTATTTTCACAGAAGTAAGTGACTGCTTATTGCTGGTTAAATAAATTCCCTTAGCTCCTGGAGAGCACTTTTTTATGTATGCGATTTAATAAGAGAAGAGGGAGCAATGAGTAATGATAGAGCATGAGGCATAAATAAAACTGAGAGAAAGACCTGAGACATTGAAAGAGCTTAACCCATGCTCCTCACTCCTTCCTATACTCCTGTGTATCAGGGGATGACATATAGATCCTGTCAAGCTGCTAAGTCTCCCCAGCAGCAAACTACAGTCCACATAATCTGCACAAGATATAAAATGGATGCTTGTACATACTCCCTGCATAGTGGTATCAACTAGATTATTATTTGTCTCACACTGAGCACATCTACATGAGATGCTTTACTGCACAGTAGACCAAATTACTGCACAGTAAGCATCACTGTTTACATGTGCAGATGCTTATTGGGTGCATCTACATGTTTATTAATGCACTGTAGTTACTGCACATTAAGTTTAGTACTTGCATTGCCAAGTACTAAATCAATGTGCAGTAACTCAGGCTACTGCACAATAGTGTCAGCACATGGGTTTTTAGTAATGCTTACTGCACAGTAGCCTAATACTAATGTGCAGTAATGTATTAACACAGTTTTTGCCTGGCACGCTACTGCACAGTGTTATTAGGTTACTCTAGAGTTAGAGTTGGATGTAGACATGCCCGCTGTGCAGTAATTAGGTCTACGCAGTGGTTAATATGCTACCTGCAGGTAGTATTTGCTAACTATAGGTAGCCAATTAACTACAAAGTAATTAGTGTGCAGTAACACACATTTAGACAATGAGTGGGAGCAAATTTGCTCCCAGTCAGCCCGACCACCAGGGGGCCTTGGGCTAGCCCCAGGGCCATGGAACTTGGAGCTTCTCCAGCCCCAGAGCTGAGGAAGCTATTTGGCTGCCCCAACACCTAGCCCTTAAAAGGCTGTGGGGACTCTGGGGCCCTGGGCCACCCGCAGGCAGCCTCTGGTCATCAGGTCATGCACCAGAGGCCCCCAGGCAGCCACAGTATCCTGCCCAGACCGCAGCACTAGTCTCCAACACAGCCCCACCACCTGCTTGCTTGCTCTGTGCTGTCTTGCTGCACTGGCTGCTGCAGGCACCTGCTGAGGCCCGGTAGCACCCTGGCCACCTGCAGCTAGCCTCTGGCCACTGGGTCCCACATCAGCGGCCTCTGGGCAGCCACAGAAGCCTGCCTGGATCCCAGCACTGGTCCTCAGCACAGTCCCACTGCCTGCCTGCCTGTCTCATACCATGGCTCTGTGCTGGGCACTACGGGCACCTGGCCAGTCCCAGCAGCAACCTGAGTGTTGCACAGATGCTCAGCAGGCCATCAAGGGAAACATGCTGGTGTCATCCCCAATGCCACGCACCACCTCCCAGGTTAAAGAAGAAAACAGTGGGCAGCCTAATGACTTAACAGTTAAGCAATTAGCTGCTCATTCACAGGTGGTCCCTCTCAGCAGGGCAGGGGTGGGGAGGGAGATGCATTGTCTGGTGGCGCTTGCTACCATCGCCTCTCCTGTCCCATCAAAGGGCTCAGGGAGCCTCTCCCAGTAGCAGCCATGTCCCAGCTGCTGTGCTATCAGCTAACCATTTAACTGATATAATTAGAGGAGGTTAAATGGACAATTTTAAATTATATTTACATCCCTTGTCAGAAGTGGAAAATATTGGAAATGTCACACAAACAGGTTTTCACCTGAGATTTTTAGCTCAGATAAGGTTTTGAACTTGAATGTTACATTTGTACAAAGCCAAGGCTCAGAGCCTCAGTTTATTTGAATTTGAATAGCTCTAACACAGTCAAGAAGAACTAAATTTATCTAAAAGAAACAGAACATCTGCCCTACTATTTCTGATATGCTCTCCTGAACCCTACACTTTTCCACATTCCACCTTCTAGGTGAGTCAGATGTTTCTACTTTCCTCTAAAATCCCTCGATAATCCCCTATAACGCTCTTCTATAACTTTCACTCAAAATTTGCCATTTCCAGGGTCATGCCAAGAAGCTGCTTTCAAGCATCGTGGAGACCGTGGGGTTAAGAGTGGGAACAGAGGGAGAAGCCTGTAGTAGCCCCTCTGAGGTATTACTGGGCTTGGACTGTGTGTGCTGTACAGTCCAAGGTAGAAATATTTTATTATAATGGATTTATTGATCTTTTTACAAGTTTTCTCATTTCTGAAAAGCAAAGTTTTTGTGGGGTTAAAATCTGAAAAAGACAGAACATGGAAAATAAATTATTTCCTATACACCCAGCTTTATCGATTGACACGATAATTTCCTCCATCACTTTCCAAAGTGCTTCACATTGGATCAGCCTAAAAATATCATATTTCCCACACTGTAACTAGAAATGATGATTGCTACTACTAATAAAATAATATTTCTAGAAATACTGCTTGTTGGGAGAAGTACTATGAAACTGAACCAACCTACAAAAGCCAGCAAGCCAATAGGATGAGTGATTATGAAATCAGAATATGTTCTACAACCACTTCTTTATATATGTGCATAACTAGTTTATTGTATTCAATTACCCTAAACAGGTGCAAGCTTAACTAGAGAAGTAAGGTGTTTATGAAATTAAAATTTCTATGAAAAAATATTTGGTATGAAATCCTGGCTTTGTTTTTTAAGACAAAGGGGATGGGGAGGAGGGTTTCACATTCTATCTGATGTATTTGCTGGCCTTACCCTATTCTTTTAAAAAGCATAATTCAATGCAAAATACTGTTTTTTTAACTATATATATTTTTTATTGGTAGTTCATTTCAAACCATTGTTAAATCAATCAAGCCTATGTTATCCTATAAGGTGTCATTTGTTTTTACAAAGCACTGCAAGCCTGCTTACTTTTCAACGGAGCCTCTATTATATCTGCCGATTCAGCTTTCACTAAAGATTCATCTGAGGCTTATTTATTAGTAAAATTTTGTGTACTCTAGCTAATGGCTCTTAAGGTTTTTAAGGAAATAGGTTGCTCATCTGCTTTGGCTTAAAAATATCTGCCACTAACTTTATGGCAAACCAGTTTAAACTGTCATATAATACTAAGCTAAGACTCAAAGGAAATTAAATTTGAATCTTATGCAACAGACAAAGATCAGTAGGAAAAACATAACTGCGTAATTTGAAGGACTCTATCAATATGGAAAATGATAGTTTATATGAGCACATAAAATAAGTTCAAACATCTACACTTTTGCTTACTGTAGAAGAGCAGCATTCTGGCTGCTTCACAAATCAAAATTTGATGGAGAACTATTTTTTCAAATATCACTCATCTCAGTCACTACTTTTATTTTTATTTCTCAATAGATAGCATCCTTCAACCCTGTTCATATTTGCTTTGATGTCCTTCTCCCTAGCCACAAATGTAAACGGATCCCTAATCAACACTGAACAGTGCTGTGCAGTGAGGCAGGTCTTAATTGTGCAAGCTGTTATGGGTGTGTGGGCAGACCTTTAATGGGCCTGCACTTCCACGGATCATTTTGCATGACTGATGCCTTCTTCACATAGGAGATGCCATTTCGTATTGACAGCACTTGGGAAGTTAGAAAAACTGCTGTTGAAATAGTCATCAGAAAAGCAAAAACTCTTAGGGGACCCTGTTAGGTTATATAGCCTAGTTAGAAGAGAAGTCAGAGGGACCAGCTGAGCTTTATTCACAGTTCCATAAAACAGGAACAAAGAATAGGGCATTATAATACTTAGCCAGGGAAGCTGGAAGTGTTAAAAAGAAACACCTCAAATAATGTGCATTTCATTACAGTGAAGTCATTCAGCTGAATTTCGTGGATGGACTCTCATTAGGCTAGTGGCATCTGTGAATGACTGACCCTTGAAAGATCCAATATTAGACAGTAGATGCTAACAGTACAACAATGCAGCTGGGCATCCAGGTCAGTTGCTGCACACAAGAGCGGCAGCAATTTCCAGTTGCTTCTGCCACTGCTGGCAAGATCGCATAGCAGGGATGGCAGATTTTAGTTTCCATCCTCCCACCCACAAGTCAGAACTCAGGTTGCCCCAGTTATATCACTGATAGTTGCAGTCACAACAGTATTGCCTACACCTGAAGCTGGGGTGCTCAACCTCCAAGCCATAGGCCAGATATATGTCATCTGGGGTTCCCCAAGGGTCTGAAAATTTGGGAACAGTAGAAGCATTAATTGCTGCTCCCCTGCTACCAATCTCTGGAATCATGGGGAGCCCTGCAGGGCAACTAACATGGCCCTGTGCACTAGATAGTGCCAGCGTGCAGCTGGATCCAGACACATAGGGTCAGGCTGGCATGCTGGATAGCAGCCACAGACCAACTCCATGTGCAAGCCCTGCACAGGATCCAGCCCATGAACTAATCCATGCCACTCAGCTGACCCCCAGAGCTAGAAGGCTGGGTGCCACTATTCGAGAGATGTGGGACAGTCTAGATCATATTGACTTTCATAACCTTTGGCTTGGATTTGGTGGTCTCAAAAGCTAATTATTTATCACATCTGAGTAAAGCTCTTGGTGTTTTGCTGTGTTTCATTTATAAATGTATTTAGATTATCATCAAAATCTTGGGGCAGTTGTACACATGATGAAAATTGCCCATTTTTGCAGTTTAATTGAATCACACTATACATGTGCAAATCACATTATACATGTGTAAGGGGTTTTTTTTGCAAATTAAATGAGTTTGTTACATCACATACTCATGTAGTTTAGTTTACAACATAGCTTTTTGTAATGTTGAGCCTTTTGACAGCTCTCCCTCCCACTCCCCCGTCCCCCCAGCTATGGAAGAGGTGGGCTGAAGGCAGAAGCGGTGAGGGGCCTGATCCTTTTGGGGGGGGGGGGAAGGGGGTGGAGTCTGTCCAAGTCTCCTGCACCTGGGGGGTGAGCTGCCAGCAGGCCAAGCAACCCCTGAGCTGTGAGGGGCCCTGGTCCTTCCCTCCACAACAGTGCTGCCCCCTGGGAGGGCTGATAGTGGGCTGGGTGCTACCTCAGCTTGGGCTTGGGGAACATTTAGATCCAGCTGGGTGTTGCCTCCAAGCTGGAGCAGCACCCGCCCTCCCCGGGGAGCACTGCCACCACAGAGGGAAGGACCAGGGCCCTCTGCAGCTCAGGGGCCACTTAGCCCACCAGCAGCTTGCCCCCTGGTCATGGGAGAGGTGGGCAGGATCCACAGGGGGGAAAAAAAGGGGATCGGGCCCCTTGCCATAACAGAAGCCTCTAAATTGAAATGGTGGGTTTTTAATTATCTCAATTAAAAACCCACCCTTCCAATTTAGGGGACAAAACCCCCATCATGTGTACAGGTGCCCCAACTCTTCTATCTGTCTCTGGAATTCCAATAGCAACACCAACCAACAAAAGAGATGGGATTTAGCCTCTCACTATCGTTGTAAAATCAAACCCGTCAGTTAATTCGCAGTTGGAGATCACAGCACATCTGGCATCTGAATAAAAATTGTGGATGATCTGGAGAATCTGACAAGAGAATCTTTTGTTTTCTAATTTCTGCGACAAAGCCTCCCTCTCTGTGCTACTACATGCTATATAAAAGTTAATCAAGTTGGAGCTGCCATTTATTGCTTTGGTCAATGATACTGCATAGCATGAAAATGTAATCACATGCAAAAAAGAAACAGCTTATTTTTAAAAAAACTTGCTGTCAATGGCATTGAGGATTGTGTTCAAATTGATTGCATATGGAGTTTTGCTTGGACTGACAATGGCTATGGGGTCATGCTACTGTTACAGACACTTAAATTCTCTTTTTGATATAATTTTATGATGATGCTGTCTTTCCTTTCTTCTGGGAAAAGATACATACTTGGGTGAACAGGCAAAGAAACATTTTCGTGTTCTCTGTGCAGCTTGCTTGGAGCGGATCTGTAAATAACTAGGAATGTGCTCTAGGGTGACCTGTCACTTCATAGTTCGATATCTTTTTGACAGATGCTTTTGCAATTAAAATCGGGTTCTACAATCTTGTCTATTTGGCCAAAGTTGAATTTTGTTACAGATGTAAAACTTGTTTGAAAGCTGAATTTCAGACTCCTCTGCTGTTTGGGAATATGCAAGTCTATAGAAATTGATTTCTCTTGGTTGCTTTCTCTATTTTATTTCCATTGTGGTAATGAACAGATGGTGGGCTTTGCCCACCTCTGTCCTCCTCTATGCCTGAACATCCAAAGAGATGAATTAAACTTTCTGCAAATGCAGTAGTGGTCAGATGTGTTTGTCATGCTTCCAGGAGATACCCATGTTGTTTTGAATCTTGCTATGCCAGGAGGGTGGAGGGGAATCTTCCAACTGCAATAGATATAATTGGCAAAATTCCATGAGCCATCCTCCTTTGCTATCATCTGAACCACTTTTATATGAGTCAATAGCATGATAGTCTATCCCTATTCCACATGAACCATGGCAATAAGAAGTTCTATTGCAGGAAGGACCCTGCTAATAAGGCCACATATAGACATTACATTTCTACCATGAGAATTGTTGCTCTCCCGTTAGGAACTAGGAGCATATAAGCTTTCATTTAATTTCTCCCAGAAGAAATATATCCCCGCCAAGAGAAAGATCCAGGTTGACACCCAGAAGCTCTCCCTTGCACGAGAGTTTCTCTTCCAAGAATGAATGCCTGTATGCTGATCTCCTCTCCTCCTGTTTTCTCTGGGAGGGGAGTGAATCAACTGCTCATTGCTCCCCATCTCTTCCCCAGACTGGGGATAGCTAACTGGGTCACACACATAGCAATGTCATGCTGGAGGCATGGGAAAGTGTGGCATGAAGCCACGAACTCTTCCCACCCTGGTACCTGGTCTCGTAGGCTTTAAATATCACATGTACCACCCAGCTGGTAGAATGAACAAAATTCC
>NW_005841866.1:22311-53869 GCF_000455745.1 Alligator sinensis
TGACCTAATGAACTGATCTGTCATGGCAGATTCCAGTCAACAGGGGCAAAAATAAAAAAATTGAGGCCCTCCCCCGCAATCAAGATCCAGTGTTGAGAATTTGGCTCTAAAACATTATCTTTATTTATATTTCAAATGCAAGACCTGAAATAATTGAAAAACTAAGAAATCCTTTCACAAAACCTAAGGGCCTATAAGATAGCTATATTAATTATGCATAGTCTCTAAAACTCACGGTGCTTATGAAACTGGTAGATTTAGTGCAAGCAGCCATAATGTAATTATGTCCTACTTATTTTAAATAATTTAGCAAACAGATCATTTGCATTTATCATGATTTCTTCATTAACAAACTACAGATCTCTTTTGTTCTTCTTAACTGCTTGCAACTTGCTTTCAGTATATGCTATCATAGTAATCCTGAGAGTTAGAAAAGCTGATTTGCTTATGGATTAACATGCTACATAGTGTGCCTGCCTCACTGGGGTTATAGCCACCATCAGTGTGCACCTCACAGTGATTAGTTTGAAGGGTTACAATGTTGGCTACAAATGTCCAACTCGGGATCCTTAAAATTCTGGTTTATTAGGTGGATTGAAACACTGTAATGAGTTAAATCATAAACCTTGGGGCTGGTCCTTCCACACACACACACACATACACAGTAGCAAGCTACAAGAGTCAAGTATACCTATCCCACAGGTGCTGGAGTCTGTTGTTGAGGCTTCTTTCAGTGTGGTGTTATCTTCCAGAAGGGGGTTGCCGGCTGGTCCTTCTGGCTGGACAGGTCGGGTGCTGGTCAAGTTGGAGATCAAGAGGGCGCCGCTGAGGGTCACTTTTCACTGCCTTTTATCTGTCCTTGGCAGACTTTGGTGACTCCCCAGTTTTCAGGTTTGCCCAATCCAGGGGTCATTGACCCTCATGGGACTTCCCCCCTCGGTGGCTACTGGATGGCATCTGTCAGCCCCAGGGGTCATTCGCATGTACGTGCGGGTTTGGGAGTCCGTTGATAAATTTTGAATAGGGCTCTGGGAGTGGTCGATCTGGAGATATTCAGCCCAAAAGTTGGTCCCCGGCGTTGATTAACTCAGGCCAGGGCTTCTAGCCCTTGATCAGTGAGGTTTAGAGATTTCCCGGTTGTTACATTGTCTTCTATTGAGTTCTTCCGTTGGCTGATCTGCAGTTTTCTTAGGTGTTAATTGCTGCTTGCTACCGTGTTAAACATTCAATCACTGATTCACTCGCTCTTTCAGGGGCCAGCCTGATACAGGGAAGGGCAGTTTGATTGTTACAATGTATAACTTACTTATGAAACTAAACACATTTAGTTGAAAGTTGAAAGGTGAGGAGTATAAAATATAAGCTACAAAAGTAATGCCATGGCACACAAATAGATAAAAATACCAAAATACAAGGGGAGATACAAAATGCACACATACAAATTTCAAAACACAATTCCTTATCTTAAAGTGAAAGAAAGAGGAAGGAAGAAAAGGTAGAAGAGGAAAAACATATCCAAGGAGGGGAGATCAACTGCAGGCAAGAGGAAAAGGGGCTTTCTGCTACAACAAAGGCCATTGGAAACTCAATCCAACCAGCAAAACTAAACTGACATTGTTTAACCTATACACTTTAGTCACTGTAGCAAGCTTGTGGGTCCACCCCTGTGAATGTGCCCCTTAGGATCCAAGCCACATGCCACACTCTCTGGTCCTTCCCCTACTTCCAGTCTCTCGCCGGATACACCTTTGATATTATTGTTATTATATTAATGAAGTGGACCCTGGAAGCCAGGAATAGCTTCTGTGGTGCTCCTCCCTTCTAGCTGTGTCCTTGAACTTCTCTGATGGTACCTCACCTGGCCCATCACAGTCCTTCCTGCAGACAGTTTCTATCAGAGCTCCTTGCCCTGTAGCAGCCAGGGCCAGACTGCCTCCCTAGTTCAAAGAGTAGACTTATATACCCCCAGGCCCTGCCCCCTTCTGGTCATAAGGCCCAGCTTCTTACTTCCCTTGCTCGCCAACTCCTCCAGAGTTCAGGCGCTGCCAATTCTTTTATCAGCAGCCTTGTATTCTTTGGCCTGCAGCTCAATTTTACATTGGTGGCTCACCCCTGGTGCCTCTTACTGTCAGGCTTTCTGCAGTCTGCCCTGCCTACACTCCCCCTGCCTTTCTAGTGTAGCCCGGGTGTACACGGGTTTGTACTTCCTTGCCAACTGAGGGAATTATTGGCAGGGCAGTGTGCTGTGGAGGGACACAACAGCCCAGCGGCCGCCTCCGTTCCCTATGGAGTCAGGTCCAGTCAATCAATTACTTAACTATATACAGATTTATTATTACAACAAAACCATTAAAGGGTAAGGACATAAATTATATAGATATACGTACAAATTTACAAAACAATAAACCCTATAAAATATATATATATACACATATATATACAGATATACATACACCCAGTTATCATTTAAAATACAGATGAACAATAGAACAAACCAGACCAAAGGATATTGATTGGGCAACCTTATAACTCTATTCATATACAGACTATTACTTCAAATTATTCGCATAAACTGTAAGGCACAATCTGCAAATATAACAAGCAGTCCTTAAGACTACCTGGGTGCCCTGCAGGGCAGGGGCCCCACTCCCAAGGTACCACTACAGGAAAGGAGGTGGGGGGAAAGAAAAAGGAGAGGAAGACCCCAAAGACTCCTAAGCTCCCCTGCTATCACCCAGGAATGGCCCATGTGGTACCCCTTTGCAATCCTCGGGGGGTCCCTCCCCTGTGGGGACCCTCTCTCCAGGGTAACTTACTACTCCACAGTCCCAGAGGGTTGCCTCTTGTTCTCCAGGACAAGTTCTGTTCCCCACCAGGTTTTCCTGTCACCTGACTCTGCTGCCATTGTCCTGGCTTAGGGCTACATACACCGCTGTGTGTAGCACGCGCTTCACCTTGTGCTAGGGGTTGGAGGCCCGGACAGACTTGTGCAAACTGGGGCTCAGTCTGTTCCTGGACTCTCTGGGCAGTGTTGTCTGCACTGAGCTGCTGCCCTGTGTCAGCAGCTGTACACCTGAGCCACCTCAAGTGGCTCCCAGAGTCTCTCACCCTCCATGCAGCGCCTCCTGCACCGAGGTCCCAGCCTTGTTCTGAGGGTTGAGGACCTGAGTCACCCCAGGGGCTTCAAAGATCCCCTTCCCATTACAGTCACATCTCAACTTCCTGCCTGGATTTGTGTATTGTCTAATGGATTTTAAGTTTCTTGGGGAAGACATTATCTGAAGAATTGTGGTTTTAAGGTTTTGGTGGTCATATAACATGGTAGCAAAAGATTTAGCTAAGGGTCACTGTAAACATCACCATCCCTCTGCCCCCTTAAAGGTGTGAGAAGATTCCTTTTTATTATCACTAATTTCAGTCAGAAATATTTATGACTTTGACAGGTTTGAATTGGGTGCAGTAAATGTTATCAGTAAACCCAACTGCTGTTTGGAATCAAATTATCTTAGGCAGGGTGCCTGATGTGTAATTCTTGAACCCCAGCATCCCTATGACTGTTTTTCATGCCTGGCATATCTGGCAATGACCATTCCATAAGGCAGGAAGATCTCACTCTACTAATGAGAATACCTACATATTATAACTATAGGGCATCAATACGTGTTTAAATTAGAGCAGCTCTGAGAGCCAGCCACTCTAATTAAGTCTCAGAGACGCTGTAATTAAAGTACCTGTAGCATCATGTGCATTCAGCATCCTGCGCTTCAAAATGGTGGTGTGGGTGCTTTCATTAAAGCTTGTTGTAGTTAAAGTGCCCCTGCTGCCATTTTTAAACATGGGGACTCTGAATATACATGACATGAAAGCTGCTGGAGTGCATTAATTAGCACACTACAGCAGACTTGCAGCAGACTCGATTAATCTACTAATTAGCATGTGTTGGAGCACAGGTCCGTCACATGTATAGGTGCCTGTAGTTTCCTGGCCTAGCCATGGAATTATTGCACTCAGGGCATGATTTGAATCTACATTACACACAAAACCATTACACACAAAACTTTAATGGTGTTAGGCAAAAGGAGTGTGATTTTTTTTCTATTGCTCTGTCTCTTGCATAGTAATTTTCATTAGTTCAAATACAAAGTAGGTGTAATATGATCCAATATCAAAATGGCAGCATTTATATATCCACTTTGAACAGGAGGAAGTGATCATATCTGGTACAAGACACTGGAGATCAGCAGTGAATTCAATAAAAATCTAGTTGTCACTTTTCATTTAGCTAAGTGTTACTCTGCAATTGTTTACATGTAGGTGTCTTGAAAAAAATATCCAAGATATTAAATTTTACAAACATTTCTACAATGTGTACACTGTTTATTTTTAATATAAAGTATACAAGGATTATTTTAATAACCTCATTAGGCATCATAAATATACCATTAGGTGAGAAACACCCTGTGGTACACTGGAGAATGTGATTGTGCATTTGCCCTAGTTGTTTGATTAAATATCATTACACTAATTAAATGTATGCATGACAATTAACTATATTTTATTTAAATTTCTGTTGCACTGCGTTTACAATTACAAAAGCTTAGTATAATTACAGCATGAGTACTACCTTGAAACTGAGAAAAACAGGCAATTTACAGAATCCATTAAGCAGTCATAACTGGAAATCACAGACAGTACTGGGAAAAGGGGGAAAGAGCATATTTCCCATTTCCCTGCTTATATACCTGTATAAATGAGTTCTCTTATCTTTAGGGTAGAGCACACACATCAGTGGTAGTTGAGGATGACAAGATTCATAGTTAGAGACCTACTTAAATTGTGGTGAAAATAAATAATTTTTGTGGGTTGGTTGCAGCATAGAGAGCAAATTCCATAGATATTTCCTGGATATACTCTGCTGGCCCCAACACTGGGCCTGGGCCCTGACAAAACAATACCTTGTTTTGAATTTCTCCATGCAGGACTGTTAGTCCAAACATGTATACATTTTTCTACAGGAATTTGTGAATGAAAATCCTTACCCCATAATATTCAAAGAGCAACGGTAAATAAGATTCTCTAGGATTGTATATGAAGGGAGTCTGCAGGTTATGAATAGTTACAAAAACAACCAAACTATTCTAAAATAGGGTGATGGGAACAGAAGCAGGGGTTCATGTACTTATGAAACTTTACATTTTTGGTTTTCCATGTATTTCAACTTTATATTTCTAAGAGTTCTATTTACAGAGGCTGCAGCTATTTTGTTATCAGGTTTGCAGTAGTATTTGATGGAAGACATTGGGAAGTTTTCTTTCCGGGTCTAGTTGTTTCAGGAACTAAACTGACAGTCAATTTTTTACTGAAAGAATATGATTTCTTTTTTTACACGCAGAAAGCCAAAAAAAAAAAAAAAGTGACCATATAAAGATCAGTTGGCATGATGAATTTTGAAATTATTTCAAAATAAATATAAAGCAGATCTACTAGATCTAAAAATCTTGTAAGGTCCAAGACACATGGCATGTTAACTGCAGTGTAACTTCCACATTTTTGTACTCCGATCTAACTTATTTGTGTCTGGAGTAGACAGATGACCAGCTTTCTCATCGTAGCGGCCACAGCAGGTATTATATCACCTCACCCCTAGGTGGTGTAGGAGCCAGTAGAAACAGATGTATGGTAACCCTAGTGTAACTTACACTGTTATAGGTTTATTCATGATTTTTCCCCAGGACATATCAGATTCTAGTAAGTTACACAGCTGGAAGACTATATCTGTCTTTACACTGGTTTAAACAAAGTTGGGCCTGTACAAATGTATCATGTGTCCAGACCCTAAAATGAGAAAAATTTTGAAAACCAAAAATTAAATCCTATGATGACACCTCGTTCAACAATCTGTAAAAGATATTATTCTGTACAAGGTCTTTGTAAACAGCTGTTTTTTTGCTCAGATGCTTGGTTTGGGCTGAACCAAATGTATGGGTTTTTGTGGGGTGGGGGGAGTGTGGGGGTCCTAGTGCAGAAAGACACCCTGAAATAAAACATTTCATTTGGAGACATTTGTAAGAAAAAATAATGAGATGGAAAGCAATGGTAATGTTTTGGGGTTTTTTTTTTTTTACTATT
Organism: Alligator sinensis; assembly: GCF_000455745.1. Lineage (NCBI taxonomy): Eukaryota > Metazoa > Chordata > Crocodylia > Alligatoridae > Alligator > Alligator sinensis. The sequence goes on from NW_005841866.1 coordinate 28,441, forward strand.
CACTCAATTGCTCAGTGATTAGAGCACTCAACCAGGCTTTGGAAGCCCTGGTCCAGTTCCCTCCCTTGTCTGTTGGGTTGCAACTCCATATTTCTCATCATCCAGGACAGCATCCTCCCCTACAGGTTATTCTCAGATGGGGCTTCCTCAAGCCTTGCAGCCATTCCACCTTGTATTAAAAAAGACTTGAAAATAATTGAGAGAGAAAAGGAAGGAGGAAGGGAGAGCGTACAGAACCCACCCTTCCTCCTTAGCCCAATGTACAGAACATTTACCTGGGAGGTGCAACATTTGGGCTCTAGTTCCTATCACAGTTGAACAGCATGGTAGTTATGGCCCTGTCATGACAAGTTTACTATTAGTAGAACAAATTGGCCCAGTTCTGTTTTGCATTTATTTGTATTATGCTTACTTATTTTAGATCAGTTTGAATCCTCACGTTTTAATTTTCCTACTTTTATTAAACTCATCTCAATCTTTTTATTTTCTTAATAGGCTTTGGGTTGTTTATTTAATACTTTCTAAATAAATCTATGTCCCTTACTTTGCTATTTATTTAAAAATAGAGAACATGACAGGACAAACAATAAACAGGAAGGTTGTTAATTGACATTCTCACTTTCACATAAGAAATCTTTCAGCATTTGCATTTCTTAAGGGCAAAAAGAAAAAAAAGGTTGACATTTTATTGCTGCCTTCTGAGAAAATTAAACAATTCTTTATCTTCCTAACTCTCGCTTATGGTTGCAAGTAAATTTTGTGTTTTTTCCTTTAGAAAAGAAGATACACACTGAATAAGACAGTTGACATGACTTGGCAATGAACCAGGGTGTGAAAGCAGATGACTTTTAGTCTGATAAACAGACCTAACTTAACTGATGTTTTCTAGACTTGTGCTCTTCTGAATTCACAAGTAATCCCAAGACACTGCAAAAGAAGTGAACAAGCCAGGCTAAATTTATATTAGGTTCTATTTATTGTAAGGAAAGTTTATATTTTGCAAAAATAAAACATTGTTTGTGTTTATTCTTTTGATTTGTTGGTTAATAATTAGCTCTGTAGTTTCTCAGGAACCATGATCAATAAAAACTGTTACTTAATTAAAAAGACCAAACACACCTTTTTATTAAAGGTTTTATGGAGCACTAGAGTGCTTGCCTTATTAATTTTTTAAGAAAAATATTCCTAGAGGATGTGGTTTCTGGTTGGTCTTTCAATTAAGATGATATTTGACAGAGAATCAGATCAGATTGTTACCTAGGACAAGTTGTAGTTCTTTTTCTGGACAAAGTGAGTTATTGACACTTAAAAATGTATTTTTAATACACTAGAGTTCACAACAATGTGATTTTTAATGACAATGCATATGAGGTAATGTCTTGCAGTTCCAATTGTCCAGTGAAATCAGAACTATAGCTAAGCAATCAAAATTAATCCTTTGATATATCTGTTCCTATAGCATAGTTTTAATAAGGACATCTACACATGCACATGGTATAACTTCAAATAAACTTTGATCAATTTTCTTTTGGTCTCACTCAGAGAGGAAATGCCTCCTGAGCAGGATGCACAGGAGAGCTGTTACCAAGAAGTAACAAGAGGACAAGCTAGAAAGAATCCAGTTTGACAAGCAAGTATCCAAGATAATTTCACTGGACTGGAATTTAGGGGAAAAAAGCATGTTTTTGTTTTTCTTTTTTTTACATGCAAACTAAATTATTTGATATATCAAGGGCTGCATCCACATGAGTGCCATACTTATATAAGCAAGTACTAAATGGCTGTGCAGTAACCAGTGTTACCACACAGTATCATCCCCGCATGGTTTTTTTCAGATACTACTGTGCAGTAGCTCATTACTACTGCATAGTAGCAGTGCATAACAATTAGTGCCTGCCAATGCTATTCCATAGTAGTATCCCATTTAGATGTGCCCAAGGAGTCCTAATGATCCAAAATAATAATCCAAAAATGCCACTTCTACAAAGCCACTTTTACAGCTAGAGCTGCACGTGGGTCCCATCTGAAGACCCTCCAAGTCAACTGTAGAGCTAGTCTTAGTAAAGGATGGGGGTGTCTACATCAGGATTTAGGTGTAATTGAAGTACTCAAGGCCATGTGTAGACAAAATGAGAGGTGTGTGTGCACAACACTTTAAAGTGGGCTAAATGCTTTTTCACCACTTTAATGGTGTCAGTGTTTGCATGCCTCAGCAGTGTATTGCATATTACTTCCAGCCGCTGTAGGAAATTCAGTGCCATAATGCACCTTAAATGCCTTGGGGTGCAGCAAACTACAACTCTGAGGAGGAGGTTTGCTGCCCCTACAGCTTCAGAGCAAAGCACTGGGCTCCATGCAGCTCCATGGCTCTGCAGGAAGCCCTGGGGGCAGCCTGACAGCAGTCCAGGAAAGCAGGCCCTGCCTAAGAAAAGCGGTGAGCCTGATCTTCCCCACCTCTTCCCAAAGCCTGCCTTCCTGAGCTGCATGGGGGCCTGGTGCTTCCCTCCATGGCAGTGGTACCTTCCCCAGGACTGCCAGAGCTGGGTGCCTGTGAGCAGGTGCTGCCTGGGGAGGGGTGCAGCTGCCATGGAGGGAAGCACCAGCCCCTGCCCCACAGCCCAGGGACTGCTCCATCCATCTGCAGCTCACCTTCCCTCCCCCCTACCGGAGAGGCAGGTAAGTCAGCGGGATGTGTGCATGACATGGGGGTTTAATCAGCCCTAAATTGAAGCGGTGTTCTTTAAACCCACCGCTTCAATCTAGGGCCCCCATTCTGTCAACACACACCCTTCATCTCCAAACCCCCTAGTCAGTGGCTGCCTAACCCTAAAAACACCTAGACTACATAGACATCTTCCCTCTTGATTTGAAATGACAGGAGGTAGGTTTAGACCAGCAGTTTTCAGCCTCACTGGACTTGAGACAGTCCTCCATAAATATGGACATTGAGTGACACCCAATTGAAAAACTAAATAATATATTACTATGCTTACCTCCTCATAGAGGGGCAAGGAAGTGGGGATAATGGATCAGCTAGACAGGGACAAGCCTGAGCCTTTGTTTATCTGCTTACCTCCTCACACTTTGAGGTACCTTTCAAAGCATCTAGTGGCACCACAGGGTGTCAAGGCACCCTGGATGGCAATCTTTGGCTCACACAGTGCAATCTAATGTCATGCATAGAAACCCCAAATTAGATGTCAGTGTCTCTGCTTCTCAGCAGAACTCATTAGCAGGACACAGCAGGAGCTAGACTGCTTCTAGTTCTGGAAGAAGTGTGTAGAACTAATGCAGCTCTAAACCACACTGTATTCAAGTCCCAGCTGTAGAGGCTTGTCATCCAGCCCACCTGGCTCCCCACAGGTTGAAAAGTTTGGCAGTGGGGGAGTGGTGACAGCATTAATGGCCTCTCCCCTGCTGCCAAATTTCCTGGTTCATGGGGAGCCTGGCAGGTTAGGCAGAGGCTGCTTCTGGCAGGCTGGGGTGATGTCAGGCCCCAACATGCGTAGGGTCGAATCTGAGCACTGACACCCCAAGATATCCAGCCTGTGGGGCTGAAAGTTTGAGCACCACTGCTCTAAAACACAGCGCCTTGCACCATATAAACCTACCTTAAGTATTGCATGCTTAGAATTCCACTACTCTCAATAGGTGGGTACCTCACTTATCCTAAAGACTGATCAGGATTGAAGGCAGGCTAGAGAAAGGATGCTTCTGGCAGGCTGGGGTGATGTCAGGCTTGAACATGGATGGGGTCCAATCTGAGCACTGACACCCCAAGATATCCAGCCTATGTCCAAATCTATGAATCTACTAGAATCCTTATCTTACCATGGGACTGGATGAAGCCAGGTCATGCCCCCCCACCCCTGGGTTGGACAGAGATGGGCCGCACCCCCTTTACCCCACAGGGACAGTTTGAGTCTGGATCAAGCCTCCCCTGCAGGGCTAGGTCAACCCTCTTCCCTTGGTGAGGCTGGGTTGGGACTTGACCACACTCCCTTTCCCCCATGGGGCTGGGCCACACGCACTCAGGCCCAGGGTCAGTGAGGATCTAGTCAGGGAACTTCTGGAGGGACTGGCCGTATTTAAATCAGCTGGTCCTGACGATCGCCGGCCCAGAGTGCTGAGGGAATTAGCAGAGGTCATTGTGGGACCACTGGCACGGCTTTATGAGCACTCGTGGTGCTCTGGTGTGGTGCCAGAGGACTGGAAAAGGGCCAATGTGGTTCCAATTTTCAAAAAAAGGGAGGAAGGAGGACCCAGGAAACTATAGGCCAGGTAGTCTTACCTCGATCCTGGGTAAGCTTTTTGAGAGAATTATCCATGAGGGGCCAGCAGGGGAGGTTATGCTTAGGGGCAACCAACACGGGTTCATTAGAGGCAGGGCCTGTCAGACCAACCTGGGGGGCTTCTATGACCAGGTCACAAAATCCTTAGATGTAGGGGTAGCAGTAGACATAGTCTTTCTGGACTTCAGGAAGGCCTTCAACACTGTCTCTCACCCCATTCTCATTAAAAAACTGGGGGACTGTGGTGTCGACACCTACACAGTCAAATGGGTCACTAACTGGCTGGAGGGCCACACCCAGAGGGTGGTTGTGGACGGGTCATCTTCAACCTAGAGGGATGTGGGCAGTGGGGTCCCCCAGGGCTCAGTCCTCAGGCCTGCACTGTTCAACATCTTCATCAGTGACTTGGACGAGGGGGTAAAAAGCACTCTGTTCAAATTTGCTGATGACACTAAGATGTTGGGGGGAAGTGGGTACACTAGAAGGGAGGAATAGGCTGCAATCGGACCTAGATAGATTACAGGGGTGGGCAGATGAGAACAGGATGGGTTTCAACACTGACAAGTGCAAGGTGCTGCACCTGGGGAGGAAGAACCAGCAGCACACCTACAGGCTGGGGAACTCCCTTCTTGTCAGTGCAGAGGCAGAAAAGGATCTTGGAGTCATTATTGATGCCAAAATGAACATGGGCCGACAGTGTGGGGACACCGTCTGGAGGGCCAAGCGCACCTCGTCATGCATCCACAGATGCATCTCAAGCAGGTCCAAGGAGGTGATCCTCCCCCTCTACGCGGCACTGGTCAGGACGCAATTGGAGTACTGCATCCAGTTCTGGGTGCCACACTTCAGGAGGGATGTGGACAGCATTGAGAGTGTCCAGAGGAGGGCCACCCGCATGATCAGGGGGCAGCAGGGCAGGCCCTACAAGGAGAGGCTAAGGGACCTGAACCTGTTCAGCCTCCACAAGAGAAGGCTGAGGGGGGGATCTAGTGGCCTGTTACAAACTAGTCAGGGGGGACCAGCAGGCATTGGGGGAGTCCCTGTTCCCCCGAGCACTACCAGGAGTGACTAGAAATAACGGTCACAAGCTGGCCAAGGGTAGATTTAGATTAGACATCAGGAGGCACTACTTCACTGTCAGGGCGGCTAGGATCTGGAGCCAACTTCCAAGAGAAGTGGTGCTTGCTCTTACCCTGGGGATCTTTAAAAGGAGACTGGATGAACACCTTGCTGGGGTCGCTTGACCCCAGTGCTCTTTCCTGCCATGGCAGGGGGTCAGACTTGATGATCTGTCAAGGTCCTTTCCAACCCTACAAACTGTGAAACTATGAAACTATGAAACACCTTCCCACAAGGGCACTGGAGCTGTACTATGCCCCCTCCCTCCATGGGGCCAGTTGGGGGATAGATCATGCCTTCTTCTCCTCATGGGGCCAGGTTGGAGCCAGAATGCCCCAGCTCTTCTCCACATGGCAATATGGGGTCCTGCTGTGACTGCCTCATGTTGGATTGGAATCAACAGCTTGATACAGCCCATGGATGGGCTGGGCACTGCCTATCCAGCCCACCACACAAAAAGTTGAGAGGCACTTTCAACTGGCTGAGAGGCACTTTCAACTAATACCACTGGTTTAGAGCACTGTTCCAGGGAATGATAAATCTAGATACAATACCGTTTTCAGCTTAAGGAGATTTGAAGTTGTATCTCCCACCTTGTAGGAGAATGCCCTTACCACCAGATTATAGCCTAGGTTGAGTAGGAGCAGTCTCCACCCTTGCTGTGAAAATGGTGCCAATGTGCAGAAAGAAAATCAAGATTCATGGGGCTATGAGGAGTTTGGATACTTGGCTGGGAGAAGGGAAGTCTAAGGTTCTGATTTCTACTTTCTGCTGCAGGGACCATTTTTCTATTTCACATTAAAGCAGTCACTGGATAAATCATCCTTCAGGATTTTGAAATTTATTGTGAAGGGCTATGAAAGAACCCAGCTTGGCTTTCAGATCCTACATTATGTTTGCAGGAATACCAGAAAATAATACATAGTGCGTGCGTGCGTGCGTGCATGCGTGCGTGCGTGCGTGCGTGCGTTCGTGCGTGCGTGCGTGCGTGAGTATATAAACCAATGATGCACGAAAATGTGGCATAGAAAACACAAAATCCCCCAGGGCATCACTTAAAAATGAATCACTTTGCAGGGGAGAATCAAATTAGTGCTGACCACTAAAAGTTGGCTAAATCAGAGCAGAGAGAGGAAACTTCTGTTTGTACTTTATATAACCAAAAAGACCATAAAGACATTTTGGCATTTTCCCCCCTTAAATATGTAAACTGATTTCTTCATATTCCTAATTTTGCCATTCTTTGGAGATAAACATCCATATTTGTAAATAAAAGTAGAACTTGCCTCAGCCACGCAGTGAAGAAACCCAGCCAAAAACCTTGAGTTAGATCAATAAAGGGTTTTTTATAAAACATTTGAATTAATGAGACACTAATAAAAATTCAGTGGTTTCACTTTACATGCAAATAGGTACTAATATGTTGCATTCGATATACAATCTTTATGGAGCTAACAATGAGTGGTGGCCTGAATGCTAAATGATCATCTTCTGTATTCATAGGGTGGCTAAGACCATCAATAGCCAACTGTCAGAATTATTTCAGATAGTTTTCAGAAGAAATGTGCCAGGCTATTTAAATTATAAATACACTGCCAGCAAAACGTCCTTTCATGCCCTGTTTACTTCTTACTGCTGTATAATCTTTGGCAGTGGTAACAGCAAATATATAAAAAAGAAATCTCCACTGGTACTTGACACTATAAATTATATATATATCTGCAGATGATACAATACAGTCTTTGGTAAATACTTCATATACTCTTCAGTCTTTTGAATACATGCACTTATGCCTATGTTGTTATTTGGAGAGTTGGGGCAAATTTCCAAATTTGAGTGACACAGAAGTGTGCAGGTGCACCTGGTAAACTTGAAACATGGCTTCCCTCAGGTATAAACAGGCATTTGGACATGAAAATGACAATTGTGCATGCAAATGTTAACAAAAACTTGTACAAATATCCGTATAGCACAATGCAAATGATTACAGGTATAATATGTAAGTATGTGACTTTATGAGGAGACCTACCAAAGATCTTACTCTTGAAAAATGGAGGTACGAAAGGGCACATTCTTGTATGTATATCTCTGCTTATTTTGGCTGCGTAATAATAGCATGTAATAATCTAGTATGTACATTTTTATGCTCTTTTAACACATTTGTATGCATAACTGGATAGTTTGCTTGCTCACATATGATAACACTATATACCAAGTTAGCACACAAGTACACACATGCTTTAGGTCTCAGCCTTTACAAAGGAGCCCCTAATAGCTTTTGTGTTAGGGGCAGATACTACATCAAGTATGTGGGAAAGTGCTCTTCACAGTAGAATTATTTTGCTTACTCAGCAAGAGAATCTTACACAATTCCTTCTGAATGTTTGTGGGTTGGTTTCCAAATCTGAGTTCATAATCACTCCATTACCATAAACCAGATTTCTGGTCTCAATGTCTCCTTCAAACACTAAGTTGTGGGCCTGGAAGTTGCTGGGTGATTTTCAAAATTGTATCTAACATATAGCCCTGTGTTTTATGAAGTAATATGTACTGGGAAGTTCAAATACTAACACCCTAAAGCTCAAGTTTAAATGGAATTCAATGCCTGCTCTTGTGATGTTATAATGTACAAAAATTGTATCAGACTGTATAATTCACTGATTGAATAAATGTGTTTTTCTAATTAGAATAATTTGTTTTAAAAATACCTATAATCAGAGTGGAATAAATTCTGAGCACTGTGTTGCCAGAATGTTTACCGCATGGGTTCCTGCTTAAAAAATAACAGAAACTACTGCAGAATAACGTAATGATATTTCATTTGAATCCTGGCAACACTTTGAAATCGGCTGTGTTTGCCCCTGGTTGTTTTTGTAGTTAGAAGCACAGCGCTCTCACGCTCTTAAACTTTGACAGTCACTGGTGGAATAAAGATTCTGAAATTCTGTTTTTCCCCCCCTTGGTTAGAGAGAAATAAAAGCAGGATGTTGGCTAAGCACTGTTCAGCTACTCTTCAATCTTTTGATTTTGCTCTTTGGTTCTAATTTTTGATTCCCGCTTCTCTTTCCTTGCCTCATTACTTTTTAATAGCTGTGCACAGGGAAAATTCTTCCCACCAGAAAAATTATTCCACGTTAATGCTGCTGCTTTGCTTGTACTTTCCCTTGATCCTACACTTTCAAAAGTCTAGCTGCATGCAGGGCATTGCCAGAATTGGCCTTCCAAAAGTTAGGGCAAAGTAACAGACACGGAATGTGAAATGGCTCGTTTCTTTTTGAATCATACACAGAGTGGAATATATAACAGTATCTACACGGATTCTCTTGGGAGATTCTTCACATAGTAACAGTTAGAGCTTTTTTCTTTTTGTTTTTTTTTCTTTTTTGCACTTTTGTGCCTTGCTGTGATTCTGTATTACCAAAGTGGGAGTAATAGGAGGTACTGTGCAGTGAAAACACTCCCTCTGCTATCTTCCTTCAGGAGTACAGTGTGCTCCATAATGCCATGCCATTGGCCAGCTCCACTGCCATTCCTGAAGCTGGGGTGTAGGTTGTCATCAAAAAAGGGAACCCTGGCAGACCTATCATATCCAACCATGGGACCCTAACTGAGGAAATATCAGGTTTTGTTGAATCAATCCTAAAACCACTCATCACCCACAGAGCAAGTTTTGTCCAAGACACTACAGACTTTCTATGGAAACTTAAAAACATAGACCACCTTCCCAGCAACACCCTTCTAGCCACCATGGATGTTACCAGCTTATATTCCAAGCCTGCCTTACATATCTACAGGAACAAGATTACAACTCAGAATACAGACCCAAAGATACTACTGACCTTATACACGTCATCCTTACACACAACAATTTCACTTTTAATAACCAACACTTCCTCCAGGTGATGGGAACAGCTATGGGCACCAAAATCGCCCCACAGTATGCCAACCTTTTTATGAGCCACCTGGAAGAAGACTTCAAGAACTGCACCATCAAACCCTTGCTATACTTAAGATATATTGATGACATCTTCATCATTTGGACTGAAAACCTGCAATCTCTGATTGAGTTACATCAGAAATTCAACAATCATCATCGCTCCATACAACTTTCTCTAGAATACTCCAGCACCAACATCTCTTTTTTAGACACGATGATCAGTATCCAGAATGATAAATTACAGGCCATGTTATATACAAGAAACCCACAGACCACTATACAGAAGCACAGAAGCAGCAATCACCCTAAATGCACCAAAAAAGCTGTGATATACAGCCAAGCTCTCAGATACCACCGCATTTGCAGTGAAGAGAACACCCGGGATATACACCTCACCAGTCTTAAAAAGGCTCTCACCCAGCAAGGACACTCCTCCAGAGAGAGAAATCGCACGTTTGAAAGAGCCACCTGGATACCACATGAAGAACTGCTGCAGAACAGAAGGAAACCCGCCACAAATCACACACCGCTGGTTATGACATATCACCCCTCGCTTGAACCTGTACGGAAAATCCTCAAACAACTGCAACCCATACTAGAAAGAGACCCTATTCTTAAAGAGATCTTCCCAGAGCCACCCATCCTAGCTATCAAACAAGCACCAAACCTCGCTAACCTCATCACCAGAAGCAAACTTCCTTAGACCCATAACACACCAAAAGGATCCAGACCGTGCCATGACAAGAAATGCAAAACCTGCCAACACATCTCCACCACCCCCACAATTACTACACCCCACAACAGAGCCATCAGCATTCCTGGATCTTACCTCCAGAAATGTAATATATCTCATCCAATGCACCAAATGCCAGATGGAAAATACGTAGGAGAGACCAAACAACAACTACACACCAGAATGAATGCACACCAGAAATCTAACAAAGACAGAAATACCCAATTACCAGTGGGGGCACATTTCTCACAAGAAAACCACTCTCTCTCCAATCTCTCAGTCCTGATCCTCAAAGGAAACTTCCACAACACTTCCCAGAGACGAGCCTATGAACTCCACTTCATCAACCTCCTGATTACTAAAAATTATGGACTAAATATAGACATTGGATTTATGACACATTATAACCTGCCTGACATCTGACTTCCCAGTCAGATGTCAGGCAGACCGAGCCGGTCTCTCACCCATTGATTCCTCAATCTACATTTTCACTGACTGCCTGTCTTGTATGCATACCAGCCCAGCCTCTGGCGTTTTTACTTTTCATTCCATCCAGGAACAGCACACACCAACTGCTGAAACTTCCTTAGCCTGACAAAGGGTTTTTGAACCTGAAAGCTTGCTTAAAAATTGTTCTCCAACTATTTAGTTGGTCTAATAAAAGATCTCAGATTCACCCAAAGAACATTCCTGAAGCTGGGCATTAATTTTACTCAAAAAAAAAAAAGAAAAAAAGAAGCTTCTTACATCCCACCTCTGTACGACTTCCCACAGCCTCAGGTGGCACTTTACATAAGTTTTAAGCTTATAAACATTTTACAGATGAACAGGCCACTGGCTTGAGGTAGACAGAGAAGTAGCACACCAGTCCTATTTTACAGATGGGGCAAAACAAATAGGAAGCAACACACTGGTTTCACTGAAGCAAGAGAGCTCAGTGGGACTGGGATGTCATCCAGGATTTCTGTTGACTGAATACATAGAAGGAATCAGTATCCTAGTGGAAACTGAAACTTAGAGCTGTGTCCAGATGAGTGCGGCTGTGCAGTATGTGGCACCACAGACCTGTATATTCAGGTGTTTCCCCATGGAGGGTTTTTTTTTGACCCCAGGATCTCTTGCTTCAGTGAAACCAGTATGTTGCTTCCTCTCCTGGGGTCAAAAAAACCTGCGCAAAAAAAAAAAGCAGGGTGGTGCACATGGGGGCAGACAGTGAAAAAGTACAGATGGTCAAAAATCCTGAGGGTGAATCAATTCAATCTTTGCAGGTTAGTCTAAGCTGTGTAGATTGAACTGATAAGCAAGTGAACAGATATTCACTTTTGATTCCAGAAATGCAGTCACATGCCTGCAGTGGCTCAGACCAGAAGCCAGGGTGGTGGAGGGAGGGTGCTAGAACACACCTCCCTGCTCAGCTGGAGCAGGCAGCTTGGGCCAAGGCTAGCCCACCCACCTAGCAAGGGAGCATTTGTAGGAGAGGTGCAAGACATCCTGGGATTTTGGAGGACTTTAAGTTAACTTGAATCTGGTGGAGATCTGGAACAGAAGTTCAATAAACTGATTTAACTTAAATCAGTTAAGTCTGATACTACATCCATCCAGGCTTATCTAAAACTGGTTTGGGCCTTTTTGGGTGCCTATACACATGCTTATGTTGGGAGGGGGGGGGATTTTAATTAGAGCAGTTCCCAGAGAGCATCAACTATATTACACGCCATGTATATTAAACCCTCAGGTTGAAAAATAGCCACAGGACATTTTATCTAAAACTCATTTGATGAGGTTTAGATAAAGTGCCCCAGTGGCCATTTTTAAACCCTCATGGACTTATACACGTGATGATGAGGCCATGCTGAAGCATTCCAATTAGAACATTTAGCAAACTCATATAGTTCTGTGTATCTGTCTGTCAACTAGACTGTAGGCAAACCTTCTACCTGTCTAAGCCAGAAAGACAAGAGATTATGCTTTGTACCAAGAGAAGAACTTCTAAAATGGATTCTGTCTGACATCATTTGGCCCTTGATAATGCCAAGGTGCTTCTCTGCTTCTGACACTGTTCTACTGATGTGCATGCCAGCTTGTTCTTCTGAGTTCTACTACTGAGAAAAATAAAGTAACCTCTCACCAAGGTAGAACAAGGAAAGCATAACAGTGAATATAGTCTTAGAACAAAAGTTTCTGCCCCTGTAGAAAGTCCTTCAGGAAATACTTTTGCTCATGCGTTATACAGCTTAAGCACTACAAAAAGTTCTCTACCTTTTATATATAAGGTACATTCAAACAGCAAATATGCTTGAAGGAACCAAGATAAACTCATGAATAACTTGCACTGGAATGGGCTGAATTACTGACCACACATGGTGCCTTTTTCCTGATGACTTCAAATAAGTGAGGAAATTAGGGCATGGGGTGGGAGAAAGGGACAGGAAGAGGATGTCATTGAGAAGAAGAGTAAGAAATTTGGAATATCAACCTTAATGTTTGAACTGCATCTTTCAGGTTAGGGCCAAACATGTTGGAACTCTTTGTAATTCCTACTCAGGAATTAGTACTAGCATTGTGCATTTGGTGATACTATAGTTGTCTTTATCTGCATCATCTCTTGGATGGTTTGCAGGTGGGCAAGTAGAGGCATCCTGTGCTCCAATTAAAAATGTAGCCACGGGAAGCAAACCTGAACCAGCATGGGTACAAAAGGACTGAGCCATCCAGAGGTCATTACCTGTAAATAACTTTAATGAACTCTTGAATAATTAATTAGAGCAGGGGTTTTCAAACTTTTTTAACAAGTATACCCCTTTGGTCTCAAAGTTTCAGCTCATGTACCCCTTTTTATTTTTTGCTTGTTTTTAAAGGGCAGGGCAGATTGAGGCCCTGGAGTGAGGGAGGGAGTGGGGCTGGGCCTGTGGCAGGGCCAGGTGCTGCATAGGCAGAGGGGGAAAACATTTCCCAGTGTGCAACCCCCCCAGCAGGTAAGCCTGTGAGGGAAGGGGCAGGGGAAGGGCCATGGGGGCACAGTTCAAGGCCCCTCTTTGGTGAGGGAGGGAGCGAAGCACAGGCAGCAGCAGGGGCTAGGGTGAGTGAGGCCCCAGCTGGGCCAGGTGGTGGGATAACCATAGGCCTGGGGGGCCCCCCCAGGCCTCCATTTGTCCCACCACCCAGCCCAGTCGGGGTCCCACTCACCCCAGCCCCTGCTCCTGCCCTGCTCCCTCCCTTACCGCAGGGCCTTGATCCCCCCTATGACAGTGAGGGAGGGAGTGGGGCTGGGGCTCAAGACCCCCACATTGCAGGAGGGAGTGAGGCAGGGGCAAATCATTCACCCCTGTCCCTGCCCCACTCCATCCTACACTGTAGGGATTGTCCCACAACCTGGCCCAGCTGGGGTCCCATTCACCACAAATGGGGCCCTGGATGGGCCTGGTCATGGGACAATTGCAGCCTGGAGGCTCATCTAGAGGTGTGGTGCGGGGATATGCCCCTCCTTGGCCCCCCCATGGTGCATGCAGTGGTGGGAGCTTCCCACCTGTGCCCCTGGATGAGCCAGCAGCAATGGTGCTGGGAGTGGGGCTACAGGAGGGGCTGCAGCTACCCCAAAGTTCTCTGTAGCCCTCCCAAACACCCTCCCAGCACAGCCCAGCCCAACACCCCCACTGGGAACAGCTTGGAACTACCCCGGTCCCAGCCCACAGTGGCCAACTGCCTGCCCTGCCCTGTGTGCTGATCCAGGAGCATGTGCCCCCCATGCCTTCCTGTGCCTGCACATAGTGACAGTGCTGGGGGAGAGGTGAATAGGAGTGGGGCTCACATGCAGTGGCCACCACCACCACCACTGCTGTCACCCCACTTGGTTGCATGCCACGCCACTTTCCCCTGGCTGGTTGTGACTCCGTGGGCTGCTGATGGGTCTTGTGCCAGGCCAGTCGCGCACTGCCAGAGGCAGGTACAAAACACACTCCGCCCCCCCAAGTAATTCAGAGCCTCACAGCTCTGCTGTGGGGGTAGTAACCAATCAGGATAGTGAGCTGGGGTGGGGGACGGGGAGGCACTGCAGTGTTCTGTGTAGAGTTGGCAGTGCCTGCCGGATCCCTCCCCACCCCCAGGGGAGGCAAATGTGCCGAGGTGCTCTTCATCCCCACCCACCTGCCAGTACATACCCCCTACAACCTTTCTAAGTACCCTGGGGGTACACGGACCCCCAGTTGACAACCCCTGAATTAGAGGAAAGCAGCAGCTGATGCCATAGAACCAAAATTGGTGTGAACATCATGATTCTCACTGTCAAATTCCAATAACAAAAAAAAATATGAGCAGCATTTTAAAGGGCATGATGTTGTTTTTAAATAGAGATTAATTGATACTTTTTTGTCTCAGAAGCCTCTAGTAACTGTCTGATGTAGAACAACTCTTATATTTTAATCATTGAGAAAATGAAAAAAAAATGAAAGTGTAAAAATTACTGAAGTCCCCAAAAATAAGAAAAGTCATTTGTCTTAGCTTTTACCAGTATGGTTTATTTCATGGTAACCACATGGATTATATTAATATCAGAGATGGGAGGATATTGAAAGCCAATCCATTCTGTTCCCTCTTCCCCCAGCCCTTATTTTTTCCCTCAAACACAGAGAAAGCATCTATAGACTTGGACAAGTCTACTACGAGAAGGGGTGGGAGGGTCACCCATCAGATTAGGACAATGGTGAATGCCTTGTTTCCACTGAGATGAAGTCTTTTGTGAGACGTAAAATGTAGAAAGTGAAAAAGTTTTGCTAGTACAAGCAAGATACCCTAAAGGTTACACACCTGTTTTCATAGCCTCAATTCAGGAAAATGTCACTACTCATAAAGAATAGTTAAACAAATGCTTAACTATAATCACATGCTATAACTATAATTAAGTCCCAATTATGTTAATGGTATTTAAGCACCTGCTTAAATTTAAACATGTGTCTACTTGCTTCTTGGAATTGGGACCCATATGGCTTAACGCTGGCAGATTTGTGATTTTAAGCCATGCTTCAATGCTGTTAACATGCATGAGGTCTCACCTCTCTTTCTATTACAGCATAGCACTGGAACTTTGAAACCTCCTGTTCCCCAGGCTAACATTGGCTGCATGACCAACTGCATGTCCTAGACTGAGTGAACATATACCAGCTATGTACCATGTAGCTATAATGTGCAGGGTCCTATATTCTCTTCCAACTGTACAAAGCTATATCAATAATTAGCATTTTAACATTGACTAATATAGATTTAAAACTATAGATGAAGATGGTGCTGAAGTGTAGTACAGAGAGGAAGCTTCCGTGGAAGTATTAAGAAGTTATAAATCTAGAGTACAACTGAATTGTACCTACTGCAGGAAAGTAAGTAAGTTGTGGGTGGATAGGGTTATCTAAGGTAGTCACGTCATCTGTGGACTCCCACATTTCAGGAGCTCTAGTAGAACTTAGAGCAGCCTTAAAGCTACTCTTAACAGCATCAGACACCAAATGGCTATCCTGGAAGTGTAGGATCAGTGATAGAGAGCAGCAGTTTGATCACTTTTTACTCCAGTTACAATTAAACCATGTGACTGGAGGAGAAGTGGAGAACTTTCATAGTCAGTCCCAAAAATTAATTTTACCAGATGATTGGTAAAGGTGGCAGTAAAGGTAGTTTGTGCCAGTGAAAGGCAGAAGAGTGGGTGTGGTGAGAGCTAGTATCCATAGCCAGACAGCAGAAGGAGGAAGGAAGAATGAAACATAAGAATATTATTTGAAAAGTAAAATAGGTTTTAAGAAAAAAGTAAAAAAGAAGGAATGAGAGGATAAAGAAAAGCAATGGGAAAGTTCTTTCCCCCCTTTATTCTAAAATTCAACATGATAAGGTTATAATTTCTCCTTCCAAATGGAAACACATGCCATGTACCTCAGGAGGTAGCAATATGAACCCAAGATAAGCATATTTTTTTATAATCCTTATCCTTTAGGAAGTGAATTGTGCCATCTTTCTTGTATGTAGCAGTCCTTTTTATTTTAAGAATTTACTTAACTTTAGGTCATGTGTTAAGCATACAGGTGAAGATCCAAGGTATCACAAGAATAAAAAAATAATTGCTATTGACCAGGGGATAATGTCACTTTATGATCTACTAACTTAGGGCCTCTCTCTCTCTCTCTCTCATTGGTATATGGGTTAAACTAATGTTTCACATTTCCTACAATTGATCCTGCTCCTACTCATATTACTATTGAAGCCAAAAAGAATATAAAAGAAAGGTAAGATAGCATTCTTTTTGATTAAGCAAATAGTCAGGGGGGCCGGGGGGGAGGGGGAGAGAGAAAGCGAGAGAGAGAGAGAGAGAGAGAGAGAGAGAGAGTAGATTCATTTCTACTGAATGTGTAGGCAGGAAAGAAATTAAGGGGAATAAATACAAAGACTAAATGGCACATCATCATCTCCCCTAATGTACTGAGATGAAAGTGAAAGATTAGAGCATGCGGACTAAAATATTTGCATGTATTTGGAAGACACTTGCTTTGCCTCAAATGTTTGACCTTTTCTTCCCCTTGGAAGCAAGGCACCAAAAAGCACTGCCATCTCATATAATGAAAAGAATTTCATTTAACTAAAGTGGTGAAATACAAATTTTGAAGTGGCTTTTCTTGTGGGTAAAGAAGTTGCGCCACAGGAAGCTGATTGCTCAGGCTTCTCATGCCTACTATACACTGCTTGGGAAAGCTTTGCTGGGTTTTTATATCATTGTCAGGTGCTGTATTTAGATGACTCTTCAGTCAATATTCATGATTCTTGTTTCTTTTATCAGTCATTACCCTTTCATTGCCCTTTGTTGGATTTTGGTTCTAGCTGCCAAATTCCTTAGCATATTTTAAACATACATGACAAAAACATATTCAAGGTGCACTTGTAGTTACTTGACACTTGCTAACAACTTCATACATTTCAGCACATTAGTATTAATATTTCCAAGGCATAAATTAGAGGAATCATTTAGTCATTTTATCCACACAAAGAATAGTCTACATTTTTTCTGTTCCATTGGTTTTCTGAAATTATTTCAACACTCTAAAGTCCCAAGAGTTATTTTCTAAAATATAAGATACAATGCAATCATTCAATGGTTTATTTCTGTCTATTCTCTATCTTATTAGTTTGTAATAATATACTTTACTAAGTAATTCCCATTAGCTACATTTATAGCCTACTGTAACACATTTTTTGGAACAGTACAATCTACTATTATTGAAATGTCATAAAGAAAATGTTCAGGTTTTCCTTTGCAAATTGCTGTCAAAAGTTGTTTGTGAGAGAATTTTGTCAGTCATTACCAGAGAGCTCTTTTTTAATGCATATTGCTGTGTCTGAAAATTAATCTTACAGGCCACAAAATACTAGCACTGGTAGTTAAAAATGGTCAAGAAATCTACTGCCTTTCCAATTTCTATCATCAGTGCAGATAAACATAAGTAATTCAACTGGCACACTCTCTAAAAGAGGTGTCTGGTACCCCTGCCCTTACCTGAAGATAAGCAGCATAGAATGAAGCAATTATTGTATCTACTAAAATGTTGTTCTATACCATGTGATTGAATGCCATGGAAACTAGCAAAGAAGCCTGAGCAAAAATAGATCACCCTTTCTATTAAGTAGTATGCAGATAGCTTATTAAGGTAGAAAGGTGTGCCATCATGTAAAGGACATAGAAAAAATAAAAAAAAACATTTATCATTCTAGCATTACCATTGCAAAGGTTGGTGAAAGCAGGAAAGGATTCCTCACCTGGTATTCAAATAACTGTAGAATAGATAAGTAAATGTAAAGAATAGCTTATCCCTTTATCAACCAAAACAATTCATCATAGCATCAGCTTCTCCAGGCAAAGTACATTGAGAAAATATAATTCATGTTTGTGGAATTTTGCAGAGAAAGTGGAAAAGAAGCTCCTTAAGTTCCGCTCAACTGTTCGTGCATGTGTGTGTGGGCATGGGGGTGGGGAGGGAAGGAAAGAAAACGAACACATACATATACTGAATTTGGGTTAACTCTGCCACATGTGAAGCATTCAAAAATGTTTTATATTATAAAACACATTTGTTTAAATGCCATAGACATATTAGGTCCAGCTTCACTTTTCATGCAACTCCCTAGATTTAAACAGATGAAAGAGATAAAGTTGGACCTGTTGGTTCATATAGACAAGATTTCATAGTATGTCAAAGGATGCACTCTCCCAGTGTGCTCTTCCTAGTCAAGGGGCAAATATGAAGTGTCAAAGCTGGTGTTCAAAATTATTTTCTGAAATATATTTATTAACAGAAAAGTCTTTACACCTAAATGGGATATATAATTATTCATATATTAGCAACAATGAATACTTAAGATATACCCAAACAATTTAGAGAGAAATACATCGAACCAGAAAAATTGACTCATTCCCCATACTGCACCATTACTTACTGTTATAAACTTTCTTGAATGAGCAACAGGAAATGAAAAACTCTCTACCTAATGCTATTATACTGCACTGTAAGCTACAAATTAAATGTAGTACTAATGAAATAGTATCATTAAAAACACCTTGTGCCTTGTGTCTTTTTTGTTTGTTTTTTTGTGAATGATCACTCTAATGCATATAATTTTTCCTACACTGAAGAATGTCCCGCTTCAACTTACAGTACATTCTCCTCACCTTCTCTTTGTTCCAGACTTGATGAACATAAATTTAAAGGAGTTAAATACTTGAGCTGAATAGCAATCTATGTTCTAGTCTTGTTTGCTTTGGTACTTCTGGTCGTATCTACACGTGAAATTAATTTGACAAACTCTGACACAGTTCGCACTGGAGTTTATCGCTCCCAGGCAAAGTGCTTACATGTAGGGTCAGTCTGCCAGCCTAGGGCTGCTATAACCCAACTTAATGTGTTGTGGAGAGGCTGGCTAGGGCATGAGGGTGCTACAGTGCAGGGCTAGCCAGCAGGCAGTCTTGCACTGTAGAAACTTTTGCCCCAGCCAGCCTGGGTCAGCATCTACACATGCATTGCAGTGGAGTAAATAACTCTGCCATAGGATAATAATTGTGTTGGGCAGTACTATCTTATGGTGCAATTAATTAATTTACTCTGTCCTAATAGCACTCCGTGTATAGATGCTGATGCTTTACTGCAGAGCTAATTAGTCAGCTCCCTAGTACGTCTCATGTAGACACACACTCTTAATGTAAAAAATAGATTTTCAACCAGTGTCAAGCAGTTCATTAGCAGCAATGGAGCATTGCCAATTTACCTTTGTTGAAAACCGGTCACAAAACCTCTCCATATGCTTTGATTAGTGACAGAGGCTTATGTCAGCCATGCTTAAATATATGTTAATAGAACCTTCTTCTAAGGAATTTGTGTATATAGAGAAAATAATCATAGACAAAGGACGTTTCTATGAGACTCCATTCATTTATATTTTAAAATGTAGAGTAGGAATAAATCCAAATTAAAATAAAGGTGTAGTGAACTGAGAAGTTACAAAACATGATTTATAATTACATGAATAGGCCAAGTAGAGATGTGAGAAGCTGGGAGAAGATACAAATGAAAGATTGAAGAAAGACATTTTATTTAAAAATCCTAAAATCAGAAAGTCACATGATTTAGTGTTTCACGACCAACTCAAAACTTAAGGTAGCTATTATGGCTGTGCAAAACGGAAGCATTCCATTTTGACCAGTGTTTCGATGGACCAGCATTCTGTTTCAAATTTTGTTTTGATTCAAAATGGCTGTTCTGTTCCGTTGAAACAGTTTTGCTGTTTTGAGCCTGTTTCAATATTTTGCCCATAGAATATAATAGGGAAGGTCAAAACAGGCAATAACTTTGTCATTTCTGACCTAATTTCATTTAAACTTGCAGGAATGGTAGCCCCTTCTGAGTGCATGATGCCAAGTTTCAAGGAGTTAGGTGCAGGGGGTTCAAGGAAACTGCACCCCAAAGTCTTGAAAGCAAAACTCCTGTCACTTGTATGTGTTAAGCCACAGTAGGGTCACAATTGCAGGCCTGCTAGCCCCTGCTGAAGCAATGAAGACTGCCAAGTTTCAAGAAGATATGTGCAGGGGGTTCAGGGTAACTGCACGTCAAGCTGCGGACAAGCAAAACTTGTGACATGGGTGATACTGTGTGTTAAGGCACAGCAGGGTGAAAGCTGCAGGCCTGCTAGGCCCTGCTGCAGCCATGAAACCTGCCAGCTCTCAAGAAGATAGGTGCAGGAGGACTCTGGGTTCTGAGGCCCTGCACCTCTGGCCACATGCAGGCAAAACTTGTTACATTGGTGGGTGACACTGTGTGTGTTTTCAGGTCCACCCTTCCTGGTGCTGGGGCCTCTGCACAACACAGCAGTGTGCCTCAGTGAGGCCTCCTCCTCTTCAGCCTCCATCCAGTCCACCACTGTAAATGATGGCAGGTGAAAATAACTTGGCTGGCTCAACACCAACAGCACCAGTAGCACCAGCAGCATCTAAGGTAGCCAAACGAAACTGTCACAGAGTCTTTCTTGTTATAAAGTAATTGACAGAAAAAAGTAAAGATGTGTTGGATATCTGTTACTCATGGTGTGTGTGATGGCTTATCTTGTGTTTTTATGTTTATATGTTTATTATGAAAAAATAAGAATAGTTAGAGAAATATATTTTAGGAAGCTTTCAGGTTGAAAAACCCTTTGTCAGGCTGAGGAAGTACCTGCAGTTGGTGTGTAGCATGGTCCTGGATGGAAGGAATAGTAAAGAAGCCAGAGGCTGGCCTGGCCCGCAATGCAGGCAAGAAAGCTAGTCAGTGAAAATGGAAATGGAGGCATCAGGGGTGAGGGACAGGCTGGTGTGGGGAGGGGGGAAGGGGGATTAATAGATTGTAGAGTCAGAAGGGACCACAATGGAGCACTGTGTCCAGTCCCCTGCCCCTGGCAGGAACGAGGACCAAGGTCAGATGCCCCCAGCCAGGTGTCTATCAAGCCTCCTCTTGAAGACCTCCAAGTTAGGTGATAGCACCATCTCTCTTGGAAGCCCATTCCAGATTCTGGCCACCCTTACTGTAAAAAATTTCTTCCTAATGTCTAACCTAAATCTACTCTCCACTAGTTTGCACCCATTATTCCTAGTTACTCCCTGGGGCACTCTGGTAAATAGCGCATCACCAATTCCCTGTTGTCCTCCCTTGATAAACTTATAGGAGGCTACAAGGTCTCCCCTCAGCCATCTCTTGTGAAGGCTGATGAGATCCATATCTCTCAACCTCCCCTCGTAGGGTCTTTCACAGAGGCCACTAATCAGGTGAGTGGCTCTCCTCTGAACCCTCTCCATATTCTCCGTGTCTCTCTTGAAGTGCGGCATCCAAAACTGAACACAGTACTCCAACTGTGGCCTGACCAATGCCGCGTAGAGGAGGAGCATCACCTCCCTCAATCTGTTGGTCATGTATCGGCTAATACACGACAAGCTGCAACTGGCCTTGTTGATGGCCTCATTACACTGACGGCTCATGTTCGTCTTGGAGCACACTATGACTCCAAGATCCCTCTCAGTGGCTGAGCTGCTGAGGAGGTCATCCCCCAACCTATAGGTGTGCTGGGGATTCCTCCTTCCTAGGTAAAGTACCTTACATTTATCTTTGTTGAATTGCATCCTATTTCATTCCACCCATTGAGCGAATCTGTCCAGGTCAGCCTGTATCAGCTCCCTGCCCTCTGGTGTGTTAACTTTGCCCCATTACTTGGTATCATCTGCAAACTTGGAGAGGGATGTAACAGCGCAGGTAAATGTGTAGAGGTACCTGGGGAGTCAGATGTCTGGCAGGTTGCAGTGTGCCAGAATTCCACTGTGTATATTAAGTCCATAAGTTTCTGTACCTAGGAGGCTGATGAAGTGAAGTTCATAGGCCCAGCTCTGGATCTGGGTATGCAAATTTCCCCTTTGCTGCCAAATCTCTGGATCTATGGGGAACCAAGTGGCCAGGATGGCATGGCTAGAATGACTGGGGGGTTGAGCACCCCTGGGCTAGAAAGTAGGTTCCTATGGAACCTAATGGACAGGTCAGTTAGCTTATGCACTGGGCCATCAGGCTGGAGTAGGGAGTCCTGGGTTTTGATGTCTACTCCTCATACTGTTTATGTGATTTGTATTAGAATCACTGGATAAAAAGGAAAAAAGGAAATAGACTGGGTAATATTTATTAGTGGTTATGTGAGGGGGGTTATACTGTGCTAACTAGAGACATATATATGGACATACAAACATTCCCCTAACTGAAGTGGTTTAAAAGCTTAAAAAAGGCCTTTCATGCTGACAGAAATAAAACATTCCAACTGTACCATTGTTAAATTAAATAATCATTTAAGAAGTTTCACATGGCCATTATTTCATTAACCTATCCCTTTCATTGCAAATATCTGTTCTAAGGCACTCCAGGTCAAGAGTCCTTCCTCAAAAGCAGAGTCGTTCCCATCCAATTTCAAGACCCAATCTTTCTTAGGCCAGATGTCATCATTGTCCCTCAGGATCAGGCCCCTACTGCTACGGGACAATTGCCCTGGGGGCCTTGCCCCCAAACTAGGGTATAGCAGCTTGAAAATGTGCACCATAAATCCCCTGCAGGGGATTCACAGGGTTTGTGTGTCATGTTGTCACACCCCACCTGGGGCATGCATCTGCAAGCATGAAGGGAGGAATCCCCATAGTTCCCTCTTTATGCTTGCAAGCCACACCCCAATTTGGGACACAACAGCCAGAAACACACACCCTAGTAGTCCTATGTAGGGATAGTCCTGGAGTGCACATCAACAAGCACAGAGTGGGGAATCCCCTGCTCTGTTTATGATTACTATGTCCTGAATCAGGGTGTAGCAGTACAATGTGTGTCAGTAAATAAGAATGAGAGTGTGCCTCTTGAAGCAGAGGAATCCAGGCAGGCTCTCCTGGGCTAGGGATAGAAATTACACATAAACCAGTATAAGTGATCAGAAACTGGTTCAGATTTGTAACACAACAGGGCTAGGAGAAGACATTACACATAAACCGGTTTAAGTGATCAGAAATGGGTTTAAAGTAGTAACAGAACAGATGTTCATTTTACATACACCAGTATGAAAATAGCTGAAACCGGTTTGAGATAAACCTGGTTAAATGTAGTATCAAACTTAACTGATTTGGCTCAAACCAGTTTATGCAATGTCTGCCCCAGACCCCTTTCTGATTTAAGATAAATCAGACTCCTCCAGCATCCTCTCTGAGCTGGGCGGGGCTCTCTGCTCCACAGCAGGACTGGCCCCTCCCCTCTGCTCCCTGGCTGCAGCTCCAGAGACTTACAGGCTGCTCCCCAACTCCTCCTCACCACTTCCTTCTAAGCAGGAATTCCCTTCTCCCCTCTGCCTTGCTGAGAAGGTGTCTGTGTATTAGCTAGCCGACCACATGCTGGCTACAGTCTGTGCTGAATCAACAGGCCAAACCAAAAGGTAGCTGGTAATGTTCCTCTGTGGTTTTCTTTATGGAGTCATAAACACTGAGTTAGGGGTGATAAACACTATTATCAATTCACTGCTGGGCTAATTAAAGTATCCTGCTGGGATCTCGCCTGGCCACACCCCACCCTTCAGCTGAGTTCTGTGGAAGGAAGGGAGGGCTGCTCTAGCATCCCCTGGCTTCTAGCCTGAGCCACTGCGGGCATGTGCCTGCATTTCTGGGATGTCTGTCTGGTTACAAAACTGATTTAACCTAGCCAGGTTAGACTAACCTGCAAAGATTTAATTAATTCAGGCTCAGGCTTTTTGAATGTTTTTCTCTAGCCCAGAAGTTCAGTGCATATACACTGTTTTCAAAATGGCCAAAACAACTTTAACCTGGATGGATGTATTATCAGACTGAACCGATTTAGGTTAAATTGGTTTATTGAACTTCTGTCCCAGATCCCCTCCAGATTCAAGTTAACTCACAGTCCCCCAGCATCCCAGGATGCTTTGCACCTCCCCTGGCAGGGTGGTTGGGCTAGCCTTGGTCTAAGCTACCTGCTCCAGCCCAGCAGAGAGGCATGTTATAGCACCCCCCAGCTTCTGGCCTGGGCCACTGCAGGCATGTGGCTGCATTTACAGTATCAGAAGTGAGTGTCTGTTCACTTACTTATCAGTTCTATCAGTTTGCATTAACAAGTCCTCCTATTGGTCTAGGCCACACACAATTCTCAAACAGGCTTACAATTCTAGTTAAGATTCCCTGGCAAAGTTCTTTCTTGAAATCATTCATTCCCTAACTATATTCCTAGCTTCTGAGAGGAAAGCTAGTATAAAAATCTAATCGGCTCCAGTGGAATCTTTTCCATGGCCACTCAAATCCCTTTCTTGGCACTTTGGGAATACAGCGTATAGACGATCCATTGCATTAAGAAATAATCTTTTCAGCTGGAAGCAAAAAGTAAAATCAAAACTATTTCATTTAGAGCAAGTTCCATTGAGGAAGCTGTAATAAAATTTAAATGTGAATATCAGTTTGCCTGTTTTGGTAACTTTTAGGATTTACTGATTTTATTGTGGTGATTGATGGTCTTGTTACAATACATTGAACAGAAACACTGCATATTCAAAAGAAATCCTAGGAGTGAGAGGTAAGTGGCAGATTTTTCTGTAGTGCAAGATACTCCCGTTCAAAAGATGCTTCCCTTTCTACCATAATACTAGCAGAATTTTGCATTATGCACAAACATGATAAGCATACTTCAGTGACTTGAAAACACAATCATTGCTCCTTCCCTTTATTATGCTGTTATATATGCTTGCTGATCACTTCAAATACACTATATTTTAAATCAAAGATGAGACAATTGTCTCTCTCAAAGTCATAAAAAGTTTAGTTCATCCATCCTCTGATTGTGTAGCATTCTATCTTTGATGTTTTGCATTTTTTCCTTAATTTAACAATTCATTAGACATTTGTTGATGCTGTTTCCTAGGGCTGTGTGAAGCTTCGGGTGGTGATTCAATTCGGAGGAGATTCAGCCCGATTTGGTGGATGAATCTCTGAATCTGAATCAAATCAAGGGTCCAGTTAAAACATATGAATCAATTCAGAATAGAATCAGAGATCTTCAGCAATTCAGGCAGTCCCCACTGGCTGTAGCAAGGAGCTGGACCTGGACTTCATGCTTTTAAGTAGAGGCAGGGGAGGGGAGGATGGAGAAGGGGGAAAAGGACCATGGGGGGTCCCCTGCAAGGCCCCATCCCCAGCCTGCTCCCCCAGCTCCTCTAAGCACCCTGACCCCCTGCCTGCTCCCCCACCCACCCCCCCCCCGGATTCTCCCCCCCACCCCACCGCCACGTTTC
>NW_005841866.1:54061-74291 GCF_000455745.1 Alligator sinensis
AGGGCTGCCCCACCCACCCCAGCTCCTGGCCCTTTAAAAAAAAAGAAAAGCAATAAAAACCCCAGACTCACTTGCTGCTGTAGCAGCCTCAGGGCTTCTGGGGGCTCATGGCAGAGCCCCCCACACAGCACAGGGAGGTGAGGGGCAGCAGGGATCTTCCTTCTGCCAGGCACAGGGGGGAGTTTTGTTTTGTTTGTTTTGTTTTGTTTTTTTAAGGGCCAGGAGCTGGGGTAGGCAGGGCAGCCATGCAGGGACTGGGATAGTGGGCAGGGGTTGGGGGCTCATGGCAGAGGCCCCCACATGGCATGAGGCAGTGGAGGGCAGTGGGGATCTCCCCTTGCTGGGCAGGAGCCAGCTAGCGGGGGATTTTTTTTTCAAATAGCTGGGAGCTAGGGCCAGGAAAGGCAACCATTAAGAGCAGTCAGGGGATGGGGCTGGGGGAGTGGGCAGGGGTCAAGGGCTTGTAGCAGAGCCCCTCACACAGCACTGGGCAATGGGGGTAACAGGAATTGTCCACCCTGCCTGGCAGCACCCGATGAATAGGGTGTGGTTTTTTTTTTTAAAGAACTGGGAGCTGAGGCTGGGCAGGGAAGCCATGGGGGGGTGGGGCTGGGGGAGCAGGCAGGGGGTCAGGGTGCTTAGAGGAGCTGGGGGAGCAGGCTGGGGATGGGGCCTTGCAGGGGACCCCCCATGGTCCTTTTCCCCCTCCACTTTGCACAGGCCTACTGTTCCCCCCGGAAGTTATTCAATATCTGTACACATAATGTATATGTGTACACATAAAAATGTTCCTTGAATACAGTTCTTTTTTTCCTAAATACTATAGGCCAGCTATCTTCCTTTGAGGCATAAAAAAAATAAGGAGGTTCTTACAGATTTTCAGCAAAGTAAGCTCAATAATTTCTCCAACACATTGCTATTAATTTGGTAAACTGGTCAGTCACCTAATCCAGTATGCAGTTTATGATAACATGGACAACTAGTCAATACCTTTCTCCCTTAGTTCAGCAGAGTTCAAAATATTGAAAAACTTTTGGGGGGTTCTCAAACCTGGAGTTAGAGAAATATTCCCTTTTGTCAGGTCTAAATGATATGTACTCTGCTATTAGGTTCTACCATCAACCAGGATGTCCTTAACAGAGTAGAAACTGAATTTTATGTAATTGAGTGCTTATGAAAAAAATGTGTGGGCATTTATCTGTAGCCATCTTGTAGTAAATTTTATACTGCATGTCCCAAAATACCACTACAAACCCGATCTAGGGGTAGTGACTTAAACTTGCATTTCCCTACCACACTTCTTCATGCAAAACCACCAGTAATTTAATGTGGCCAGATTAGGCCTCTCCTTAGCCCTCCAGATTATATATTCTGCAGCCCTTTCTTTTTATGTGGGATTGCATAGGTGAAGACAATTGGGTGAGAATAATCAATTTTGTTATCATGCCTCAGATCATCAGCTGGAGATAAGTAGCATAGACCCACTGTGTGGGATTTGCACTGTGAAGGAGTATAAAAAAGCAATAGCTAATGTAAGTGGGCAGAATTTTTCCTGGCTACAAAAGAAAGCAGATCTGTTGGATGAGAATGTGCTGCTTTGACACAGATGCTTTTCTAGGTAGTAGTGCCATATAAATTCCTGATAACTTTTGTCATCGATTGCAGCTTATGTCAGCTGATTTTCCAACATTGTGACAATTGGTCCTTACCCCCTATACTGCCTTGTGCCAGAGTGCTGTGGTATTTAGGAAGTAACAGCTCTTCATTTCTGAAAAGTGTTGAGCAATGTCTACTGCCATTGTCACCAGTGTTACAGTTTCAGGATCACATTTTGCTGAGTGTGGTCCAAGCAGAAAGGTAGAAATGGTTGCCACCTGCAAGAGCTTGTTATAATCTAACAGACAAAATGCAATAAGTGCTTGTAAAATCTGGAGAGTAGCAGTGTTAGGAACATACTGCTATACAGCTGATCAATATGAGCAACTGGGAAGCTTTAAAACATTTGGCATGTGTTTTAAATTGTAAATAAGCAAGTACATGAAACTAAAAAGCTGGTGTTCTCCCAATCTACCTCAGGCTGGATCTTAAGATGTCTAATGGAGGAAGAACCAGAAAGGTGACAATTTGTGGACCTGAGTAAGTAATCATAATAAAAAACCTATGTATGTTGCCTGCTTCCAAAAGAGCAACAAATTAGTAATGTATAGATTAAAATCTCTAATTCCAGATTACATTCTGGACCTTCAGATTATTTCTTTTTTCACTTATCTGGGAAGATCAGAGATTTCTTCCAGGAATTACTATGTGAGAGTGAAGTTCATGCAGTTGCCTTTGGACAAACAGTTTGATGGATCCAATCAAAGCAGAAAATACAAAGTAATAAACTCTTAGTCTACAGAAAGATTAGTTTCTCTATTCTGGTATAAGACAAATTGGAAATCTGTGGGCTCTGCACTCATTCTTGAAAATAAATGCTGAGTCAGAATTCTTTCTCCATCTAAAACTACATTGTATAATATATATAGCGGTTCTTGCCAATTCTTTGTGAACACAGAAAGCTGACAGGGCACCGTGGCAAAGTTGGAACAACTACTCTCAAACAATTTCTTCACATTATAAGACATGCTTTTAAAAAGCCATGTAAATTTATTCATCTTTAAACAACATTCACTTACCAAAAATGGCCAATGTGTCTTGTTAGTAATCTCAGATACTGGAGAAAAAAGCAGACCTACAAGGGAGCTAGTGGTGCATAGTCTTTTTCTCTCCAGAGACTGATCTTTATACAGTACATGAAAGAAAGTCTTCAGGGTGTGTGATGTCATTTTTGGTGTCCCGTCAGTGTCCTGTCAGCATGCCTGTGCTTTTGCTGGCAATGTTCCCAACCTGTTTTGTGCCACCATTGCTCTGCCCTTCTAGGGAGATTCTGCAGTGCAGTGGTGTGTCCAGAAAAGCTTTGTATTTTGACAAGCAATATTTAAGTGAAATAGGGTATATAGCCTTTTGAGAGCGGTAGGCTTTAAAGGGGATACATGAGCTTTTGCACAATTTGTATTGTAATGCCCTGATTTACTTCAGCTTATGCTAAATAAAGACACATAATACAAAATTGTCTTGTGATAAGTCTTCAAAAGGTGATATTCTTAATGAAAGTATGAAAGGTCATCCATGGAATTGCTTTTTTGTGGTCATAATAAATAACACTTCCACTCCCAAGTTATAGCCATTGTCACATACTGTCTTCTGAAGCAGCATTTTTTGCCAACTTCACAATGAAAGTTCTTTGGGGAATTCAGACTCTTGGTTTTCTATTGTCAAGACTATCATACAAGTTCTTACAAAAATGCCTGCTTTTTTTTTTTTTTTTTTTAAAAGCTTTGTTCTTTCTTGCCCTCAACTTAAAATGAATAAAAAATAAATATCAAATATTTCAGAACCATTTCCTCAGAACAATGAAGGAATCATTTTCTTCTTGAGAACTTAAATGTATTAGGCACAATAATGACTATCCCTTTGGAAAAACCAGCTGAGGTTCAGTTTTAAATAACAGTAGAATTCATCCCTGCACAGAGAGCAGGTCAAGGCCTACATACCATTTAAGTCTGACTCTGTTTGAAGGACTACCATATTTATGTGAATCCAAGATCACTTCAAATTTAAGACAACCCCCCCACCAATAATTACATTCTACATGTGGAAAACTGTCCATGTATAGAACATAACTGTTGGAGAGTTAAATTCATCCCCTCCATCACTGCAGTGGGGCAAGTAGTGGCAGGGGGTCAAGTGACAGGGAAGCAGTATGACAGGCCTAGCCCAAGCAGGGGGGGATGATTATGTGCTCCCAGTGGCTAGCAAGCTTGACCCTTCACCCTTCCTAGGTCCACTGATCAGCCACCCTGTCTTGCCTGCTATGCCTTGGCACAATCAATTAAGCAGGAAGCTTAGGTTCCTACTTGCAGTGCCCACTCAAGCCTTCTCTCCCTCCAGCAGGGACCATCCTGCTCTCTCCATGATTGGGGCTCCACTACCCTTCCAGCCTGAGGGGAAGCCTATTTATACCCTGAGCGAGCCCTGCCCTTTCCAGCCTGGCCTATTAGCTGGCCTGAGAACAGGGGCTGCTCCTTAGTCCCAGCGCTGACAGTTACCTTTGCCCAGTCCACAAAAACCCTTCCCTTTGTCCTGGGAGCCAGACCAGCCGGGCCAGAAATCAGGGTTTGTTAAGCAAAACAGGATCGGTTGGGCAGGTGTGTGGATGGAGAGGCAGGACAGCTTAATGGTTTCAAAGAGATTTTACTTACACCCTTAGATGGTTCTGGCGTAGGTAAATGAAGCTTGCTTGTTACAGAAAACGAGGCGAACGTAGAATACAAATAACTCAACAGGTAACAGGAACAACAATCGAATGGAGGAAAGGACGAGTTCGCAACGCAACGAGGTAGCAATCGGGATAGGGTACGTCAGATATTTTTCAGTGACGGGGAGACGCTGAAAGATGATCAGTCTCTCAACGAACCTTTAAAGGTGATCTCTCAGATCTCCGGGCAGCAAGCTCGGAGGTCGTCGCAAAGGTCTCCGCCTTGGACGGAAACTGAGTAACCTTATATATGGCTAGCAGGCCAATAGCTAACCATCTTTACAGAACAATTTACATCTGGCGAATAATGTTGCACATATTTACATAACAAGGCGGAACTTTTCCTTACTATTATAAAGACCTAGCATTAGGTGCTAACTTCTAGAACCTTCCACTGAAGTACTCGGAAATATGACATAGGGTACGTCCATATCAGGTGGCCCAAACAAAAAGGAGGGGGGGGTAAAACAGCTCGCTTGGCCCATTGTGGCAGGAGCATTTAACTCTGTTGGGGATTTATTTATGACATGCCCCCTTGCTCATGGCACAATGGCTACTCGTTCTAACTCAATGACTACTGCATTGCCTAACTCGTCCTCATCAAGGGGTACAGGTAAACGGGTATATACAACATTGGATAACGACATGAGTTCATCTTTCACAAACCGGATCAGGAAACAAAGAGTGATAACGCCAATACACAAAATTACAGTAACTATGAAAAGTTCAAGCATGAGTCCTTCGGTGGGTGTCATCGTAGCTTTACACTTCAGGTCTCGGTATTACGGGGACGTTTCTCTTTCCACCCGGTGTAGTGGCCGTCACTTGCTTTCGAGTCGTTGATACCGGCTTTTTTAAAACAAAACCTGCAAATACACGGGTTTAGTTTAGATGGTGGTGTCGTCTATAAACTCATCATTCTCGGGAAGTTCCGGTAACCTCGTGTATACAAAGGAAGATAACTTTGTTAAATGTTGTTGGATCAACTGTACAATACAACATCCCATGCAAACAATTATTGCTATGGCTATGAACAGTAACAATATAGTAATGAGTGGGGTAAACAAGTGTATGAACCAAGAGGACGTATCCCATCCCACCCAATTAAAGAAATCAGCCAGACATCCCTTTCCTCGTTGAGAGATCTTATTCGTAGCAATTTTTCTCATTGTGGCTACTTGTTGCTCCAAAGGCACGGAAACATTTGGAATACTAATACAGCAATGGGTCGTAGACAAATTAAGGTACTGACATAGTCCTCCTTGTTGTATTAATATAGCATCGAGGGCTAACCCACTTTGTATCGTCATATGCGATGTATCTTGTAATTGTTGGTTCACCAAGAAAATCCTAGAGCAGTATCGTTAGCTAATTGCTCAACTTGCTTAGCTAATTCTGCTATTGCCACTCGTGCTTTCCCAATACCTATTCCTGCCCATCCGAAAGTACCCTCGAATCCCCATTGGAAAAATTTCCTTACACGCTCTGAGCCCGTGAGTGAACTCCAGACCGGGGTACGCCTTTTAGAGCGACGAAGCATAGTTGGGCTAATCGGGTAAGCAGTATCAGCGCTCAAAGGTGGACAGAGCATTACTGAAGTTAAGAAACATTGTACTTCCGAAAGTATCGCAGGCAGAGTCGTATATAAACGACCATCTGTACAGGCCCACAACATACCCATCGGGGCAGGGGTAGCTAATTGTTCACAGTTGCCGGAAGACGCGTGGGCTAGCCAAGCATGATTCAGGATCCGGAGGCTTTTATTATGACATGCGGGACTTAGTAGTGCCGCACGTAAAATAGGATAATAAAAAGAATACCAAACTCGACTACTGAGCACATTTACCTCTAAAGATGTGTCCCATACAACTTTAGATGGGGGTTGAATGAAAGGTGATGGGGTAACTAAGGGTTTCTTCTTTGGGTGAGGACAAGTAGCGCAAGGTGGGAGCGGAAGGTACCAGGGAGGACTAATAGACTGCGGGTCCCAGGTCAGTGAACTATCTGGCCTGGACCAATCTATACCTTGGGGGTTGATTCCCCATGGGATTCTGGCACACGCTATCAGTTCGGATACTGGTGTACTGATTTGATCACGTCGTCTGTTAATGGGCTATAATTTACATGATAAAACTTCTCGGTTGTGTCGAAGTGGGCTAAAGAGAAATTTTGTGGCCAACCGTAACTGGTAGTCATCCACGGATTTCTCCTCATTATATTAATAGAAGTACACGATTCTTTAGATCTAACATTAAACCATTCGGTAACATTCAAAGGAATCAGATAGGGAGTAAAGACAGGGTCATCAATTGAAAGAGGAGGCCGTAAACAGGCAGTAAGACCATCTCTCTCTGATTGGTCACCTATGGCTTCAGCCCAACTTGACAACATTGCTAAAACAGTGTTATCAGTTGTAGGATCTTCTACATGAGAAAATGTAATTAAAATTGGGTTAGCTAATAAAAGTCCACGTGCGAAAATGTTGTAAGGCATCGCTCTCTCTCTGTGTCGATGATCATCTCGTGCTCTGAATCTCAGCATAGCAGCGTGACACACTGGCTCGTGTCTTCGGTGATGTTCTCCTTTTCTTCTCTCTCTCAGGATCAGTTGTTGGTTCTTTTACTTAGGGACCTGTAGGAGACAAGACTTTTAACCGTATTAGTTACTTGGAACATTTGTCTGTAAAGCTCGCCGAGTCATCATAGCCCACCATAATTGGATAAGAGGATGATCAGGCTTTTCTTCTAACCAAACAGAATAGGTGTTCGGATATGGTTCAGATTGACAAACCGTCCCTTTATGAACCAGTGGATGCGATTGATGCTGGTGTGGTATGGTAACCCATACTAGTTCGTCCGGCTGAAACTTTGGTTCCCACGGCGAGGGTTTTCGGGATGTAGACTCGTCCCATAAAGGCTTTGACATATTTAGGGAAATTAGGACATCGTGGTTATGCTTGGTCCAATTCTTATACGTCCCTCTGCCTCTGAGACGTAATTGTTCCTTGTACAGACCAATATGCCTCTCTACGACACCATTCGACTGTGGGTGGTACGGTAGATGAAGATGCCATTTAATATCATGAAGTCTGGCTAATTTATCAATCGCGTTAGAATTAAACGGAGGTCCTTCATCAGATTGGATTTCTTGGGGTGACTTCCACATTGCAAAGGCAGCAGTTAACGCAGTGATGACAGCGACAGCATTACTTTTCCGCAAAGGAACAACTTGTAATTGCCGGGTTCCTAGATCGACTATGACCAGTCCCTTATTCGGTGGTTTCGCTCCTGGCAGTGGTCCTAATAAATCTACTTGCCACATCTTCCCTGGAAAGAAGTGTTCTGGGCTTAATGCTCCAATTTTGTGACTCGTCCGGTGACATTTCTCTTTTGCGCAAGCCTCGCAACTCTTAGCGACTTGCTTCCAATCAGCTTGGGATGCATACTGACCAGAAGAACTAGATCCTTGGGTTTTAAGTTTCCATCTTTGATAACTGGCTTGAGGTCCGGGATGCCCCCAGTGTTCATGGAGCCATATTAAGAATGGATCAGCTTCGGGGGACGATCCTGGAATCGAGACCGGCAGTACTACATCACCTCGTGAAGGGTCCTCTAGTAATTTATCAAAGATTTCATGTACTGGATCAGTATCAAGCCTATGTGAACGCATATGTTTCACCAATGGCGGTGTTATGAATGTGGAGATCACTCCCCAAATATCTTGCCACACTGATCGATTTTCTGTTTCTTTTGCTGTACCCGTCATGATCTTATAAATGTACAGGGAGTTGATCGCTATAACTGGAATGGGGAGCGTGTTATCGTGATGATCAAGACAGTGTTGTACGGCTGCTTTAAATCCTAGGAGTTCAAAGTTGAGGGGAACTCACTTTTGGGATTGAATTAATTACTTCCACGTGACTGCATGGCTTGCAATAGTACCCATATCCTCCCCCTTCTTGAGAGGTGCCATCTGATCCAATCCACGCAGGGTCTGTGGTTCCATATAAAGTAGGTGTGCGGTTTTCACCTAAATCCGGGATGAGAAGCATCTTTATGCTTCCAACAGTGCCAATGATACTGATGATTAACGACTAGTGTGTTCCACGTTCTGGGTTCCCCTTGGAAGTGGGGGTCGATGCTTTCTGGGTCCATTGATGGTATTAAAAAGTGGCTAGAGGAGCTCAAAGGGTCCCGTGACCTGATGACAATGATTTGGCTAGCTGGCCTGCAAGAAGGACCTTCGCTAGATGTCCATAACTATTCTGTGTAGCTTGCAGGGTCTTATGCGCAGCGAAGATGATCTCGTCACGACTATTATGCACTGTCACCCACATGTGGGTGTCAGTATATCCTAGGGTAATGACTAAAGGTTCATCTAAATTAATAGTGACAAGTGAGGTGGTTCTAATAGTGTCCAAGAGACGTCGGAGATAGTCATCGTCTTTTGTCATCCATGGCGTGGACTTTCGAGTCTTCTCTCGGATTTGATGCTGTAACTTTGCGACAGTAGGTAAGTGTAAAGGTGGAATGTACTGCCGATACCAGTTGAGATGACCCAGGAGTCGTTGACGCAATCTTTTGTCTGTTGGAAGAGGTTGTGTTAAAGGTTCTAAGTCTGGACTTCTATGAGTGGTGCCGCGTCTAGTGGTGCCTTTGAAAGTGGTCCCCAAGAATGTAATATTCGCGGTGGGATGTAGGTGTGATTTATTTAAATTCACGGTCCGTCTGGCCTGTTGGAGGTGGTTGACGAGACAGGTAGCAATCTCTCGGATGACCTCAGTGTTTCGACCCATGATAGCGATATCATCAATGTAATTCCAAATTTTATATTCCTCATTCTGTAAGTCCCTATTTGTTGCCCCAAATGCTTCCAGGGTACGATTGATAGCACCGGTAGCTAGTGCTGGGGAATTCCAATATCCCTGCAGGCAAACAGTCCATTGATACATTATCCCTTCAACGCACGTATTCAGGACTCCTTCAGGGTCGGTGAGTGGGATAGAGAAAAACATCATTTTAAGATCTAACGTTACTCCGACATTTCTAGTATACATTGCGGTAAAGTTAATGGAGTGGGTTGTGCTAATGGTTGGCATCGTTTATTAACTTCTCGGTAATCTACAACTAAACGGGCTTCGTTAGATGTACCTGGTTTGGCTACTCCCCATCCTGGAGACAGGTAAGTACTCATTGTTACTCGCTTAATACAACCCTGTTCCTCGAGTCATTGTAGAAGACTAGTAAGAGATCTTTTAAGGGCGTTCTTCATCGGAATCGGACGGTATCGCCAGACGGAAGAATAGTGAAGTTCTGGTTTATGCCATTCCACCTTAGATACGGTAATAGGAAGCGCTTGTAAAACTTGTTCCTTGAGATTTAGCTTTCTTATTCCTGGAATGCCTAAGATATTAATATTTCCTAGTACTGCTTCTAGTACCATTCCACAAATTATAATTCTAACTTTGGAGGTCATTGCCACGGTGTTGATTCCTTGGACTTTTATGGTTTTCGACTTCAATATGTGTGGGGTGGCTTTGGTAACTACGTTGACTTGTGATCCGGTGTCTAGAAGGAAAAACACTCGTTTCTGATTATTTGGAGATCTCGGGTGCTGCACGATGAAGTCGGCGTAGGGTCGGGGGTCAGCTGAATCTGGGTAATGGGTGGGACCACCGGCGGAGTCGACGGCCGCTAATCATTCTTTGACTTCTCCCTAAATTGGAACCCCATCATTTCGGCAAGGTGGCGTTGGCCTTCATCTCCAAGGGTGCGCAGTTGCTGTTTTGTAAGTTTGGTATGATAGAGCAAAAATCCAAACATTGCCCTTTCTTCAGGTGTTCTCACTGGCAATTGGTTTGATCCTCATTGTATATTGGATTCTTGATACTTTGGCTTCGATGTCTCAATTGGATGTGATGAACGTAAATCTTTTGTCTCAGGGAAAGTCTTCTCGCCTTTATTCATCAGGGCCTACAATCGCAGGAGATGGCTCAGGAAGTTTCCCGCTGGTTGTCCCACCATTGGGTTTAGGAATAGTCTAAGCGTGATAGTTTGTATCCCTCCATATACTTCCATGCAGGCATCTATAGCTTCTAGGGTTGCTGGGACTGCTCCTGGGTCCCTCAAGTAACGATGAGCCCATTTTGCCTTATAACATTCTGGTTTCAATCCCAATTTAGGTACTCTGGGATTCCATGATAAATAAGATACTCCTATAATAGCTAGAAGAAGCTGTTCTGCACTTGTATTTGGTGGATGCCCTTCATGCCACACATGAGACTTGTGGGATACTTGTTCCACCACGAGTGCTGGAAGTGGTATGGGCCAAAGAGTGTTTTCCATAACTATGTTTAAATCAGTGGTGTGCCCTCCACTCCAGGTAGCCTGTCTAGTTAGAGCACTTGCTTCATCTCTATCTAATGCTTCTGATCCATATTCCACAACTAGCCATCCTATCCACATGGCTAGGGTTTCTTCACTTTTTATCTTTGACTCTCGGCACAGCTCCTGCATTTTTTCTCGGTTGTGTGTTCGATAGGTAACAGTAGTACCAGTATTACCTCGTGCATCTGTAATATGTTTCCTTAGAGCTATTGGGTAAGCTGTGGTTAAAGGCAGCTTTTCTTCTTTAGCTGGAAGTGCTGGATACAATTCTTCTCCCTCAGCTGGGAGCAATGGATACAATTTGTCTCCCTCATAGGGAGGGGGCCACTCTGATGACATCGCCTCAGTGGACGGTCCCATTGTTGGCATTACATCATGGGGTGGAGCTAGGGATGGTGATGTAGCTAACCACTCCCCAAGGGCAGTTCCTATTTTTTCGTGCCCTTTTCCAGGGGGGCGGGGCCATAGGTGGCAACATCACTGACCCTCCCCCATGAGGCTGTCCCTCATTTTCACAGTCTTTTTTATTTTCACGGCCGCCATCTTGTAACAGCTGCTCAGAGCCTCTCGCAGCCTGCTCCATGGACTCCTTACCCATGGTGTGCAGCTGTGCTTCTAGGTTCACATTCTCTCTCAGCAGATCCACCACAGAACGAAACAACACTTTTATCACCTGGCCTTTATTCCACTTTGGCCCAGACCATCTCGCTGTGTGGCGACCCTCAGTTTCCAGGCCTTCCCGGAGCTGGCCTAGAAATTCTTGGCCGCACGATCCGGGTGCCAGGGCCGGAGAATTGAATCTGTCCGGTGGGGTGGGTTCTCCTCCCTCCCTCAGATATCTCATGCAATGGGCAAAATCTTGGGCAGGGGTCGGGCCTCCCACCTTCTTTACCTTGGCCTCTGCTAAAGGCAGGGACGATGCCGTGTCCACAGGCCTAAAGCGGATCCGATCGTTGGCCAGGACACAGCCAAACGCTGCAGGGGTCATGTTTACCTTCCATTCTTTGGTAATCGGCCCTTCTCCCCTGACTGAAAAATAACCGGCGAGGAGGTTCTCTCCTTCTCCTCCAGCCGGCCAATGGTAAGCGATGTGTGACCATAACTCCTCCGCGTTGTCCACGCGGCGCCCCCCGGTGTGCCAGGGGCAGCACTTAATCAAATCCATCTCCACCACAACATTGCCTTGTGATCCCATCCTCATCGCCATGTCCTGGGAGCTGGACCAGCCGGGCCAGAAATCAGGGTTTGTTAAGCAAAACGGGATCAGTTGGGCAGGCATGTGGATGGAGAGGCAGGACAGCTTAATGGTTTCAAAGAGATTTTACTTACGCCCTTAGATGGTTCTGGCATAGGTGAATGAAGCTTGCTTGTTACAGAAAACGAGGTGAACGTAGAATACAAACAACTCAATAGGTAACAGGAACAACAATCGAACTGAGGAATGGACGAGTTCGCAACGCAATGAGCTAGCAATCGGGATAGGGTACGTCAGTTATTTTTCGGTGACGGGGAGACGCTGAAAGATGATCAGTCTCTCAACGAACCTCTAAAGGTGATCTCTCAGATCTCCGGGCAGCGAGCTCAGAGGTCGTCGCAGAGGTCTCCATCTTGGGTGGAAACTGGGTAACCTTATATATGGCTAGCAGGCCAATAGCTAACCATCTTTACAGAACAATTTACATCCGGCCAATAATGTTGCACATATTTACATAACAAGGTGGAACTTTTCCTTACCATTATAAAGACCAAGCATTAGGTGCTAACTTCTAGAACCTTCCACCGAAGTACTCGGAAATATGACATAGGGTACGTCCATATCAGGTGGCCCAAACAAAAAGGGGGGGGTAAAACAGCTCGCTCAGCCCATTGTGGCAGGAGCATTTAACTCTGTTGGGGATTTATTTATGACACCCTTAAGGGGCCGTTTCCAGTTCTACTCACTTCATAAACCTCTCTCAATAACAGAGTGAGTGCTCCCTGTTACAGGCAGGCAGCAGGAGAGTCAAGTGCCTGCTGCCTGTCCTCCCAGCCCTTGCATCCCCTGGTGCAAGGGTCAGCAACCCCCAGCACACATACTGAGCATGGCATGCAAGGCCATTTTGCTCGGCACTCCACCACCAGCCCAGGCTATAAACAGCTGCTGCCAGCCACAGAGCCCAGGCTGCTCCCAGCAGGCAGCTGGGAGGCCGCAAGCCTTGCTACAAGCAGACCAGGCTCCATGGGCTAGCTGCAGCTGGGAGGCTGCAAACAGCTTGTTCAGGCTCTGGCATATCAGCACTCTGGCACCTTCCAAGGTAGACATTGTTGTTTTTTTCAGCACTCCGGCCAAAAAAGATTGCCTCTCTCTGCCCTAGTGTCTGCATGCCCTGCATCCGCACCTTCTTGGTGCCCCCCAGCACCTGCTCTCCTGCCACTTGTTTACCTCCATGCCTGCCCCTTTATGCTTGCATCCCTTGATATGTGGCCTGCAGCACTTTCCCCCCTTGCCTGTACCCCCCATGCCTCTACTCCTCACCATTTGCCCCCCAATGCCTGTCCCCATACTGCCTCTGCCACTTTGTGGCTATGTGGGGGCCAAAGCACTAAGTACTCGATGACCCAGGCCAGAATTTATTTCATCATAATGATTGAGCCACTGGTATGCTTCCAGATTGTTTTAAAATTTTAAATATATTAATTAAACATTGTATTCAATTGATGCGTGCGTGCGTGCGTGCGTGCGTATTTTAATCATGGAAAAAGATGGATTTGGGGGGGTTGTTATGAGAGATTGTTTTATTTTTAACAGAAAAACAGGATCCCTGTTTATAACAAATTTATAAGTCTTCCATATATACATAGAATCTAATGTGGGGGGGGGGGGGGGGGGCTTTTTTAAAACAAACTGTTGTGGAGGGGGGAAGGTCATCTTATAACCAAGGACATCTTCTATTTGAGTAAATATGGTAGTACTGTTGTGCCTTCTAAATTGCCACCATATGCCTTTAACTCTCTCAGCTTTCATTAAAGAAAAGGAAGTATCTATTTGTGCTTGTGAGGAAAACCTCAAAATATCAAATCAGAGACAAATGTCCTATTGACTCTGGTGAGTCATTAATTCAGATTCCTAATAATGATAATTTATATATCAATATGCTTACTTATTTACTTGGTGAGAAGAGAGAAAGAAAGAGAGAGAACAGACAGTGATTTGAGTACTTAAGTGAAGACTTTAGACTACCTCTGCCCATATACACAGAGAGAGGGTTGGAAGCTGCCTCTCTCTGATTTCTCAACAGTATGCTCTATTATGCTGCAGGTTATGCATTATCTAGCAGTTTCTCCAGAGTTGCTTTTGAAACTGTCCTCCTTAGGCAGCTAGACAAGGGAGATATTTGTGTGGGAGCAGAAGGGAAAGCATAAGCTAGAGCAGGGGTGGCCAACCTGTGACTGTGGAACCACATGCAGCTCTTCAGAAGTTAATATGCGTCTCCTTGAATCTTTGCACAAACACATGGTGACCAGCTTCCATGATGCTGATGACTATTTGGAAGCTGGTCACTATTCACTTCTGAAGAGCTTCATGTGGCTCTGGAGCTGCAGGTTGGCCACTCCTGAGCTAGAGGGTATGTGGCTCAGTGAGATAGATGCTCTGGATAGGAGTGGGTCCTGGTTGCTAGCCTGGAGCCTTGCTCCCAAATGATCAAACTCCCCTACTGCACTGCTTTCCATTTATTTCATCTATTAACTATGAAATGAAAGGTGCAGCAGCTCAGCTTCAAAAGGAGCACAGGAGAGACCTGGGGTGCTGATCAGAGCACTCTGCTTAAATGTTAAAGAAATATAAGTTGTGATCACCCTTGGGGGTGGCAGTTCTAGATCCCAGGCTTCAGACTTCCCGGACAAGTGCTCTAACTGCTTAGTTTGTAGGGTTTAAACATGGAAGGACCCTGCTCTTCTCAGACATACACTCTTGCCTAGGCACATTCTTGCCTAGCCAGTGTGCAAGCTACTATGCATGCTCAGTCTACACTTTTTTGCTTACATGCCCACAGTACAGGAAGAGTCATTAAAAACACCCAAGTAGGAGTCTAGAAAGCCATGATTTAGGTACACAAAGGGAAGTAAAATTCCACCCAAAGCAACTGGCTTACTATGACACCGTGGGAGCATCTGCAGGAGATACTACATTGCTGATGACGTAGCTCATCACTACAGCAACATAGTATTGGTGGGCACAAACCATGATGCCAAAGCTCATTGCTATAGTGAATTAGCAACCTCACTATAGTGACGTAGCTGCTAAAAATAACCATGCGCTGCCAGGATGGAGCAGTAACGGCTGCTACCTTGCAGTCATTTAGTACTTGCTTTAGGATGTAGATGGGCAGTAGCAACTGGACTGTGGGGGGCACGTGTAGATGTGCCCAGTATGTCAGTGGCTGCGCCAAGATTGGAACCCAGGTGCCCGCGCTCTTTGATCAAGCATTCACATCCAGGAGTACTGAGTCAGTCACTCAAAGGACATGGTCATTTGTAGTTTCCATTCAAGTTTACTGAGTCTTTTAATCAGTGAAAACCTATTTGAACAGCAGTGCCCAGGAACACTTGTGGTTACGTCCAACAAGGGGGTTGGCTTTTCAGTGTCTTTATAAACTATACCATGGAGTAACTCCAGGTTTCCTTTAAATCTGTTCTTTTATACAATCCCTGATGGAGCAAATGGTAGCAGCATTAAGTGTCTTGGAAAAGGTGTTTAATTTAGATTTAATACGGCAGTTAAAATATCAGTTGGCTCTAAAAGAACACTTACTGCAGTTTAATGAGTATGTGGGATAAATCTAGGGTGGAAATATGCCAGCAATGCAACCCAGCCCCCCTTCCACAGTTCATTATATAAAGAAATGTACTTGCTTAGTTTACATTTGTGATTAAAATTTACAATATAGCTCATGTTCCAGCTGAACCTCAAAAAACCTGTTTTTAATATGGATTAGCAACCACTAACCACAATGTAGAAAAACACCAGTGCTTCAGTGACTTGTACTCATTGTCATGACTAAGGCAAATTAGCCCCTAGGAACTCATGCACTTGTAATCACCAGGATATTGCGTTTTGCTTGCCAGGTTCATTTACGGTAGTTACCCCACAGAGAATGCACTTTAATTTCCAATCCAGCCCTGTATGACTTGCCAGCCTCTCACTTTCCCCAGTTCTCTAAAATTCCTCTCCCTTGTTCTTTCTGCTGTAATACTTCACATTGTCCATCTATTCCTGGCTTTCTCCCATGTTCTTTAGCTCTCTTCAACCTCTGCTCTTCGGTTGTTGTCATCACTTCTGGGGCCAATTCCACTGCTCTACACCAATGGGCCTCAAGCTTTTTAAACA
This sequence comes from Alligator sinensis, assembly GCF_000455745.1. NCBI lineage: Eukaryota > Metazoa > Chordata > Crocodylia > Alligatoridae > Alligator > Alligator sinensis. The sequence continues at coordinate 70,173 of NW_005841866.1, forward strand.
CAGAACACCCCCTTGACAAACTGAAGACAATCCTCAGAAAATGTCATCTCTTAATTTTCACTCAATTTTTGCGTACAGAAACATACTAGAGTAATTATTCTGTTGCAACGAACTCAGATCACAACAGGTCAGAACATTTGTAACAGTATTTATTAACACTTTAACATGCATGTAACACTGTTTTCCTATTTAAAAAAATCTCTGGGTTTACATTGTAAGTCCTGTTTGCACACCTAACAGTGCTAATATTGTGTGGCAACCTGAGGCACTCTTGAAAGGATCTCAAGGCACTCCAGAGTGCCATGGCACCCTGGTTGAGAATACTGCTCTGCACGCGCGTGCACACACACACACATACACACACACTGCAGAATCTGCCCGGTTATTAGCAGTTTGGTTGGATAAGCTGTGGATGTGCTAAAGCTTTTCTCAGCTGTTCCAAACAACCAAAGAATTCTCTAGCCAAGCTATATAGAGAAATGCTCATGAAAGAGAACAGGTGGAAAAATTAGAAGTTGTGGTGAAAATAGTGTTTAAATCTACCAGCAGTTAACTTACAGCATAGTAGTACCTGGCAGTTTGTCCTGATATCATCAAATAAAAGCCAAATTTTGTCACTTTGCCCATATGAAGAACTGCTCTAATTTCAAGCAGTCCCACTGATGATTACTCAGCAGGAGTGAAGGAGGCAGAGCATGCTTTTAACTACGTGATCAGTCCCTTTGCTGGCACTGTTGGTAGAATTCCCAAGAAGCAGTTGCGATTATTCTGAAAAGTAGCAGGATAAAAGCACTCCACTTCTATTCCACTGCCTTGGCACATAGAACTATACAGGGTTTTGGGATAGTCCGTGTCAATTTTAGCCGTCTGCCAACCGTACAGGAAACTATGGACTGTGATTCCAATTATATTTTTCCCCTGAAAAGCAAACTTGAATTATTTAGGTGGGAGTTTGCAATAGTGCGAGCTGGATTTTAGAGCTTTGGTTTTTATTTGGTATTAACAACATTGGTTTGAGTTGGTATGTTCTACAGAGGCTTAGTCCAAAGCCTGGAATAAGAGGCCAGACCCTACAGTCATCAGCAGTATGTTCCTGAAACAGAAACACACAAGGAGAAACTGGAGCTCATGGATGATAGGCTTTGTAGTTTGCCTTGAATACTATTTTTAGGTTTTATTATGAAACACCTGCAAATGCCTTGTCTTATTTCAAAAGCCATTAAGTTAGGTGCCAATGGGCCTTCCTTAAGATCTGCTTCCATTTTAAAAATACTTGTTTTACATTGTGCTTTCTTAGAATCATCAAATCACAAAGAGAGAGAGTTGGAAAAGACTTCAGGAAGTCATCTAGTTCAGCCACCTGCTTGATGCTGACCATCCTTATCTAAACCTTCTTAGAGAAATATCTGCATAACTGCAGTTATAAACTTCCAGTGACAGAGAGTCCACAACCGTTTGAGGTAATCTGTTCCAGTGCTTAACCACCCTTAGAGTAAGAAAGTTCTTCCTAGCATGTAACATACATTTCTCCTGCTTCTGTGTCCCTTGTGAACAAGACAAGTGAATCTCCATCCTCTTTGTAAGACTCTTGTATTTGAAGACTAGTTTTGAATTCCTGCTCAGTTTTCTTCCCCAAGTTAAATTATCAGGTTTCCCCACCATTCCTCATGTTACGTTCTCTTGGGGTACATCTACACAAGACACTATTACACAGTTGTTACTGTGCATTTATTTAGTACTTGTATTAGCAAGTACTAAATAAGGGACCAGTAAATGGAGTTATTGTACAGTAGTGCTGGTGTGAACATCTTTTAGGTGATGCTACTGTGCAGTAGCCTAATAATACTGTGCAGTAGCGTATTAGCATGGTTCATACTGTGACACACTACTGTGCAGTACTTTTCAGCTATTGCTTAGTCAGCATCTTGTGTAGATGCACCCTAGGCATCTACTAATTCCCTATGCTTTCTTTTAGATCTACCCACATCTTTCTTGCAGTATAGTTCCCCAAACTGAACATAGTACTCCAGAAGAAGCCTGACCAGTACTAGATGGAGTGGAAGAATAACCTCCAGTGACTTGAATACAGCACTCCTTCTAATACATCACAATAGGCTATTAGGTTTTATCTTCAATGATATTATACTGAAGATTCATATTTGGGGCCGTGTCTATAATACTGCAACCTAGCTAATTATTCTTTTCATACTATGTAACCGAGTTAAATGATTTTTTTTTTTTTTAAGAGAGTTTCCATTTCCCTGTTTATAAAGTCCATGCCATAGATAGATGTAGATAAACTCTGTGCATGTATGCATTCAGCACTTTAGATCAAAGATACCACAAGTGTATAGCATAATTATTAATAGTGCATTTTTTGAACTAACACTTAATGCTCCCCCCGATTCTCTTCTCTATTGTTTTCTCATTTTAGGGGGAAAAAAAAATTGCACTTTTAAAACTTGAAATAAAGTGCCTGAGCAACCTTTGAGATTAAGATTCGTTGTGATTTAATACATTTATTTCAGGGATTAGCACCTAGGAGACTATGGGACTATAAAAATATATAGTATATCCTCTAAATAATGGTACCTTGCAAAAGGAGGAACTATAAATATTTAATAAAAATGCAAATGTAAAGCTGAGATGCAACTTCTTCTATAATTTTACAGTGAAAGACTAAGTGCAGCTGTGCTAAGGTCTTAAACTTACTTCAAGAACTAGTACTCCAGCAATTCAGTCCTGCATGAGCTAGAAAGGAAAGGCAAAGATCAAGCTGAATTATTTATGTTTTAGAATTTGTTGCCATTCTGTATTCATCATTCTGACAGAATATACAGTTGCTGCTTATTATTTCAGCTTGTATTTTCTGGCAATTTCTTGTCACACAAAATTAGACAATAGGATGGAGTCTGCTTTTACCTGGTTATCACTTTCTTTTGGCTTAGAGAACTGTACTTACATCTTTACAGGATCTACGCTGATATATATAAATAAAAATAAAAAGACATTGGATTTCTCCAGAGACAAAGACTTTTATCCTGGGATCTTAGATATATACAAGCCCCTTGTCTCACTTGAAGTACCTGTGAAGTATATAGGCAGACAAGGTTCCTTGGACGAATATATACTGCGAAGTTGTCACGGCGGGGTCCTGCAGAAGGGCCGTGATCTCCTCAAGGCCCCCTTCCCATGCCAAGTTGGCCCAAGGGCACCCTCAGATTCTCACCCGCCACATCTTTGATGTTCCAATATATATTAGGGAGGCTGCCTCATGTCTCCTTGGACACGGTTACTTCTGGCCTCGTAAACTCCCGGACTCTTCGTGGGTCCCACTCTACAATGGGTGCTTCGGGGCACTGTAGCCTTAGGGGCTATGCATGGCTCCTACCACCCCAATACCACGCCCCAAGCCTCGCAGCTAGAATAGACGTTGTTCTGTCCAGGTCTATACTCTTTGGTGCTCAGGCCCTCCATGGCCCTGTCTCTCTCCGCGCCCTCTCTCTCAGGGGCCTTCTCCACAATGCTGCCCCTCCTCAGTAACGCTGCCCTCTCTCAGGGGCCTTCTCAGTAACGTTGCCCCCTTCTCTAGTGTTCTTCAAGCACTGCCCCCTTCTCCGGGGCTCACCACACTGCCACCCCCTTCTCCAGGGCTCACTGCACCCGTACTGGGGCTTTTCAGCAACACCCCCTCCCTGGGGCTTCTCAGCTGCCCCTCCCTGGGGCTGTGGGCTGCACACCCCAAATGCTGCACCCTCACTGGCACTGGGGTCCCCTATGAGGCCTTCTCCAACTCCTAATAGCCTCACCCAAAGCACTGGTGATAAACAGCAAAACAAAACACAAGCCCCTAGGCTATAACATAACTTAAAGCTGCCCAGCTAAAACCACATTGCTCCAACATCCCAGGGCTGCCATCCTTTACCCGGCTTGGGCTGTACCTGCAGTCAGGCTTCTCCTCACATCTTTGCTCATGGAGCTCCTTCCTCTCTGGCTGCTGGCAGGGAACTACCTCTGGCCTCAGCTCCTAGAGTTTATAAGGGCCAGGCCCTGCCCCTTACAGTCAGCTGACCACTGGCAGGGGGGGGGCGCTTTCTGGCTCCCCTTGCCCCGGTAACC
>NW_005841866.1:74316-92210 GCF_000455745.1 Alligator sinensis
TTTCCCTAGCAGTTTCCCCTCTTTAGGAGCAGGGCACCTCAGTGCTCTGTGACAGAAGTATATAGCAGTTTTTTTTCCTGGGACAATCACAGCTAATTCACATTAATGGCCATTCAAGCTATGTGTGTAAAGGGCTGTGCTGCTCTCGGGTCTTGACTCAGATCAGTGAGGACCAGTCAAATGCACCTTCTGTTTTTACCCCAGGTGTGGCTGAATTTGAAGAACAAAGGCAAAAAACAGGATTGAAAGAAAGCAAAAAGTGAAACCTGGCTAGGTGCTTAGCATCTGGAAGCAACTACTGAAAAGTGGACAGACAAATATGAAGACATGTTTTTGGTTTTTTTCCCCATTTTGATGCTGTCTTCCCAATACCCTAAACTATGAGTTCCCTGTAAAAATAAAATAGCAAAACCTATATAAATGGTAACACTTGCAAGTAGCTAATTGCAAATGTAATTTTTTTATTAATCTTCTTACACATGAAGACACTCTAATAGAGAAAGCTTGTCCCTACAAATGAACACAAATTTTACAGTATTTGTGAAAGATGCCTTGTCTTTCAGGGCATAGATATTACACTTTTACCTTTAGAAAAAAGATGGTATTAAATGTGGTAGATAGATTGAGAGCCATTAATCTCCAGTCAGACCTACACAAGAATGAAGATTTAAAATGAAAAGAATGAAAGACTTTGCCCTCTTTCAGCTGCTCCATTTGAAACATATGGAGTTATTTTGCAGTACCCTGTGCAACTTCTTCAGTTGAACCAAAGTCCTGGGAAGTGAAGGTTTGCAAAATGAGTCAGATGAATTTCATCTACAAGTCTGTCGTACATGATACTAAAACTGTTGCCTTGTTTCAAAGCAGGTGTGCCTAGCAAATCAATGGGAAAGCTAATACTCCCAAATAAATTATATGACAACCATGTCAAAATATTGTCATTAATTTAGTTGATAAGTTGTTCAGTAGGTAAAGAACAATAATTACCTTTTATCTGCCAGCTCTGAAAACTCAACCTGATATCTGAAAGCAAAGCAGTGGTATTTGTACTTATCTACTGTTGACAATAATGACTCTCCATGCAATGGTGTAAGTGGACACTTGAGTGCCCCGGCAGCATGAGGGCACAAGGCAGTATCAGGGACTACACTGGCAGCAGCAGGGCAGCCAATACAGCACAGCAGCTGCTGCTTATTGTTGTACTCCCCACATCCTGCAGGGCTGGTAACTTTTGTTACATTACTGTTTCCAGGTGACACTTGGGTTATGTCAAGATGGCATAATGCAATGCCATATAGATACCCAAGCCAACTCAGGAATCAGAAGCAGTACAGTAGGGGCGTGCAAAATGGACCATATTTAATTTGGATTCAGATTCGGCCCAAATCGGGGGGACAGTGATTCGATTAGTTGATTTGGATCACTGTCCCAATTCAATTTGGCCAAATCCAAAACAGAAGATTCAATACTGATTTAAACACAACTTTAAATGTTTTTTCTACAAACTTCGAGGTACCACGTGTGGCTCATGAATGCTGAAATGGTGGGGTGGATGGAGGATCTCACAGGAGCATGGGAGGGGGCATCCTGCATACTCAGCAGTGGACCCGGAAGTGGACCAGTGCTTCTGGTCTACTTCTGGGTCTACTGTTGAGTGCACTGGGGATCTCCATGTGCTCCCAACCCTCCATCTGCCCCAGCATCTTAGCACTCATGAGCTACCTGGTACCTTGAGGTATTTAGAAAAAACATTTAAAGCTGTGCCTATGTCTGAATCACTGATCAAAGGGTCTCCTGATTCAATTCAGATTTGGAGATTCAGCCACCAAATTGGGCCAAATCTCTGTTGAACCAAATCAGTGACTGAAGCTTCACACAGCCCTACAGTATAGCTGTTAGCTTAATTAGCCATGCTGAGATCAGGGTATAGTACCCTAAGCATTGTTCTGAACTGCTGTGGCTATACTGCTTCTGGCACCTGAGCTAGCTTGTATGAAGCTAGCTGGGATAACCCTGCACAGCACTGAACTTAACATTTAAAAGGTAAAAATTTCCCAAACTAAATATGCTTGCATAACCTAGGGTGGGTAAGATAACTAGTAGGGTTGAAGTGCTTGACTTTAGGAAGGCTAATGTCAGTGTGCTCAGGAGTCTAGTCAACAATGCACTGCAGGAGAACAGTATTGGTGAGATGGGAGTCCAGGAAGGGTGGTCATTCCTAAGGAAGTGATCCTTTGGGCATAGAGGGAGACAATCCCAGTACTAGAGAAAAGGCGGAAAGGAGGCAAAAAACTTCCTTGGCTAAACAGGGAAACCCAGGGGAGCCTAAGGGCAAAAAAGAAGGCATATAGGCAGTGGAAACGGGGAAGCAAGCAAGGAGGAGTATACCTACTTGGGCCACACTTGCAGGGAGGCAGTTAGAAAGGCCATAGCAACTACAGAGCTGAGGCTGGCAATTCAAATTAAAAACAACAAAAAGTCTTTTTTTAGGTATGTAGGGAGTAAAAGGAGGGTGTAGAGCAGAATAGGACCCCTAATGAACAAGGAGGAGCAATTAGTGACAGAGAGGGCAGGGGACAAGGCTGAGCTATTCAATGAGTTTTCTGCCCCAGTGTTCCTGAACAGGGCTTAAGGTAAGTCTCCTAATGGGTTCGTAGCTGGGCATCAGAGGGACACCAACCTACCAAATGTCAACACCGACTTGCTGCAGAGTCACTTGGATGGACTGGATGTGTTCAAGTCTGTAGGTCAGGATGAGCTGCAGCTGAGGGTACTGAAGAAATTGGCCGGTGACATAGCAGAACCACTGACATGGCTGTTTGAGCACTTGTGGCACTCGGGTCAGGTCCCAGAGGACAGGAAAAGGGCCAATGTGGTCCCTATTTTCAAGAAAGGGAGGAAGGAGGATCCGAGTAATTATAGGCCAGTCAGTCTCACCACCATCCTTGGAAAAGTCTTTGAAAAGATTATGAAGGATCATATTTGTGGGAATCCAGCAGGAAAAATAATGCATCAGGGAAACCAGCATCGATTTGTAGCAGGTAGATCATGCTTGACCAATCTAGCTTCGTTTTATGACAGGGTCACAAAATGCTGAGATGCAGGAGTGGTGGTGGATGTCATTTTCTTGAACTTTAGCAAGTCCCTTGATATGGTATCTCATCCTATTCTCATAAATAAATTAAGAGGCTGTGACTTGGATGACTACACAGTCCGGTGGGTGGCAAATTGGCTTAGTGGTCGCACCCAGAGGGTGGTAGTAGATGGGTCGGTATCGACCTGGAAGGGTATGGGTAATGGGGTCCTGCAGGGTTTGCTCCTTGGACGTGTACCCTTCAATGTCTTCATCAGTAACTTGGATGTGGGTGTGAAGTGTACTCTGTCCAAGTTTGGGGATGATACTAAATTGTGGGGTGAAGTGCACACTCCGGAGGGTAGGGAACGATTGCAGGCAAACCTGGACAGGTTGGAAAAGTGGGCAGAACACAATAGGATGCAGTACAACAAGGACAAGTCCAGAGTGCTACACCTAGGGCACAAAAATGTCCAGCACACCTACTGGCTAGGAAGTAACCCTCTCAGTAGCACAAAAGCAGAAGGGGATCTGGGAGTCATGGTGAACTCCAAGAAGAACATGAGTCGTCAGTGTGACGAAATCTTCAAAAAAGCTAACCGTACCTTATCATCCGTCAGCAGATGCATGACAAATAGATCCAAGGAGGTGATACTTCCCTTCTACGTGACATTGCTCAGGCTGCAGTTAGAGTACTGTGTCTAGTTTTGGGCACCATACTTCAAGAAGGTTGTTGATAGACTTGAGAGGGTCCAGAAGAGAGCCACTTGTATGGGTAGGGGCTTATAGGACAAGCCCTATGGGGGAGACTGAGGGACCTGGACTTCTTCAGCCTCTGCAAGGGAAGGCTGAGAGGCGATCTTGTGGCTGCCCATAAATTAATTAGGGGGGAACAGCAAGGGATCGGAGATGCTGTGTTCACCAGGGTGCTTCTTGTGGTAACAAGGAACAATGGCCTAAAACTGACAGAGCAGATTTAGGCTAGATATCAGGAAAAACTTCTTCATAGTAAGGGTGGCCAAAATTTGGAATGGGCTTCCAAGGGAGGTGGTGCTCTCCTCTACCTTGGGGGTCTTTAAGAGAAGGCTGGATGGGCATCTGACTGGGGTCATCTGACCCCGGCACTCTTTCCTGCCTAGGCAGGGGGTGAGATTTGATCTGTTGAGGTCCATTCTGAACCTAGCATCTATGAATCTATGAAAAACCTGACTTTGGCCCCTTTTTGGGCAGACCCCTTATAATCCAGTCATTAATTAGACTATTTTTTCACTACTAGGCCCCTGCCTGCTGTTTAATATTTGTTTTACCCTCATTATTGACTGTGTATCCCAGGGCTTCCTCATTGTACTCTGTTCAAACACTGTTTTAAAGAGAGCAGTATTCTTTTCCTCGTGAACTAAGGGGCATCTTCCATCAGTGCAGTTCATAAAAACTGGCAATTGTATTCTCACAATACTCCTGTAAGGTGAATGTGTATTATTATTCCTATTTAGAGAGGGAAATTGAGGCACAGAGATTTGAAGATCAAAATTATTAATTGATTTAATGTGCCTAAGACAAGATATTTAGGGCCTGACTTCCAAAGTACTTAGCATTATCTAGCATTTTATAAGTTCAAAGCATAGCACCTACTGACTTCAGCAGCAGATATGTTTTCACCTTTGCTAAAAATCAGAGCCCAGGATCTCAAGTCAAACACCCAAAAAACACACTGAGTGGCCATCTGTGGAAAGTTTAGTTTAATGCGACTTGACTAATGTCACAAACTAGGAAGTGGGAGACCAGAACAGAATCCATTCAAATGTTTTAACCATGAGACCACCCAATAGGCAATACCAGATGCAGGTATGTGCAGGAACCCCATTACTCTGAGAAGCTTAGACATCTGATTCAAGCTACTCATTAGTTCCACTTCAAAGATAGCCATACAATGGATTTGAAAAGATAAGTCATTCACAACATCTGCTGCTGATCACATTTCACAACACTAGGTTATTGCAGGAATGTTAAATTCTAGTGGCCCCCCTGGGCTGGAACTAGGTGGTAGGGCTTTCTTCAAGTCAGATCCAGAACAAGGGGCTACGTTGGCCCAAACCCAGGACCAATGGCAGGGAAAGCAAAGGCAGTATTAACCCCAGTAGGTGCTATTTCAGCTCAGGGAGCCCCGATAGGTTAATGTCACTGCTGCTTGCCCTGTCCCCTCAATTCCCAGCCCCAAAGGCTGGATGACATGGCTCCATGGGTCAGATCCAGGGCTGGATGTTTAGCACCCCTGGCCTTGGGCTTAGAGCATTCATTCAGGAAGTAGCAGAGCGGAGTTGTCATGACTGCTCACCCTGAAAAGTTTCAACCTTACATCTCTCACTTTCCAAGAAAGTTTCCTAATCACCAAGATATAGAATAGGTTATGTGAGGATCCTCTCTGCTCCTCCTGCTGGCCTGTAAAAGCTGTATTTCTATTGACCCAGGCTGCACAGTAACCTAAGGCCAACCTCTCCCACAGCTCCAATGTTTTGGGTGCTTTGTGTTTACCAGTTGAACACTTCAGGGGCTTGCAGTACATAATACACAGAGATTGCACCTAGGATTTGAAAACAAAATTAGTCATTATATAGCATGAGGAGCAGGCAGATCTAGACCAAATAATAAGCACACCTGTATACATTTCCATTTCTGGGCTTCTTATTACTCTGGAGCATTCTCTGTTTCAGTTAGAGTCCTCTGAAGTATCCAGAATCTTGCTCTCCTATATATCGTTTCTCCTCCTTACAATGAAATACATAATTTCCTCCTTAGACTCCTCTCCCCTGGAAGCTAGCTTCCTTCTTTCTTGCTTTGTTCTACAGGACCCTTTTGCTATAAAGATGTACCCATTTCTTCCTAGCTTTTGCTCAAAGCTTTGTACGTGTGTATGTGTGTGTGCGTGCGCGCGTGCATGTGCACGTACACACATGCATACACGCATGCATGTGTGCATGACAGAGACAAAGTCTGTTAAATCTATCCAGTCTTTGTGGTATTTAAAGGCTAGTATCAACATGCAAAACAACTGACAGATTTATAGTGAAGGATTCCCCATTAGAGTGCACTGATGTTGGAGCAAGCTGGTTCTTCTAGTTTTAGCCAGTCTATTTCTACGGATGTATTTCCATCTGGAAACTCGATCTAGTTGAGTTAGATAGATTTCCCCAAAGCCTCATAGTTCTGCAGAGTTTGGGTACATTTTCACTGAAGCAAGAAAGACATAGAAGCCACTCTCTTCCAGATTTCGTGTTTCTTTTTCCAAAGCATGGAGGGAGAAGTATGTGTGCTAAGCTTCTCAGAAAAATAATCACCTGATTTGTTTTACCAAGGCAAACAGCATATATTGCCTAGCTTCATTCTGGAAGCTGACAGAATGGTTTTGAATTAAATTTTTCTGAAAAGCAGCCTTTGGTAGATAGTAGGCATTCAAATTTCATTCAAAATAGTTAATACTAGGTAAAGCTAGTACCACTGAAAGCTGGGTCTTAGAATGGTAAGTTTGGGCCATGATCTGCCAGTGACAATATTCAAAACACACTAAGAACTTTCTATTTTACATACTTGCTCCTCTGGGTAACACCATATTGTAAAGAATCCTTATTCAGTTTCAGTTGTTGTAGTGCTCCTTCTTTGATGAGTCATCCTTTTCATGCAAGATACTGTACTTCACAATTTTCACATTTAACCCAGTTAATGTAATTTTACAATGTGCAGTCCTATTATGGCTTCTCACTGCAGGTACAGTAGTCCACTTTATGGATACATTTACATGAAACATATGGCTGTCAAAAAGCAGGAAAAAGTACTTTTCTCCCTCTTTGTAGCAGCCATATGTCTCCTGTAAGTTTCATAATGTGTCCTGGTATGGGTGGATCTAGAATTTTGACAAAAGGGGTGCAGATGGTGAGGTGCATCATCACATATAAAACAAAACATATTTTTCTCTGGTTAAAAATAAACTAGAAGCTTTACTAATATTCTAGGGGCCTAGGGATATATTATTCAGTTGAAGATTGAAGTAAAAAACAAATAACGTCATTGGAATGTGTTTAAACAATCTGCAAAGCTGTGAAATAGAAGCTTCATTACCAGGAGCAGGTAACACACTGCAGATTTTCAAAACAAAAGATAGATTGATTGATGGAACATCATTAAAAAGAAGACAGTGTCATTAACTTTAAGAAAAGGAGAAAGGAGAACCCAGGAAATTACAGGCCAATCAGTTTGACCTCAATCCCTGGTAAAATCCTGGAGAAAATTATCAAAGGAGCTATTACAGACAGGCTAGCAGAAGGCAGTATTCTGAAGGATAGCTGACATGGTTTTGTTACAGGAAGGTCATGCCAGACCAACTGCATTTCCTTCTATGATCAAGTTACTCACTACCTGGATGGCGGAAATTAGGTTGATGTCATATACCTGGACTTCAAAAAGGCCCTTGACATGGTCTCCCATGAAGTCCTCATGAAAAAATTGGGAAAATGCAGCCATGATGAATTTACAGTATAGTGGTTAGGTAACTGTCTCTGTGGTAGGATCCCAAGGGTATTGATTGACAGAACTGAGTCAACATGGTGGAAGGTGTGCCTCAGGGTTCAGTACTCAGATAGGTGCTTTTCAACACATTTATCAATGATTTGGATTCAAGTATTAAAAGCAAACTAGCAAAGTTTGCTAACAACATCAAACTATGGGGGGGGTGGTCATGCTTGAAGACAGGCTGGCAATACAGGCCAACCTGGACATGCTTATGAGGTGGGCAGACCTCATCCTGATCTCATTTAACGTGGAGAAATGTAAAGTGCTCCATCTGGGGAGAAATAATCCACAACACACTTACAGGCTCAGCAGTGCTATGCTTACTAGCACCACATCTGAACAAGACCTGGGTGTCATGATAGACAACAAAATGAACATGAGCTACCCAACTGATGCCGTAGCTGGCAGAGCTAATTAAACACTGGCATGCATCTACCAAGGCATCTCGAGCAAAGCTAAGGATGTCAGCCTCCTGCTCTATTCAACCTTGGTGAGACCACAGCTAGAGTATTGCATCCATTTTTGGGCACTGCACTTCAGGAAGGATGTGGAAAAGCTCAAGAGAGTCCACAGGAGGGCTGTGCACATGATTAGAGGCCTAGAGACCAGGTCATATGAGGAGAGGCTGAAAGACTTGAGACTGTTCAGCCTGGAGAATAGAAGACTCAGAGGGGACTTGGTGGCAGCCTATACGTATATCAAGGCCATACATCAGGGTCTCAGGGAGCATCTGTTCACCAAGACCCCACACAGGAGGACAAGAAATAATGGGCACAAGCTGATTGAGGATCTCTTCGGGCTAGACATAAGGAAAAACTTTACAAGTTGATTACCAAGGTTTTGGAACAGGCTCCCCCCAGAGGTGGTACTGTCACCCACCCTGGTGATATTCAAAAAGTGTCTTGACAACCATCTTGTTGGGGTCATCTGATCCCAGCAGTTTTTCCTGCCCAACTGTGGGGGGCTAAACCCAATGATCTGTAAGGTCCCCTCCAGCCCCTAACAAGTATGAAATTATGAAACACCTGTGGAATGAATAGTTTAGAAGGGACCAGGCAGATTATAATGAGCCACAAAGTCTATGGATTCCCTCAGTACTGCCTGACTAAAAATGCTGCTGCCACTTCCAGGTAGTTGATTTTAAACTTTGGGTTGACCAGGAATCAAAGCAGGGTGCAAATGTACCAGGGCCTCACTGTGGAGGGTAGGACACATGGTGATGGCTTGAAGTTGCAGAAAAATAGGTTTAGATTGGCTATCAAGAAAAAATCTTCACTGAGAACAAAGAGGCAGTGGAATAAACTGTCTAGGGAAGTTGTGGAATCTCCTTGGTTGAGAGTTTTCAAGAAGCAGTTGGATAAGTCCTGATCAGGGATGATTTAGAGGTAGCAACACCTGGAATATGCTATGAAAAGCAACAGTTGGGAGCCCAGGAGATTCACACATACACATCACCCAGAGACCATGAGAAGAGCTCTGAAGCCCAGAGCAGGTAGGCCATGCTCTCCAACAGGAAAACAAAGCAGAATTTCACAACCACCTTAGTTATGAAAAAAGAATGAAGTACCCAGGATACATTTATGGAGGGGGTAGGATGATAGGAAAAGGAGTTTTGCATCTCCATTTGGGATGAATGATGTGTGGAATTGTGTTTATGGTTCCCAGATTACACTTCAAAGTGAAGGGCATCTGGTTATCCCATGCTTCCATAGGCAACATGTGGGGGGCATGTCCCCCCCTGACAGCACTGGTGCCCCCTCTAAAAACAAGTGCTCCGGCTGATAGGGGGGCACAGAGAGCGCTCATGCCCCTCCTGAAATTGGCTACACTGAAAGGATGTTGGCGGCGGAAGTGCTGGTGGCAGAAGTCTGCCACTGTAGGACCACGCCCCAGTTGCCGGCTGGCTGCTGGGGGATGCCCACCCAGTCATGTCCCACTGGTGCCGTCCCAGACTCAGGAGGCACCAGTCACCCATACATGCTTCTGTGCTTTGTTGGTCACCACATGGAACCAGGAATGAATTTTTCCCCTCCTGTTGCTATGGAAGTTTTTCAACTTCCTCATTTTTCCCCACCTTCCTCATAAGCACTGATTGTTGGCTACAGTGCTTACAAGGCTGTGGATTTTAAGTTGGTGTGCTTTGCCACATTTAGGATCAGGAAGGATTTTTACTCCCCAATCACATAGGCTGGGAGTGTGCGGTTTGTTTTTGTTTGTTTGTTTGTTTTTGGTGGGGAGGGGAAGGAGTCTTGCCTGTTTTAACAAACTGTGTGGTGTCCTTACAAAGGCAGGACATTGACAGTGCCCTAATTTCCCTTCTTTATCTGTGGCAAGTTAAAGGGTGTTTTTGATATTTTGGGCTTTACACCTGATAATAGTATGTGATAAAGAATATCAGTAATATAAAGGAAGAAATTAAAGGAAGAGGAGTGAAAGCAGAAAATAAAGGCTACTTTGCATTGTATGAGCTTTTGTCATCTGAGCTCATCCAAAGGAAAACTATACTTCAAGTCTTGAAAACCATAATCAGGCCATGCATAACCTGTGGCAGTCAATCCTGCATTCTCTCAAGCAATTCCTGCATTCTCTCACAATCCTGCCTTTTCTCACAAACTACTAGATTGTTTTGAAAGGAAAATTTTACAGAAAATCTTTGGTGCACAGTACGATCCCATAACACAAGAATGGCTTATAAGAACCAATAATGAGTTTTATCAATTGTAGAGACCTAAACCTAACACAGGAAATCTGAGCACAATGACTATAATGATGAACCAAATCAAAAGAATGGAAGTGATCAGAACACCAAAGAAAATGCTCCTCGGGGTACCAGAAAAGAGAAGGCTCCCTGGACAACCAAGACAAAGATAACTAGGTGATGTCAGACTTAGAGAAATTAAATTACAGATGACTGGAAGACAAAGGTACACAACAGATGGGAGTGGTTGAAGATAGTGGAGGCAGTCAAGGGTCTGTAAGGCCTATAGTGCTAAAGAGGAAGGAGGAAGAAGAAGTGTATGTGAAGGTTGTTCCTGAATTTTTAAGAATAGACCAGACAAACACTTGTCCAGGATGTCACAAGCAGGGGTTTGGATTAGATGTCCTCCTTGGCTCCCTTGCAGCACTACTGTTCTATGGTTCTACGACATTTACGGTGCAGGTAGAAGTGACAATTTTCACCTGATCTGGCCACAGAATGCAGTTTATATCTGTGACCAAACAACTACATGGCTGCAAACAGATTAAAAAATGTCTGATCCAGTGAAAATCTGACCGTCATTGCATGAGGTATCAGATAAAGATGTTTCAAAAAGTAATATCTTCTGTAACTTGTGTCTGCAGAGCTCCCAGCTTGTCACTGTTTTCAGAATGGAAAGGGGAAAGGCAGCAGAGGGAGTTCAGTCTGGTGGGGTTTCAGCCCACCCTGGAGGGTAGAGTGGGTGTATTGGAACCCCTCTGAGGTGGAGGCAGGTGCTCTAATTCACTCAGCTCACCCTTCAGCAGCAGCTGAAGAGCCCGAAGAACAAGATCCCTCCTCTGCCTTCCCCCACTCCTATTCTGAAAATAACAAGCACTAGCAGAGAGCCTGGCCATCACTATGGGAGCCTGGCTGTAGGGCCTCTGTGTACGTTAAAACAGCCTTAGAACCATCTCAGCTACCAGGGATTGCCATGGTACAGGGATATTTCAAGTATATGTCTTTTCCCCCTAGACATGCCTTCTGTATGCTGTGGGCCATAAAGTGGGACAGTATCAGCCAGCACAGAGACTGTATGCCTCTTCTCCCACAAAGGATTCCTCTATGTTAGGAAACTCTTCCACTGTCTATTTCAGCTACCTGAAAGGTGCATTTATATGTTCATAAATGAGCCTTTTCTAATGTGCATTAAATTTAGTACCTCCAATGTGACATACTAAATTAATGTGCATTAGGCTGTGCTAATGCGTAGTAGCACATTTGCATGCTTTTTAGTGATGTTTAATGCACAATAAACTATTCAACTGTGCAATAGCATAATGCCATGGTTTTTACGTGGTGCTTTAATGTACAGGAAAATAGTTTATTGTGCATTAAAGTGCATGTGTAGACATGCCCTGTATTAATGAAATAATAGTGCCAGTTTAAATTATTGTATTCCAGGCTTCTACTGATCACACTACTTTGATAACATGCACAGTAAATTTTAATGTCATGCCACTGAACTTCTCTTTTGTTTTGTACTCATTCTTTCACTCACTGCTATACACACAATAATATTTTGTTTTACTGACTTATTTTTAAACTTTCTTCTCCTTTGATTTGAAAACTCATATGGAGGATTGGTTTTTTTGTTCCTTTGTTTCCCACAGAGCCCAACTTTACTTTGGAGACGTACATTTGGTTAAAAAAGTAGTGCTGGGCTGATTGACTCCGAACCAATTATTTATTTAAAACAAACTTCTTGTGAGCAGACTGAAAAATCCTCAGGTCTGTTTTTCACTTAGAATTATTCATATGTTTCTGCAGTGACAGACACTGAGTCTGTGTATATGTTTCACAAATTTTTACCTTAAGAAAAATCAAGATCCAGTCCTCAAACACCTGAGAATATGATAACTTGGAAGAAGAGACAAGAGGGGAGAGAAAGCCAGGAGACACTCAATGTGGCAAGAAGTGTTTCATTGTTCTAAGATACTTGGCAAGGCAACCACCGAGAAACCTGTCTCAAAAGGAATTAAGCAGAAAGCTATAAGAGACACACCTGATAGCTATCCCCATGATATGATGCAAGCAGGTACCAAGTCAGAGCTCTTTAATTGTCTTCAGAAGGCAAATAATCATCTCTAGGGAGGTCATACCAAGAACAGACAGATCATTCAGTAAGGGACACAAAGGCAACAGGGTGGTGTGCTGTCTATTCAAAGTTAATATGTAGGAAGTAGCCCCAAGATCTGATGACTATGAAGTCTTCTCGCAAATTGCCATTGGTGATAGCACATCATTAAACGAATTACTTGGTATTATGCAGAACTATACAAAGTATAAGAAACTATCAGGAACTTTAGGACGCAAGTGGAGAAAAGAATCTGAGTAATGTTTTTAAAGAAAGTCCAAAACCCATGAGAGAGAAGGCCGAATGAAGAAGCCAGTGGAATTTGGCTGAGCAGCTACTGGGCAGCACTGGGCCACACCTTCCTTGGAGGTTTTTAAGACCAGGCTAGACAAAGTCTTGGCTGGGATCGTCTAGTTGGGGATGGTCCTGCTTTGAGCAGGGGGTTGGACTAGATGACCTCCTGAGGCCCCTCCCAACCCTAACTTTCTATGATTCACAGGGAATGGGGACTGTATAAGCAGGTGGCCTGCATGTGATAGGTAAGGGAGTTAATCTTCACAGCTGGAAGCTAGCTGCAGTAGTCAGGACTGTGTTATACTAACAAGGCAAGTAGATATTAAAAAAATAGATGTGGTACAAACTCAGACTTACTGGGTTAAGAAGAAAATGAAATAGTGACGAAGAAGACATATTTTCACTTTTTTATGTATCAAAGGTAGGAGTCTTGGTAAAAAGCAAAAGGAATAGGAAATTCTCACTGAGGAGAAGAAATTTTATATAAACTGGCATTGCTGAAACCTGGTGGGACAACTCCCAGAAAAAGAATGTTGATAACCATGGATCGCAACCTGTTCTGGAAGGATAAAGCAGTTAAAGAGGAATGGGTGTTGCTCTACACCAGAAGCATCATTGCTTATTTTAGAGTTACTGATACAACTCACAAGCTGCATGATCTTGAATGTATATGAATCAATGTCACGCACTGACAAAGGCCCAGGCAGAGGACTTGAGTGGAGCAGGTAAAGGTGTAACACAAAGTACTGACTGGCAGCAGAAGCCAGACAAATTCAAATTAGAAATTAGTCATTTTAGTAGTGAAAGCAATTAATCATTGGAACAAACTACCAAGGGAAATGAGGTCATTGGAACAACCTACCAAGAGAAACTACCTCTTGAGGTCTTCAGTTCAAGACTTGATGCAACCATAGAAGATATGCTTTGGCCCATGGCAGCTGCTCTGGGACCTGGAAGAATCTTGGCATCATTGTCACTTGGCTGCCAGCATGAAAACAAGCCACAGTGCCAGTCTACTTCCTCCAGTGCTACTGTGATCCAGCATCATGGCACTCACCAAGGCACATGGCTGCTACCATGGAACAAGATCCACATCCCACCCCACCCTAAGTTGAGGCTGTAATCCAGATGACCCAGCTCTGAGGGCTGCGGTTCATGCCACAGATCTATACAAAAGCGCAAAGTACTGAATAGAATTTGGGAAAAAATGGGTAAAATTTAATGACCTGTGATATACATGAAGTCAAACTAGATGAACTAATATAGCTTTATCTCTATGAAGTTTATTATTGTATGTACTTGAATAGATGACAACCCTGATTATAAGATGACCCCACAATAATTGGATTCTATATATGGAACATGTATATATTTTTACTATTTTCCAGGTATAGATTCTAATTATTGGAGGTTTGCCTTGAATTTGTCCCCCTCCCACTACTACAGCAAGGATTTTTTTTTGAGGGGGGTGGGGGAGAAAGTCAGGTAGCCCTTTGGGTCTCTGCTTCCCCAACAACTTTTTCCCTTGGAAGCCCCTTATCCCTCTTTACTGTCAGACCCTGCTCTCCCATATCACATGGAAGTAAGGAGCAAGCTTAAAAACAAAAACCTTGACATTAAACATGGCTGTAGCAATTTGCAGGTGATACCCATGCACTTAGTTCATCTAGAATCAATGCATGTTTCCATTTAAAAAAATTTTTTTTTACCTGTTGCAAGTTTTAGCACAGATATTCCATGAACACACTTTTGAGGAACACTTTTGCACTTACTTATCTGTAATACTAACTGTGCACGATATTAGTTCAAAGCCAAAAGCTCATGATTTACTGCGTAGTTCATTGGACTGGGCCCCAGCAGAGTCAACAGCGTTTCAAGCCACGGAGACCCCACAACTCAGCAATGCTCAGTATATGTATATACTCCAGATACACCCCCACAAAGGAGCCACATGCTAATTAGGCTGAGAGAGGAGGCAACAGAGGGATTTTGGGTGAACTGCTTGAGGGCCCATTTCATGATGTTTGCCAGGCATTTAAGAATCACCTTAATGGACACTACCATATGTCTTGTTCAGATGGGCTACACTAACCTATCCTTGTGGTAGGCTCCCATTACCATGTTTGTCCCTTGTAGGCCATGTGTTTTATAGTCATGCTCAGTAGTGTTGGCTGCATTTAATCAAGCTGATAGTTGGTTTCCATTGTTGAGCACATGCTGCTTTTGGCAGCAGTTTAATGACAGACAATGTATGTAGGGAGATTTCTTTCTATGCAATTATAAGGCCCCTCCCCCTCCCCCTCCCCTCCCCCCCGCCAATTTGGGGGGAAAACCCTGTCTTGTATTCTAGTAAATATAGTAATCTAGGAATTTTTCTTGGTCCTGTGTGACTTCATTTTGGGTCCAATCTGAATCCCAGTGAAGTCAATAAGAGATTCACTCCACTGACTTTAGTGGATCTGATATCAGGCCTGTGGTATACTATGTGTCAGTACTACACAGTAATTCATTTCCTCAGAATGGCAAGCCAAAAGCTTGGCCCCTGTAAAGTTAATGGAAGTTTTATCATGGACTGCACTGGCACTGGGACTTCACCTATGATGTTCAAAAACAAGAGGATACAAGTAGATACAGAAGGCCATATCATCCATGATATATACACCTAATTTGCCCTAGCCTTTTTTTTTTTTAATTTCTTTTAAAAAAATGTTTGTATGTTGCACAAAAAAGATTCTTAATCCAGAAAAACATACCCCTAGTTACAGTTTGTGCTTCCCTCCATCTGTAAGACAGTATCTAGTTATATCTTTAATGGATTCAAATTATTCTTTCCATTTCTTTCTTTGGCAATTTCTTTTGTATTTCAACTCACTAATTTCTTCTTGAATTACTCAGAGGCTAACCCCACTGATTATAGGTCATAGTCTTTTCACTCTGAGATTAGCTATTTCCTCCACTAGGAAGCTTTCTGATGTCATTTCAGCCTCTCTACTTTTTCCCCTTCTTCTATTCCCATTTTCTATAATGCAGTGGGTTTTTTGTTTTAATTCAGCTGTTTGACTAATCTTTTTTTCACACAAAAGATCTGATTGAGTTGCACTGGCTGTTGCCTGTTGCACTCTATTAACCTTTTTCTTTCCTTCCTATAAATTATAGGCTATAATAATATAAACCCTGTAATTGTACATTAACATTCAGCTTGCTTTGTTTTACATAATGCTGGTGCTGATCTGGAATCTAACCCCCTGCCTCAGCCTCAAGCGTGGGATTTCCAAAAGCTTTCAGTGACTTCAGCAGTAGCCAATGCCAAGCACACTAAAATAAATATAAATAAATATAAAAATATATAAAACTAAATGAATAAATACATACATATTTATCCCTCATATACAAGCTCTTATCAAGTTTATTCATAAAATGCAAGTCAGGGACAAAAGGATCCCCAAATATCCTTATTTTGTGAATCCTGAAAATAAAACTTAAAAAAAAAAACAAGAAACCTTTTCAGAACAATCACCATTCACCTAATTGCTTATTTTCAAAAGTTTTAAAAAGTATCTATGTGAATTAAGAGCCAAAGACCTAATTTGTTTTTCAAAAGTGCTTGGGTACCTAGCCCTCATTGCATATAAACAGTGGAAACAGGGAGAGATTACTAAAGAGGAGTATACCTACTCAGCTCGTGCTTGCAGGAAGGCAGTTAGACAGGCCAAAGCTACCTTGGAGCATGGCATCCCAAGTTAAGGATAACAAAAAAAGGTTTTTTAGATATATAGGGAGTAAAAGGAAGGCCCAGGGAGGAATAGGACCTCTACTAAACGGGCATAAGCAATTGGTGATGGACAGGGGGGACAAGGCTGACCTCCTCAACGAGTACTTTGCCTCAGTGTTCCTAAACGAAGGGCAAGACAAGTCTTACAATGGGATTGTAGAGAGGCAACAGCAGGATGCCAGACTACCAAGCGTTGACCCTGAGATGGTGTAGAGTCATGTGGAAGGACTGGATGCGTTTAAGTCAGCAGGCCCAGATGAGCTCCATCTTAGGGTACTGACGGCACTGGCTGATGTCATTGCACAGCCACTGGCAAGAATATTTGAGTGCTTGTGGCATACTGGCCAGGTCCCGGAGGACTGGAAAAGGGCCAATGTGGCCCTATTTTCAAGAAGGGGAGGAAGGAGGATCCAGGCAACTATAGGCCAGTCAGTCTCACCTCCATCCTTGACAAAGTCTTTGAAAAGATTATTAAGGCTCATATATGTGAGAGCCCAGCAGGAAAAAATGATGCTGAGGGGAAACCAGCACGGGTTCACAGCAGGTAGATCATGCCTGACTAATCTAGTCTCTTTTTATGACCAGGTTACAAAACACCTGGATGCAGGAGTAGGGATAGACATCGTTTACTTAGACTTCAGGAAGGCCTTCGATACAGTATCCCACACCATACTGGTGAACAAATTAAGAGGCTGTGACTTGGATGATTACACAGTCCAGTGGGTGGCAAATTGGTTAGAGGGTCGCACCCAGAGAGTTGTAGTGGATGGGTCGGTATCAACCTGGAAGGACGTGGGCAGTGGGGTCCTGCAGGGCTCGGTCCTTGGACCGATACTCTTCAATGTCTTCATCAGTGACTTGGATGAAGGAGTGAAGTGTACTCTGTCCAAGTTTATGGATGATACAAAACTGTGGGGAGAAGTGGACACGCTGGAGGGCAGGGAACAAATACAGGCAGACCTGGACAGGTTGGACAAATGGGCAGAAAACAATAGAATGCGATTTAACAAGGAGAAATGCAAAGTGCTGCACCTAGGGAGGAAAAAAATCTCTAGCACACCTACTGCCTAAGAAATGACCTGCTCAGCAACATGGAAGTGGAAAGGGATCTCGGAGTCCTAATGGTCTCCAAGATGAACATGAGTTGTCAGTCTGACAAAATCATCAGCAAAGCTAACTGCACTTTATCGTGCATCAACAGACGCATGACAAACAGAACCAAGGAGGTGATACTGCCCCTCTATCGGGCACTGGTCAGACCACATTTGGAATATTGCGTGCAGTTTTGGGTGCCGCACTTCAAGAGGGATGTGGATAACCTGGAGAGGGTCCAGAGAAGGGCCACTCGTATGGTTAAGGGCTTGCAGGCCAAGCCCTA
>NW_005841866.1:92551-95176 GCF_000455745.1 Alligator sinensis
ACTCTTTCCTGCCTATGCAGGGGGTTGGACTCGATGATCTATTGAGGTCCCTTCCGACCCTAACATCTATGAATCTATGATTTCAATGGTACTTGGAATTTAGGGTCTATTGAAAATCCTATCTGTCACCCAACTTCATTTTAAGGTGTTTCATTAACTTTAAAATTCTGAGTCTGCATTACTTTTGAAAAGGGGACTTAGATGATTTTAAAAACAGTATCTTGTTTCTTTTTTGCTTACTGCGATGGTAATATGACATTAAAAATGCTCTATATGTTTAATACATGGCCATCTGCTTGTGGTGACAATGCAATATCATGTTGTGTGGAACATAAATGAAGCATAGCATGGCTGCCTCCTGAATTCTACATGCCTATTCCTCAACTCCTTCTCATCTTAAGTACCTTCTCCTTCCTCTGTACTTGATGACCTGCATTTCTTTGCTGTCCTCGTTCCTGTTTGCCTTTCTTACTCCTAGGTTGTCTTTTTCTTTTCTACATTCCCACAAACACTTGGAAGTATGGAGGTACAAACTGTAACTTTTTCCTTTTTGGAAGAGTGGGTTTAACTCTTACTTGTAATTAAGAGTACTATTTGGAAAATATTCACTTTCCAAAAATCTTTGGGCTCAGAGCTGAACAGTGCTAATATAGTTCTACCTTGATTGCTCCCTTTAATGCTGCAAAATGTAGTGAAGATTTAATTAATTAAAACTAACATCAGCCACCTGAATAAACTAGGTATGTCAAGCAAATTACTTCTCTATCTACAGGCAGGATCCCCTGGAGAAAGCAATAAAAACCCAACATTATCCAGGCATTGCTCTGGCTAGCTTAAAAACGGAAGAAGCCCAAAAGCTACAGTATTTAGAAACTGGACCTGAATATCCAATAGCTTGTTCAAAGTCCAGCCATTTGGAAGAAAAGCAATAACGTCAGGAATCCATCATTCAGGATCTCAAGCTAAGAGCTGCTTGGCACTCAGTGATGTTTTGTGTCAGAATGCAGTATGTATACAGCTTTCCCCACTGCCCCCCACACTCCCCCCCTCCCAGGTGACTGGATACTAATCACCAGGGATCCTGGTTTTCTTTGTGTAAAAAACACAAATTATCTGATAAAAAAAAAAAATCTCAATTTTTTTCCTCAATTAAAATGAAATGCCACTATATCTATATCTAATCTATATATCTAGCTATATATATATATATATATATATATATATAGCTAGATATATATATATCAGTTGAACATGTTTTATTGATATATAATTGGAAGCCTACCAGTGCCTCAATCATTATGATAAAATACATTCTAACTACATATATATTTTGGCATTTTATTTTGGTTTCTTATATAATGAAAAATAAGAGCTCCTCCTGCCCCCTATGCTCACCAAGATGCAGGTCCAGCTACGGTTGCCCCCCCAAACTCACTGCTTTGTGGCACTGAGCAGTCCTGATATGCTGGTGCCCCATCCCTGCTTATGCTGTTGCCCCTCACTCCCAAGCCACAGCTCCCCAAGCCCTGCTGGTGCTCCTCACTCCTGACCCAACACCCTCTGGACCTGCCAGTGACCCTCACTCCTGATCCATAGCCCCCCAGGTCTGCTGGTGCCCCCACAACCCCAGGCCCCTAGTGTATAAGGAAGAGGATGGGTGGGTGGGAAGGGGGGGTGTGGGCAGAGGCAGTGCATTGGCCATGGCAGTGCAGTGCTTCCTTCCATGCTGGGTCCTGCCTGCTGGGCTGTGGAGGCAGCACCTGCTTGGAGCTGATCCAGCCCAGCTTCACTTCTCCTTCCCACTGTGGACATTGAAATCTGGGGGGCACATGTCTCCCCAACCACTGCAATTTACCACCTGTTCCCTCCCTGCCCCCCACAACGTGTGGCCCATGCCCCACTTGTGACCCCACAGATTTACCTGGAGGGAGCTGGAAGAGCGCCCCCCCCCCACGCTGCCTGGCTGCCACATGAATGCGTGCGCACGCACATGCATATGGCACCCCCTGCGCTCTACTCCTCCCAGCCCTAAGCAGCCCCCTGCAAGCTGAAACTCTGCCAGGCTGCAAGGGGAATCCTGTTGGATGTTTCCCCTTTAAAGGAGAAAATTTGTGTTTTTCCACAGCAAATGGAAAACCCTGATCCCTGCTAATCACAAGGACCACATTTGCCATTAGCTAATAGTATCTAATGAAGGTAGAAAACCATGAAAGTCCTTTGAAAAATTTTTTTTTTAAACTTTGGGGGTTTATTTTTGGCCCAGGTTCAGTTATTTAGATAATGTCATAATTAGAAACCTGTTAGGGCTTGTTCTATAAATTTTATTTTTCTCTCAAACACACTGTGATCTACTAAAATCTGCTGCCATTTCTGAAGAGACATGTGGCTATTTAAGAGATTAAAAGTTAGTTAACTACCACTTTCACGGTTTGCCATCCTACTGATTTGTTGGCATTTAATCAAAGGAGCTGAATTTGCTCCACATTGTGCGAGATGGTAGTTAAGGGTGATATGAGGTAAATCAGAGACAAGACCAGCAGGATGACTGAAGATGTAATGATTTTGGCAAAGGTAAAATATAACTGATTTTTTTTTCATCTCTTCTTGTTCTTTCAAGGAAAGAGT
>NW_005841866.1:95207-96684 GCF_000455745.1 Alligator sinensis
CAGCGGAGGGAGAATTTTATAATCTTGTTTTTTGGATGACATTTAAAGAAATAAACACCATGTTTTCTTGCATATAACACACACCATTTTTCAGAAATCTGCTGCTGGATGTACATAATAAAGTAAGTGAAATTGCGTGCACATAATAAGTGAAGAAATATGGTAATTGCAGTTTCTGCCATTGCTGCATGGGTGTAGGGATGAAAAGTTGGGCTTCATGTGCCTGACAGGGAGTAGCAGAACAAGCATGATAGGCTCTCTAGCTGCTGATACTCAGTTATTTACTGCTACTTACCAGTATTTTCAAGAAAAGTTCTTTTTTCAAGGAAGACCTTTCAAAAACACAGTGCAAATTTTATTTCTTATTATACTGCATGTGAGAAAATGGAGCACTATCCACAGATCTAAAAGGAAGGTACCATTAAGTACTAGTGAATTGGTAAGTATATATCTGTAGAGGAAAGAAAAATAGTGTTAAAGTATATGGAGGGGGGTGGAAGAATACTAGTGAGGATGTGACCCTAACAGGTTCCTAGATTTAGAGTTGCTCGTATATCCTTAGGCCACTTCGACCCTTCAGACTAGTTCAAATCTATTAAAAAAATACCCCAAACTTCTTGATCTTTAGATTGGAAAGGGATATCTCCTATAGGATTTCCACCACTGCTATGTTTTCTGATTGAAGAATGTTTCTCATCCCACTTTGATATTTTTGCTGCCAATCAAGCATAGAACAGGAAGAATGGAAAAATACATTTTAACCGAAAGCTGTTTATATAACAAAAGATGTGTCTGAGGGAATTTACACTTTCTCTGAAAACTTCCATTATGTTTTTAGAAACCAAAGTGCTCAGTCCTAGAAGCTAAGCGTGCTGGTCATTCTGTGAATGTATCTTGCTCTAGGATGCTATTACACATTAACTTGAATACATGTTAAGGGCCCTTAAAACAAAAGTTTCCACACATTAGGTCATGGAAACATGTTCTAAGGGCCCTCTGAATGGTTAATTCTCTTCTCTAACCGGCTTGGGAAGTTTGTGTTGCAGTCACATCTGACTGCTCTACAGGTACAAAAGCAGTTGGGAGTGGTCCTCCAGAATCCCAGGAAGCACCGTGTCCAGCCACTCAATCTTTCCTTACATTGACACAATCTAAAGGCAAGAATTCCCCGCCTTCCCTCCCATTGTGGGCTCTTTCTGCCCCTAGGGATCTCCTTCTCTCCCTCAACCCCTTGGGACTCTCTCTTTGCCCCTTCCCCACCTAGAGTTCCTCCACCCTCCAGCCCTCATGGCTCATCCCTGCCCTCCATGTCCCCCAACTAGCCTGCACTGCCAGTGCTGTCCTGGAGGAGCAGGCCCACCAGCCCAGATGGCAGTGTTGGGTAGGTTCCCCCTTCTTTGCTTGCTCCAGTGGGAGCTGCAGGTAAGCTTGGAGCTGATGGGGGGGCAGTGAGTGGGAATTTGGGGTGCGGGGGGGG
>NW_005841866.1:96759-123134 GCF_000455745.1 Alligator sinensis
CCCCAGTGGGAGCTGCGGGTAAGCTTGGAGCGGATGGGGGGGCAGTGAGTGGGAATTTGGGGTGGGGGGGGGGGCAGAACCAATCCAGACTGGAGGAGGTGGAGGGCTGGCCCAATCTGGGCTGGTGCGAAGGGGTGTCAGCGGCACGGCACTGTAGGTCCAGTCCAATCTTGTGGGAAAGATTGGGGGGTTACATGAGGACAGTGATGACAGTGCAAATTACCTGGGCAATGTGGTAGGCAAGGGGACAGGGGAGCCACAAGGAGCAGAGAGGGAGCCTTAGGGGAAGGGGGTCAGGTGTCAGTGGCAGGCACCATTTGAGTCAGTGGGGAGGGAGGGGGAAGTGGTGGGCTGGATCTGGGTGGCAAGGGGAAGTGGGGACCCAGGCAAGGCAGGGAGAGTCTGGGTGGTCCAACTGGACCCTGCAGACTCCCGCCTGCCCACAATCTGAGCTACTTCCCCTGCCCCTGAGAGGAGGCAAGCTGAGTAGGCACAGAGCCAGCTTGGCTTCTAACATGTCCCTGCTCGCCAGCCCTCTAAGGGCAGGTCAGAATAGTGCATGTTACAGTGGGCATTAATCCCTAATGTGCGACTGTTCAAAGCATGTGCTAATTTTAACACCAATTAAAATCAGTATGTCCTAAATGTAATGTTAATATGTAACAAAGCCCTTAGTGACATGGAACAGAGGTGATCACAAACACCATGCAATCATTCCTGTCTGCCAGAAAGCTCAGGTCAGACAACACTTTCATAGATTCATAGATGTAGGGTCAGAAGGGACCTAAGTAGATCTTCAAGTCCGACCCCCTGCCCTGGGCAGGAGAGAACACTGGGCTCATATGACCCCATCTAGGTAATTATCAAGCCTCCTCTTAAAAACCTCCAAGGTAGGAACCAGCACCACTTCCTTTGGAAGTTGGTTCTAGATCCTAGCCACCCTGACTGCAACTTGTTTCCTAGAAAAGGAAAAGGAAACGAAAAAGGAAAAAACAAACAAAAACAAAACTCAGCTCACACAATACATATTTCCTGGGGGCATACATAAATAAATAAATAAACAAATACAACATTTCTGTCCCTAGAATGCCTCTATTTATAGAGGCTAAAGTCATAAAGCAAATTCTTTTCCATACATTCCTTCACAGGACCATTGTATAACAATACTAGATATGATGTATAATACATGATATACGATATGGTACAAGATAAGATGTGATAAGATAAATATGTCTTCCATGACTAAAATCCTACCCACATAGTCAGCAAAAGAATTGAGAGACTGCATGTGACAGCATACCTACAGGCTGGGGAACTCCCTTCTTGTCAGCACAGAGGCAGAAAAGGATCTTGGAGTCACTATTGACTCCAAGATGAACATGGGCCGCCAACGTGGGTATGTGGTCAGGAAGGCTAACTGCACCTTGTCATGCATCCACAGATGCATCATGAGCAGATCTAAGGAGGTGACATTGGTCAGGCCACAGTTGGAGTACTGTGTCCAGTTCTGGGTGCCATACTTCAGAAGGGATGTGGACGGCATTGAGAGGGTACAGAGGAGTGTCACTCGCATGATCAGGAGGCATCAGGGTAGGCCCTACAAGGAGAGGCTAAGGGACCTGAACCTGTTCAGCCTCCACAAGAGAAGGCTGAGAGGGGATCTGGTGGCCGCCTATAAACTTGCCAAGGGGGACCAGCGGGGAATGGGAGAGTCCCTGTTCCCCCAAGCACTACCAGGAGTAACAAGGAATAAGTTGACTGAGAATAGATTCAGGCTAGATATCAGGAGGCACTACTTCACCATCAGGGCAGCCAGGAGCTGAAACCAACTTCCAGGGGACCCCCCTACCCTGGGGGTCTTCAAAAGGAAGCTAGACAATCACCTAGCCGGGGTCGTTTGACCCCAGCATTCTTTCCTGCCCAGGGCAGGGGGTCGGACTTGATGATCTGCTTATGTCCCTTCTAACCCTACCAACTATGAAACTGATGAATTAAGAAAACCTAGACTGCAAAATCATTTGTTCACTTCCCCATCAGACAACGGACAAATCTTTCAAAAGTAGTTTTTGTTTGTTTGTTTGAAACAGTGTCAAAGCATGCTTTTTATTTCTTGAATTCTTACATTGTTGCTTCTCCCCTTTGTCACAATCACAGTGTGAAAACTAGAATCCCATGCCCAATCACAGACAGGTCTTCCACTCCACCTTTATCCCATTGAAACAGATGACATGTTCCATTTGATGTAATATTATCTATCATACAATTTTCCATTGCACAGGCACAAAAAATGGAAGGCCAGTGAAAGTCTTGAATGGATTCCATGGGAGCCATGATTTCACTAACTATAGGTGTGTCTATATATGCATTTCGGTGCGCCTAAATTTAACTCATGTTAACTTAATGTGCAATTTAGGCTTGCGTCTACATGTGTATGCATTAAAGCACATTAACGTCCTATGCACAGACTGATGTGGGACTAAAGTTAGTCCCAAGTCAGCCCATACACAGCATTAATGCGCCTTAATATGTCCACATGTGTGTTAATGTGCTTTAGGTCTTTGTGCCTAAATTTAATACCTGCTTTTGCACCATGGCAGTGAGAGAGGAAGTGGGGCTGGGGCAGGAGCAGGAGCAGGCCCTGCATAGCTGGGGCAGGCATGGATAGACCCACGAGCAGCTTATCCTGGGGGCATGGGGGGGGGGCACAGAACACTGGGGAGGGCATGCAGCCCAGGAGGGCACAGGGGGTGTGTACCCCCAGATCTGCATGCTGGCCAGATTTGCATCCCCTCATGGCGCTGCTGCCCAGCCCAAGCATAGTGTGGCCCAGGCCCCCACCAGGAAGAGCCTGGAGCTGCCTTTCCCTTCCCCGCAAGGTCATGGGGGCTGTGTGCCTGGAATCTGCATGGAGAGAAGGGCAGGCTGGGGATGGGAGGCTGTGTCAGGCTCTTCCTGGTGGGGGGCTGGGTGGCAGTGGTGCTGGGAGGGAGAGTTGGAGGGGGACTACAGCAAATTTTGGGGGGTCTGCCTTTTAGAGGCAGCTGCTCTTGTGGGCTGGGGGCTTCCCCCCTGCTGGCCTAGGAGCAGCTCAGTGCCATGTGTGACCAGCCGCTGGGCTGAGTCTTGTCCCCTGCCTGCCCGGCGGCTAGATGCACATGGCATCGGGCCGCTCCCAGGCCAGATGCAGCAAGGCTCAGGGTGCAAAGCCTGCAATGGCAGCTACCTCTGCCCCACACTGATGAGGGGGCAAATGCCCCCTGGGCCTCCGCCAGGGTGTGCACAGTCGTGGGCGCCCTTCCCCCCCATCCCTGGACAAGCTGCCCAGGCTCAATCCTCCCACGACCTGCCCAGGGCCCCACTCGCCTTACCCCTGCTCTTGCCTCTGTGCACTCTGTCTGCAGGGGCCTCAATCTGGCCCCTACCTCTTCCCTCCCCCACAGACTGACCTGCTGGGCTGGGAGGGAGAGTGCACGTGCATGCATGCCCATGCTCAGCCCACCCCCAGTTTCAGATAGACTCCAAGAGGCTCTGTGGTGACCACTGCTGTAGTGCATGGTGCACCCCTGCAGCTGGGAGCCCCATCAGTTGACAGGGCTTCCAGCCGTGGGGTCATAGCTATGCTACAAATGTGAATTAAAGGTGGATAGAAACCAGCTATAACATTAGTACCTATTTTCCAGCTCTAACTTTATAGATGGATGAACCTTTTTATGGCCTGATACTTAATTTGCATGTGTAGCTTGTCTATAATATTAATTGCTCAATTAACCAGGTAATTGCATAATGCATGTAACATGTAGATGAGATGGGCCTAGGAGACTGCAATCAATTTACCCCTATAAACAATCACAGGGCCTATAATGGATTGCTATGTAGAATACTGTCAAAACCTGGAACTATTCAAAGAGCCATGGAAAAGTTAAAAGGTATCCCTGTGCATTGCAGTGAGGATAGTTGACATTCTTGTTATAGACAGAGCACTAGAGTAAGCATTTCAGTGGGACTTCATGCAAAACAGGAGAGTTAAATTATAATCACCTAATGTGTGAGCTTTTTCAAAACCTAGCACCACATCCTGAGGAAGAAGACACTCAGGTATTGAGGAAATAGAAGAGAGTGTTCATTTTGAGCTAAGGAAATAAGTAATCTTGCCATGTGACACTGAACTTGATGTCCTGTGAGTACAATATCATTTTTTGTTGTACCGTGGTCCCATTACAAACCCCCCAAATGGTGTAGAGCTGCCATACCTAGCTCTGCACTGCACTGAAACTCATCATTGGGTTAAAATGCTTATCAGAGACTTCTCTAGTGAATACACCATGGCAGGAGCATTGCAGCTTCCAGCAATTCACTACTGGTGTTACAGTCAGTTTGGGAGCCATTATCCACCATCATAATAATCTTACAGCAGTGCTGGGGCAGCTCTAATTTATGTCAGGAACTTAACCAGTCTTGGAAGTCCCAGGGGTTAGTGGAACATCAGTCCTTGTTACTTTGTCACACTGCTGTTATGGCGGATGCCATTACTTACCATCAGTTATAGAAGCACTTGGCTGCACTTTTGTTTCTGTGCTTAAAAATGTTGCTTGCTGTGTTTGCTTGCTTTTCTGTTGGATATTGTCTGAACTGCTATTTTCTGGTGATAAAATGTAGTGGATAAAAAAATACTAGTATAGTATAATAGCAAGAAATATTTTTAATGCAATCTCTACTGTAGATCTTAATTATAAAAAAGCAACACATTTAGGAATCTTTATCATAGAGATTGTTATTATAATGTCACTGAACAAATGTGCTTGATAACAAGGTTTTACAGCTCAGGCCAAGAAGATCATATGTAATGGAGATATGAGGTTTTTTTTTCTGTCACTGGAAAATGTGTTACATAAGCACATTTCTATGTATGAAATTCTATGTATTCTTTCTACCATCTATAAACAAGGACTATTATTCTTTGTCTCATTACTTAGACACTCTGAATTATGAGTCTAAAAAGACATATATCTACATCTCAATTATCATGGGACAGCAGAATTTCTCAGACTCATTACTTCTTAAAGTTCAAAGACTATAAAAATGGACACAGTAAAAAGAGTGAAAAATGTCATGTTATTTAAGTAGCGTCAACACTTTTAATGTCTTTCATTATAGCTCAGTATCAGTAAAGCTGGTAAAACCATCCTCTAAAGAAAAATGTTGCGTATACTTACTCTTCCTCATTCATTACTACTAAATAGCTTGAAACAGTTCCCAGCTCCCCCAGAACAGTTATACTGGCAAAGCAGCAAGTAATTCTGCAAAGACTTTCTATTTCTGTAATTCAGCTTAATCAGTATTAATTCACTGAAAAAGCATTAGTCATAATAAAGAGATTAGATATTTAAATGGATGCAAAGTGAGAAAGTCCATCAGAAATGCAGTTTTAGTATTCATGATATATACATACACACTTACTTTAGGTTTCTAACTTCCCCATACAAATTTGCCCTGGGCATTATGGAAAGCCTAAACAAATTTTAAAATGATCCCAAATTCATACTTTGAAAATTCTGTAGGGTGCTTAACCTTGACCATCCAAATATGTGTTTCAGAAAACTATTTTCATTTATATGAGGCAAACAATATATCTACACGTTTCTATATCATTCCTCCAAACCTGATATGAATTACATTGGGTTTAGCAATTTGCTAACAGTATTTTTAATTATTAAGAATTTGCAAAAACAAAATAATTTCTAGTTCAGTGATTCATTGATTCTTCCCAGGATATAAACTAAAAAGACATTGGGATTCTGAAAGAGAACTAGTTGTTTATTGGACATACATATGAGCATGCAGTTTATGGCATTACCTTCTACTTCAGTTTTTGAGCAAAGTTAATTTGCTAAACTGCGAAGTACCATATCCTGAGCTTGTGTAAATGGTACAGTTACATGGACTTCAACTATGAATCTAGCTGTGGGGGGAGAGAAACCTCCATACTGAAACAAAAATAATTAGTACACTTAATATAGCTTAGCCTCATACTTTGAAGTGATTACTGCACTTTTTATTGGATTTTAAGAGATATTTAAGAGAGATTTTGTTATTTTCATAAATATGATGCTTTGTAAATACAACAGGTCACATGCTTATGTTTTTAATTGCTGTTAAATTGCTGTTCAAGCCAAATAAGGAGATTCCTGGGAAATCACTGTTACCTGTCAGCCACTCCAAAGATTATGGCAAGCAAATCATTTTTATTTACTTTCCTGTGGATTTATATACACACCTTAGGGTGCTGCTTTATAACATCTGTTTTGCTTTCACATTCTATACTTCTATATCCACTGCAAAACCAAAATAACCATAATCACAACCAAAACGCTGAAGGAGCAGGAGCAGATTACATATTGTGGAACTGATGTTGCCACCACTTCTTACCACAAAGGATTTGAGCCATTGTATCATAGAATCATAGAAAATAAGGGCTGGAAGGAATATCAGGAGGCCATCTAGTCCAACCCCCTGCTCAAACCAGGACCACCCCCAGCTAGATCATCTCAGCCAATGTTTTGTCTAGCCAGGTCTTAAAAACCTCCAAGGATGGAGAGTCCACAACCTCTCTGAGTAACCTGTTCCAAATGTACGTTTTTTCCAATGTAAGGGGACACGAGTTGATCTCTCTTTGGTGAACCTATGGAGTGACAAGTGTATTAATCACTGAACTGAGATTCTTGCACTCATGTTTGAATCACCTGGGCCTCTCTGTCATTTGTCTCTAAAGAAGCTAAACACACTGACAAGGTACCCAAGAATCTACAACATAGAATCCAGAAGCAGTTTCTTCACAGTCAAGAACTAGCTCAGTGACATGATGACATCTCTAAGACTACAGCATCATAGGGGAGATGGTATTTTAATTTAACATAGTAACAGCTTTCATAAAATACCAGATTGCTCATGCTGTGTACTTCTGGAAGGGAACAGAAATTAGACTTGATAAACAAAGAGACATAATGACAGTTAATATTCATAAAATCTGTTTGTCTCATAACTGCTCCTTAAACTGCTTCTTTTATGTGACTTAAACTCTTTCTTCTTTCCCGTTGGGCAAGCCTGGCTCAGACGCACCAGTTTCCATGCATCATGCCCAATCACCTTACAAAGGGCATAATCACTTCCCTCAATTTGCTGACAATGCTTCTATTAATGCAGCTCAGTATGCCATTAGGCTTCTTCGCAACAAGGGTACACTGATCAGTGCTGAACAGAGTAGAAAACTCACTTCCCTTGACCTCCAGTATTAATGCAGCTCCTAGTATACCACTGGCCTTTTTTGCAATGAGTACACTGTTGCCTCTTGTATTTTATGTTAAATGGCCATGCTGTAAAATAAATAGACTCGGAAACAGGGATTGGTGCCCAGGCTTCCTACCATGGAGGTATGTGGGATAGTGCAGCATGAACCTGGCCCAGCATTGACTTTAAGATGGCATCTTTACTGAACATGGCATGGTCTCAACCTTTGACAGAAAGACTCCTTGAAAGCTGTGGCTGCCACACAGAGAAAATAAAACCATGAAAGGTCACACAGCTACAGACTCCACATTGAAGTAGACAGAGAGCTAAGTGCTTGACATTACTTATTTGCTTTCATAGGGCAGGCATGGAACAAAGTGCAAGCAGGTTGATAAACTCCCAGAGCACGGTGCCATGGTTACCAAAGATAGCATGAAATTCCAACTGAGCATACTAGCTGCAGGAATAATTTCTGTATAAACAGAATTATTCAATTATGTCAGTTGCATGTCTATAAAGTACAATGCAATGAGATTTACAGTCAGAATGGGACTTTGTTGTGGAATGTGTGTGCAGGCAAAGCCAAGAAACATGGCTGTGCTCTGTTCAGCAGCCATGCCTGTATCATATTACCCTCTTTATATTGGCCAGAAATAAAAACTCTTTATCTTGGCCATAAATGGAGCAGTGGATGGATTTTGCATTGGGTCCATTTTTATATCTGAGACTTTGTTCTCAAGTCCCTTTTGTGGTCAGCATCAATAGGAACATCAACTACAAAAATGTGAATATTGAATCAATATTGAAAAAAATTCTACTTTTTGTTTCCTCCAAAAATAAGTTTTGAAAATGTTGAATGGTATAATTGTTTTTCCAGATTTTAAAACCTTTGTTCAAGAAATTATGTTCACTTTCATGTCCGACCCATATCAGTAGCTTGATAGAGCACTGCGCTGGGACACAGGAGAGTGGTGTTCTATTCCATCTCTCCCACTGGCCAATTGGGTGGACACTAGGCAAAGCACCCTTCCCCTCTGTGATTTGGTTTTCCCATCTCTAAAACGGGGACTGTAATACTTACGTCCTTTGTAAAGCTATTTGTAATCTACGGATGAAGAGCACTCTAGGAGCCAGGATATATTTATTACTATTTATTCAATTAATACATAGGCCAGAGATTAGCAGCTATTTTAAACTTAAGGGGTGCATCTACACAAGTTATTTAATATGGAACTGACTAATGAGTTCCACAGTAAAACATCATCTACATATGCATTACTATTAGGATACAGTAAACTAGTTAACTCTGCCATAGGAGAGTAACTCTGCCAGACACAAGTACCAGTTATTTACTCTACTAAAACACATGTGTAGAGGCTGATAGGGCTGGCTGGGGCACAAGGGTGCCTCAGTGCAGGGACTGCCTGCCGGCTAGCCCCAACGAGCCCCTCTGCGGCACATTGAGCTGGGCAGGAACTGCCCCAGGCTGGCCCGCTGACCTCTGGGGCCCCCTGCCAGCCAGGGCTGCTCTGCCTCAGCTCAGTGTGCTGTGGTCCCAAGCACAAGTGTAAGTGACGTGCCAGGAACAATAAACTACTGCTCAAGGTATGTCAGGGTTTATTCATTCACATTAATTGCATGTGTAGAGGTAGCCAAGGATGCTAAAATTAGTACTGATGGTTTTGAGAGGGGCAGGGGAGAGTGACAAATGAACAACATTCTTGTACCTTTGAACTGGTTTTCCAAATCAATGTCCCAGGCAGCTGCTTCTTCTGTACATATCCCTAATGCCAGTTTTGACTTTGTACTTTGCATTCAGTGACATGAACCAGAAAGAGAATCTCAAATATTTGATCATTCCACCTCATAGGAAACATATCTCTTTCACTGAGTGCTATAGCTTTTAGGGTAATAGTTAAGGAGCAGGATCTATTGATAACTTTTAATGACTTGATGATAAAAATGAATCCACAAGGGTCCTGACTGAAAGGCAAGATCCTACCGTTAGCTGAGTTCTTGCTCTTGATTGGGATGCAGGAAGATATGAGAGGAGATTGTAAACTAGTCATGGTAACCTGAGCATGAAACAGCACTATAAAACATTGATTTAAGGCTTAAATATAACTGACAGCAGTGAAGCTTCCAAAAGGCAGAATGAAGCACTGGGGCCTTCATCTGGCTTTTGACCAAAATTTCTACATGACTAAGGGATAAGTGTGTCCTTGGAAAACTAGCATCCCAAAAGGAAGTCATATATTTTTTCTACACCTGGTATGAAACTAGATAAAGAATGAACTCGTGTCTTACACTTTCCATTTCCTTGGTGCCTACTGATCATTTGATTTTATCTTACATGAAATGTGTGGTTCCAGAAAGCACTAGTCATTTTGTTGAATTGCAAAGTGTGTCTGATAGGAACTGAACAAAAGTTATTTGTAGAGTGAAGAAGTGTGTTTATCTCTGTCATTTCATTAAATACTTTACCCGTAAGGCAGCATTGTCCATAATATTTATGAGTATTTAGTGTTATCTGAATGGCAAAGGCAATGCTGCAAAAAGACACACTTTTGATAACATTAAATATTTAATTTAATATTTAATAATCTTTGGCCCTAATTCACCATTTATGACAGTGTTACTGCAGGGAAGTTAATGGAGTTCTGCCAGTATTAATCTAGAGTAACACAAGAGTGAAATTAAGTCCTTTTCTATTGCTTGGGGGCAAAATAAGTGTAGCATTAGATCTTGTTTTAAGAATAAAAAAGACAAAGGCTGTTATAGAACTAGAAATGTCCTAATTTAGATATTTAAACAAATACTTTATAACTCATTCACAAGCTTTGATATACATTGGCTGCAATCTAGTTTCATAAGAATGTGATGGACCTGGTGCTTATCTCATGACAATAGAAGAAATAAGAGGCAGCAGCCATGAGATCACTGAAAATGCGTCTCTAAATGTCTGTAAGTGAAAACAGAACCATGCATAATAAGCTATGGGGCTAAATTCTCTGTTGGGTTAAAGTGATGAAAACCAACTGGATTAATGGAACATTTGTACCAGCAGAGAATTTGGCTCAGTGCCTCACTATCATTTATTTCTCCTTATACAAGTTATTTGCTGTTGTCTTTTCTCTCAGCCATTTTGAGCTAGCAATTATGTATAACCTGATCATACATCCACTGGAGTTAACATAAACATTTTTCGCAACCTCGACAGGGGTTGAATCAGGTCTCTAAACTAAATGTTAATCCCTACATCAAACTGAATACTACTTTAAAGTTTGCTGTATACTGATGTGCCACAAGAGCTGAAGGCTCCTGCATTTTAGCTGACATATTGATGTGAAATGACTGCTCATACTTCATAAATATATTTTTTGCTTTGTGCACTGGCAGGATTCTCAGGAAGTTATTCAAGCTGTATGTTAATGACTTGGCTGGGCTGCCTATACGTATTACCTTTTATACAGTTATAGCATTTAAAGAAATGCAGTAGAACCTGGCTCTCTTCCCCCCTCCCCAAATGACAGCTTATATTTTATATATATATATATATATGTGTGTGTGTGTGTGTGTGTGTGTGTATAAAATATAACGTAGCATGCAAAACATATATATATACATATCTAGATCTAGATCTAGATCTATATAGATATATAAATAAAATGAAATCATGAATCATATATAGATATATATAAGCATGACATTTTTATATTTATATAAAATAAATTGTATAATTTCATGATTTTCTTTTCACAAATTCCTACCCTAGGGGCATAAAGCCTGGAACTAATCCAAAGATAGCTGATAAGAATTGTTTAATAGGTTTTATGAATAGATCTTTTATATCTCACTTCACATCTCTTTACAATCCTTGTCCTTTAAAGGCCTTTGATCGATGTTAGGAAAGAAAACCTTTCGGAATCCCTTATCTTTCTCACTGTTAGCTGCTGCTACTTTAAAGCTTAGATGAACTGCACACAATGCTTACTAAAAGCCTGGGCTGCCGGTAACTCAGTCTGGAGCAGACTGGCTGTAGTTTTTGCCTTACAGGTAATATTCTGCCTTTTGAGTATATCAGAACTCTCAGGGCACTAAATTGTATGTGTAATTTTAAGCACAGTACAGTGAATGGGGCTCAGATGCTTAAGTGCTTTGCTGAATGTAGTCCATACTGTACAAAAAATATTCTGGTAGGATTAGAACAATACACTATCCACAGAAATATAAAGAGCAAGATAAGAACATTATGCTAGAACTTGAAATGCCTATATTTGAAGGGGCATATGGATTTCCAACATGTAGTTCAGTGTGCGTAAAAGAGTCCTAAGAGCCGATGGGCAAATCTACACTGCAGACTGCAGTATGGTGTAGAGATACCCAAGCCGGTTTAGGTATCTCCAGCCATTTAGCTGCTGCTACATGTAGCTCAGCTTCTGGACAGGATGAAGTACCATGCGAAACTCTGGACTGTCATGACCAGACTGCTTCCAGTATGGAGCTAGCTTGTTTACAGTTAATTTGGATATCTTTACACTACTTTGCAGTTTGCACTGTAGTCATACCTAAGTTGCAACTGGGATTTAGGCTAAGTACAGACATTCAAAAAGCCAGGAGGTAGACTCGATCAAACCTTCACCGGTTTCTCTAAGCTGCGAGATTGGCTTGGGAGCAAACAGAATGCACATTCACTCTTTGGTGTGGGGGGGCAAGCAGATGCCTACAGCGGATAAGGCCAGAACATGTGGGTGCTCCTGCATGCCTCCCAGAGTGTTGGAGTTTGCCAAAGGCATCCAATCACCATTTTGCACTCGGGCACCTTATGTCAGCAGCTGAGTGGGGACTATCCTTGATTCAATGTTAGGCGCATGACCCTAACCCCCTGCTGTCATCACACACCCTCTCCTATGCCCAACTGTAGGCTTCCAGAGTGGGATGCCAAGGTACCTCTGGCAGCGCGGCCAGTGGCAGCAGAGGGGGAGGGGGTGCTCCACAGACAGGAGGATTGGGCCCCTCGGGAAAATGTGGGGAGGGGGGTGGTAATGAAGTCTTTGGCTCTGTCAGACCACAGCCCCTCTTCCCAGCCACAGCTCCTGGCTCAGCCAGGTGAGAGTGAGACTTCCCAGCTTGCCTGGCTAGTGAGGCCCCACTCCACAGCCTCCTTCCCACCATCCTCCCCCTCCCCACCCCTGCCAGCCACTGCTTGTTAGTGGTGTGGGGGCAGGACTGTGGAGAAGGGCTCCACTGGCCAGCCAAGTCAGGCAGGGGGCAGCAGGGGGGAAGCCCCCACTGGGTAGCACCCCCCCCTCCCAGCTGTGCAGACCAGAGCTCTGGCAGGAATAGGGTCAGGGCAGGGGCCTTCATTCCTCTCCTTCCCCCCACTGCTGCATGGCCTGGCTGATAGGCACAGGCAGGACTCAGGCCTGGGTACCAGAAGCTTTGTTGCCTCTGCTTTGTGAGGGGGCAAGGCTGGCACAGCACTCAGCTAGAGCAGATAATTGCGGGCAGAGGCTAGCCCACCTGCCCAGTGAGGGGAGGTTAACAAGGGCCCACAAATGAGCCTGGGATGCAAGAGGAGAGTAACCTAAGTTGAGTTTGGAGGAGATCTGGTATAGACCAATAGACCTATACCTTGTTTGCTCAGGGCTGCAGGGGGGCGGTCAGGAAGGCAAAGGCAGAGGTGGAACTGGGACTAGCTACCCAGATTAAGGACAGCAAGAAGTCCTTTTTAAATACATAGGGGGCAAAAAGAAGGTACCCGGTAACGTGGGGACTCTGCAAGACACGCTAGGAAATTTGGTTGTCACACCAGATGACAAGGCTAACCTATTTAAAGATTTCTTTGCATCCATTTTCCTCAACA
Organism: Alligator sinensis; assembly: GCF_000455745.1. Lineage (NCBI taxonomy): Eukaryota > Metazoa > Chordata > Crocodylia > Alligatoridae > Alligator > Alligator sinensis. The sequence goes on from NW_005841866.1 coordinate 109,910, forward strand.
GGAACCAGATCAGCCTGTCCACCGGGACCCGCTCAGGCCCCAGAGTACGTGCACCCAGGTCTAGGGTCAGTGAGGATCTAGTCAGGGAACTTCTAGAGGGACTGGATGTATTTAAATCAGCTGGTCCTGACGACCTCCACCCCAGAGTGCTGAGGGAATTAGCAGAGGTCATTGCGGGACCCCTGGCACAGCTTTACGAGCACTCGTGGTGCTCTGGTGTGGTGCCAGAGGACTGGAAAAGGGCCAATGTGGTTCCCATTTTCAAAAAAGGGAGGAAGGAGGACCCAGGAAACTATAGGCCAGTTAGTCTTACCTCAATCCTGGGTAAGCTTTTTGAGAGACTTATTCTGGCGCATGTCCATGAGGGGCCAGCAGGGGAGGTTATGTCTAGGGGCAACCAACATGGGTTCATTAGTGGGAGGTCCTGTCAGACCAACCTGGTGTGGCCGAGGCCATAGATAGCCAGTTTTACTAAGAGGTGATCATGGGATACCAGATCAAAAGCTTTTTTAAAGTCAAGATATACGACATCAATCTCTTCTCCTCTGTCCAGGTGATAGGTCACCTGGTTGTAGAAGGAAATGAGATTGGTCAAGCATGACCTACCAAACCTTCCAAAGCCTTTCCATTTTCAAAACACTCTAGAAATGCTAGTTGCTTTTGACAATATTCTTACAGGTTGGCTTTGCCTATTGGGCAGCTCAGACATGTAGGCATATTAAAACTACCATTAGGCAATTCATCATTTTAGTAGGATTTTGTTCTCTTTATTCTTATTGCCAGACATTTTGTGGTAAGAGCCAGATCCTTCATCCTGCCTTAGCAAGCATACAATACTAAGGACAGCCACAACAGCAACAATGAGGTTACAATTTTAAGGGCATATTTACTCAGGGAAATCAGCATGCAATAAGCAGGGCTGTCAGGTGGAGGTAATGTTGTTTGCTACTACCCATAGTATTATATAATACCTTAGGGCTCCTATAGACATGTAGGGAGCCAGCTCTGATGTGCTGGAAATCCAGCACGTCAGAGCAGACTCGATTAATTGAGTCTGCTGGAGCATGAAAATTTACATTTTCCAGTAGCCTCCTGCATCACATGTATCAGCATCCCCGCACTGAAAAATGCAGTGGGGCGCTTTGACATAAAGCTCATTTGGTGAGCTTTAGTTTAGAGTACCCCACCACCATTTTTCAGTGCAGAGGATGCTGATACATGTGATATTTGGGGGCTTTTAATTTGAATTAGCGCAGCTCGCTAATTAAAGCTCCCCCCACCACGTCTCATGGAGCACATGTAAAATGCCCTCTGTGATTAACAGAAACCTGGATTTTAGGCCTTGAAGGAGTTCTCACTTCACATCTCTTATTTCTGAAGAAAGCGTCTTAATCAATAGGTTAAGAGCATAATTCTGTATCTTAGTCATTAAAGCACTTCTTGAAAAGGTAAAGCAGGTGGGATAGAGGTAAAGCCTTGGGCTCTGGTTTCTGCTCCAAGAACTGTTTATTACGTTAAAGTCACTGATCATAATATGAAAATAATGTGGGCATACGGATTGTACTTCAGGAATCCCTATTCCAAGCTGTGTGCCCTAACCACTAGGCTACACAATCAGACTCCACTTTCTGTGTCTGTTTTTCTGACCCCATTAAATCTTGCATTTTTCCACACTGTGGCATAACTTGAGCAAGAGGAATGGAAAGATTCCCTATCCTGCAGGTTAGGGTACTCTTTTGTGAGGTGGAAAAAGTGACTTTGAATTAACCCAAACTCGGTCGCTCCTCCCCACCATAGGCTTCCTTTATCAAGCAGACTGTTCTAATAAAAGTGGGCAGCACCTCCACATCCTTCTCATGTTTGTGTTAAAAATGAAGTAGGTGTATATTAGACATGCTCCGAGTACAACTACTGGATTGAGTCCACCAAGGAATTTTGATACTGCTCATCTTCATTTCTGGATCATAGTTGGGCGCAAGGAGGAGCTAGGCATCTAGCTGCTCAGGCCAGAACTATTCCTCGCATGAACCTCATGTGAACCTCAGAGAACTTTCAGATCAGAGGCGGCAGCATCTAATGAATGCTGAGCAGCTAAAGGGTGGGGGAGGGGGGAGTTACATCACCATTTTGCACTCGGGCACCATATGTCAGCTTATTCCTTCCTTTAGGCAATTAAATCCTTTTTTTGATATGGCACTAAGAAACCACCCAAGGCATTAGCATGGCGTAACTAGTGCACTGTAAACTCATACCTTTGCTTACTGTGCAATAACTTCCCCATACAACCAGCCCAAGAAAATACAAGTGGATACAGAGAGATACAAGGAGCACAGGCTAACAACAAGGCATTTACATTTTTTTCTTCATTTTATGTATGGCACATCTCTCAAGTCCCATTATGATTCTCTGCTCATGCACTCTTCATGATTGTATAACTATTCTTTTGTCTTTCCCCTGAGTTTCCATCTTATCCCATACTCAGATTGCAAGGTGTTTGGGCAAGTATTGCCCGCATACATGGTGCCTAGGACAATAGGGTCCTGATCTCTGACTGGGGCCTCTAGCGTCTATGCAATAAAATACTAATATCCAGGAAGGACCTGAAACTGTGTACATGGGCAGGCAACACAGAGATTCTGAAACATACAGTACTTTGGTAAAGAGAGCTGTTCAGGACACGTAACTTGCCACAGGGATTCAGTCATTCTGTGTCGGCACATAGCCAAGCAAATTGGGATCCACCTCCTTCTAAAGCCAGCTGTGCACTACAGGAATTAAACCAGTAAACAGTAAATGAGAAATTGAAACATATACTTCTTAATATACCAGTGTTTTAGAAATGAGCATACCAAAAACCAACATACAAAATGTTTTGCCCATGGAAAGGAGCCACATGCACTACACCACCGTGTCTGGTACTTGAAAGCTACTTTCAGAGCATAAAGGAGTTTTGGCTACCATCTTTGCTCAAGGATTAGGCAGGAATGATACCTTCCTTGCCACTGCCAGGGGCACTTACTCTTCAGCATGCTCTAGGCATGCTGCTAAACTCAGAAAAGGCAGTGAAGATGTTCCCGGTGAGCCTCACCCCTCTCCACCCCTCATTGCCACTCTTAAGATCTCTGTCTTTATCATGCTTGAGGAAAGCTGTTGGGGGCACCCCCAGAATGGCTTCTCTGTCACTTTCCTGTTTTGGCCCATATAAGCAAGAGCAGGTGGGCAGGGGAGACTCAAGAGCAGATGTTCCCAGAGGTGCCAAGCATTCAGGATCTTCGTGGAGATCACTACAGAAGAACTGAATGAGAGATTCAGTGGGAGAGTCTGATATCTGGACTTCATCTTTAGAAATGTTTGTATTTACATAGAAGAAAGGGTTTAGCAGAATGGAACTATAGCTGCAAACTGAAAGGAGAAACTTGCCATTTTAAGGACCTTCAAGGTGTTGGCACTGGATTTATAACCCAGATACCTTGTTCTGGCCAGACCCAAACCCTCAGACTGACCACAACCTTTCCGTTCTATAATAGGTGAATTTTACTGAAACACAGTGATAGCAGATAAAGATAATGTAAACAATTGTATATCTACCAGTCCTAGAGCTGCGCAGAGTCAAGGTACATCTGGCCAGTATGCAAGCGTCGCTCGGAGGTTCTCTCTTGAATGTCAGATGTCAGCAGCCTGGAGGTCTTCAATTTCCCAGTCTGTCTGCTTGTTGCCTGCCTGTGTCAGACACAGTGGGCCTTGAGGAAACCTTGTCACAAAGCAGGCCTCTTAAAAATCAAATAACCCTTGCCATTGCCTTGAACCATTGTTCTAATACATATATACTTTATCTACAAACCTGTTTCCAAAAGCATACCTCTAAATACCATTTTCTAGCCATCACAAGGTATTAGTCTTAGAGGCCACCTATACACGTACATCAAGGCTGCTCTGATGCACTGTAATTACAGTGAATTGGAGCAGATTCCAGCATCATGTAGCAGCATCCCCGCCCTGAAAAATGGTTGTAGGGGTGCTTTAACTACAGCTCATTCAACGAGCTTTTAGTTAAAGCATCCCTGCTGCCATTTTTCAGTATGGGAATACTGATATTGGAGCCACTCTAATTAAAGCACCCCTCCCTTCTCCTGCCTCCCAGAACATATGTATAAATGCCCAAATGCACCAGATGCCTAGGCCTTCTCCTTCATACTGCTGCGGTAGGTAATGAGCTTAAAGTACTGTCATATAACTACATCAAGTTACTGGTGCCTTCTCAAAGCAGAGCAAGAATTCATTAATATATTATGTGAGTAATAGGCAGCTGATGCTGAATTTTCAATTAGAGCCAATTAAGAAAGGCTGGTAAGTCATTATGCCTACTGTCAGTGGTGCTATTGCAGTAGAGCAAGTGACCATCAGCTAATGGTATTCTCTAATTGACGCTCAGTGTTTTTCCAGTTTTAAGTGGAAAAACACTGCCATAGATAAACAGGAAAACACCATTCCTAAACAAATATCCTTTTGTTGTGAAGAATTAAGTATTAGGCATTATACCATTTAAACTGTGAACCAAATTTAGGTGATGTATAAAGTGGTATGAGTTAGACTCCCTCAAAACAAAACTTAGCCTCCCTTCCACTCAGATTTTTCATTGTGCTCATGTATAAAGTTATATACAATGTTAAATTTTTTTTCAATGTCACACATTCCTCCAGCTCCTCAATGTTCAAGTTACACCTGCTTTCACCTATTTGCATACTAGTGGAGCAGATTTAAGCATAACACACTATATAGAGTCTGACACATCACTTCTCAACCAAGGAATTATATGGAAGTACTCATTATTTTTAGTCAACAATGGTCTATACCCTATTTACCACACCCAAGTGAGACTTTCAAGCCAAAAATGACAATTATCCTCTGCAAGTTTTGATCAGCTTTTCATAAGCCATTTCCATTTCACAGTTAGATCTCAAAAATAAATTAGAGAGGGGGAAACAGAGATAGGAGCACAATAAAAAATAATAGCACAGTACTCTAATCTCACTTTCTTGCATCATATTGTTTGTGCTCTTTAATCCATCTCTGGTTAAAGGAGGACTATGTAGTTCTATGAAGGTGATTATTATATGCAGCCCATGATTACACTGACTGAAAGAAAAGCAATAATGAGGGATTTCCAGTAAACAAAAACTGATATTGAATTATCAAATACCATCAGGCAAACTCAAAGCATTACTGAATATTCATATTTCATTATACAGTTTTCCAGTTGGGGGGGAATAAAACCCTGCAATTCAGCTGTCATTTATTTTTATTTTTCATTTCACTCCTACAAATAGCAAATTTAATAGCAGGGTTGACAATAATAATGCCTTTGTTTATCACATCAAACAGCCTACTAATATAAATGTGCCCTACTATCTGCTAACATTATAAAAGTGCCAGTTCCTTAAAAAAAAGAAAGATAATTAGTCCATAATAAGCATCCCCAATGCTGCCATTTCCCATTGTTGTCTGGGACTATTACTGTAGATACTGTAGTTTAAAGCAAATTGGTTCTGCTTAGCTCATGAGATCACAACTTCACAGGAGGCCCAAGTTAATTGTGAGCATAATTTGGATTGCCAAAACAAGCAGTAAGGTGCCCAAATCCCTCTGATTTTCAAATGTTGTTTGGTAACTAACCTCCATAGGCACTGTTTGAAAATCCCACGGGGTACTTATCTGCATCTTTAGGCATCTACATACCTTTGTACATCTGGCCCATAGTGACCAGGCAAGATTATTATTTTAAGGCAAAAGAAATCCTACCTGTGCTGTATCTTTGGAATTTGCAGAGATTCTTCTATCAAGACTTCCTAAAATCCAGTCCTTTACAATGGCCTGAACTTGCTCTGTTCCTGTTAAAAGAAATATTGCCATTTGATTTAATGGAAGGAGGATCTAGCTCGGGGCGGGCAATTATTTCAGCTGGAGGGCTGCTTAACGAGTTTTGGTGAGCTGTCGAGGGCTGCAAAAGTAGCCCCACCTCTTAACACGTGCCCCACCCCCTGATCACCATCATGGAACTGAAAGTCCCACCCCTAACCCCTGACCTTTGCCACCTGAACTCCCTCCCCTTGCCCCAGAAGTACTCTGGGGGGGGATTGCCATCTTGGAACTGGGGGGGGGGGAATCATATACTAAATAAGCAAACATCTATCATAACATATTTTAATTTTATTTTTAAATTTGCTTAGTGTATATAGATTTGATTGCATAATCGCTCAAAATATAGTCTTACTCTTGTATATTGTGTGGGGGTAAGGGGGTATATGTGGAGGGCATGGGGAGGTGTTAAGGGGAGTGTGTGTGTGTGTGTGTGTGTGTGTGTGTGGCGGGGTGTGAATATTGTGGGGGGGAGCCTGGGTGTGTGTATGGGTGTGGGGTTGTAGGGTATGAGGGAGGGTGTGGGTGTGTGTGGAGTATGTGGTTGGGGTGGGGGAGTGTGAGAGGGTATGGGTGTATGTGTGGGTATGGTGGGGTGGGGTATAGAGGGGTGGGAGTGTGTGGGGCGGCTGTGGGATGCTGTGGGGATATGGTGAGGGTGGGGTATGTGGGCGGGTGTGGAGTGTGGAGGGGAGGTCCTTAGATTCCCTGGAGTGTATGTGTCCCTGGATCTGCATGTGATGGCAACAAGCGAGGCCAGCCCCACCTGGCCCCATAACATGTTGCTCTGAGCTCCTGTCCAAGTCCCCAGCCACACATGGCCAGCCCCACCTGGCCCCATATCATGCGGCTCCTACTCTCCCACCTGAGTCTTCAGCCCCACATGGTGGCAGGGTGTGAGGTCAGTCCCATGCCCAGCCCCATAGTGTGCAGCTTCTGCCCGAGTCCCTGGCCACATGTGGTGGCAGTGTGAGGGGCCAGCCCAGCCTGGCCCCATAGCACAGGGCTGCCCACGCTCGTGACCCCCTCTTCCCCAGTGGGAATTCCTGGCCCTTGGCCCAGTGGGGCCCTTACCTTAATTTCCACTCTTACACAGAGGGATGGCTGGGAAACAGCCACAGGGTCACCAGGCAGAAGCCTCTGCCAAGCAGAAGCTTCTCATCTCTGGCACCCTGTACCTTGGAGCTGTGGGTGGGTCAGGCCAGGCTGTGGTGTGGGTTGGTTGCTTAGCGACCAGAACATACCTCCTGTATGGAGGTGCCAGGATTCAGAGGAGCAGCTGAGGGCAAGGGCCTGTGATAATTCTCTTGCCTTACAGAGGGGCCTGGCAGGCCAGATGGAATTGCCTAGAGGGCCAGATTTAGCCCACGGGCTGTATTTTGCCTGACCCTGATCTAGCCCCATAAAGATGAGAGAGGATTAAAAGAAAAATGAAGAGCTCATTTAAAAAAAACATTTTTAAAGGATTTAAAATGGTATCTCAGGCATGAAGGAAAGGATAGGCTGGATGCCTTAGCTAATCAGCTTATAATTTCAGTCTCAGTAGGCACATATACAAGAGACACTTTACTGTGTAGCAGACTAATTTGCTATACATGAGCAGTAATTAGGGAGCAGCAGACTAATTTACTGCATTGCTGGATAGTCCCATCACATACAAATGGTATCCGGCAGTGCAGTAAATTACTGACCTTAATCCCACATGTAGACAGTGACATTGGGATTAGTTTACTTCAGCTCAAATTAATCAGGAGTATATTCAGTTGCACTAACTGCGTGTATAGATACGCCAAGTGGGGGCATTAACACATGCTATTAGTGTGTAGCAGTGAACTCCAGTGCATATCACGCTGGAGTTTATTGCTCATGGGCACCATGTTTAACACATACACCGAGGACCCACAACACTTAGAGCCAGATTGGACGAGTCCTGTCTGGCAAAGGGCCCAAGGGTTCAGCCTGCCAGCCTGGGGCTGCTCCAGCCTGGTCCAACATTCTGTAGAGGGGCTGGCTAAGGCACAAGGGTGCTCTAGTGCAGGGCTAGCTGGCAGGCAGACCCCCCCCCCCCCCCCACACTGAAGCGCTCTTTCGCCTCAGGCAGCTACATCAGTATCTACACAAGATGCTGTAGAGTAAGAAACTCCGCAGCAGGGTAATACTTGAAAATGCTGCTGCAGAATTATGAGTTTCCTGAGGCCTAATAGGGCCACGTGTGTAGACGCAAGATGTTTACTGTGGAGCAAGTTAGTCTACTCTGCAGTAAACATCTTGTGTGGATGTGCCCAGTTATCTTCCTCCTGATCCAGCTCCTTCGCACTCTTTTGCATCAGAGAGAAAATGACTTTGAGAAAGAAATTACAAAATTAGCTATTTTTTCATTTTGGAGATCATTCTCTGGCATGGCATCTACAGTTTTTAGGGCTTCACTATGTGTAGCAGTGTAACATTCCATAGTTCCACCATAGTTTTACTACCTGCAAGCCTGATTTTCCTGTAATTTATTCAGGTTCTCCAACTTCTTCTTTAAATTTGCAGTAACAAAGCCATCAAAATGAAGACTCTCCTAAAGGTGAGCCTACTACACTTGATGTGGCAGCTAATAACTAAATAAGATATTCTCTAGAGAAAAATCAGGAAGGATAATAGAAAAAAGTATGAATGGATTTCTCAAAGAGGGCCTTTTCATCACATCTCTGACCCTGGAATTGACAAGCACGTCCCTGCATTTGCACAGTGCCCAGAGACTTCAGTGGGCTTTCATTTAAGCCACGGTCTGTACTTTTGGAGATAACCACAGGATTAGGGTATCAAACTATGACAGGAACTCAAAATACTCCCTAGGATGAGACTTTGATCATGTGGGTCTCACAGGATGCTACAACCAGAGTAAATTTAGAAGTGAAGCTTGAAGCTTTACAAACTGTATGTCAAATATGAACAATAGCTAAGATTCATTCCCATTTAACTAATAAGCCTTTTTTTCCAATGGGTCACATCTTCAGCAACATTTTCAGAAGAAAATGAAAACAATCCAAATGACAATATTCAAGCTATGCTATTTGTTCTAAGTTCTTTGCTTTATTCTCTGTTACTTCTTTTCTGTCAGTTTTTTTGTCTGCTTATGGAAGGGAAGGTGTGTTTAGTTTTAGGACCTTGTATTATACTTGCATATGCTGCTGTCTCTAAGCTGTCTTCATCACTGGAAACAAATCTCATAGAATATAAGGCTGACCTGATTATGAAGCTATATAGACATTAATGTGAGTATTAAAAGAACCCCTCTGGATTCCTATTAAGCAGTATTGAGGTTCTGAAATACATGGCACTCCACGATGTACCTTCTTATTCCTAAAAATAAAATATAGATTAACTGTGAGGTTTCAAGCTGGGACAGCCACCAAATTCCAGATACAGAATACTGACTTTTCAATAGGTAGGTTGATTACAGACCTAGGTCTTTTGCACCTGTGATAACTATTCCAAATCCCTAATGGAAACAGCTGGTAGGCACTCAGCATCTTCCCAAACATTATCAGGCCAAATGCATTCAAAGGAAGGGATTACTAAATGCACCAGAAAGATGGCTCAGCCAAATGAAAACCCTTCTTTGATGCTCAATTGGTCATTTGTCACAGCTCAATGTCTACTTTAACTCCTTGAGTAAAATGCTTCTAGATATATCATGAACCCAAAGAAGTAACAAATCTGTGACCCTAATGTGTACCTGGTTCTTTCTGCACATCAGATAAAATTAATTTTAGCAACCGTGTATGCATACTATGCCACTTATGCAGGTATTTAGCCATGCTCTAAACCCAGGTGTCTGCATATCAGTATATACTGATTTTGCCCATGGTAACGGTAGGTGTTTCTTTTTAGAGATGAAATATATAAAGCAAACCAACAGGTAAAAAATAAAATTGTGTTACACTCCACCAGATTTAGAAATATAAGTGCTTTTCAGCTAGGTGACTTTTGATTCCTTTTGAGACAACCCAAATGTAATTCCATTTCACAAATAGCTAGCTTTCGGCACAAACTGACATTCATCATGTCAGAGACTTCCCTAGTTCTATCTTAGAAACAAGTGATTTCTGACTTAGAAATATATAAAATATCATACCCAACTCTGAGTATTTCTCTGTAATAAAGTTTAGGTATAAAACAGGATTTTTTGATGACCTCAGAAAATTACATTTACGATGCCTTCTGCTACCTTAAAAACTTAATTGTGGTTGGTATTAAAACAGAACAGATAGCAATAAAAATAAAGCTTCAGGTACTGACAAATTGGTTTCAAGTATTTCCTTACAGACATATGGTAATCATAAAAAATTGTTTTCATTGTCATTCCACCTATCAGGTTATGTAACATTAAGTACAGATATAATTTGGTGAGTATTTTTTCTTATGTATATGTGCAATTGTACTCATTTAAAAAACCAACAACAGCAGCAACAATTGCCCTAGAACTGAAAAATGGCAGGTTTTATTTTATTTAAAAATCCTTACAATCTAGAAGACTGTATAGTATTCTCTAATTTACAGGACGCTATATACCAATGTTTGGGAAAGGGCTTCCATATATACATTTCTGCATGTACTCTTATAATCCAAGAAGATCCGTTGTTAATAATACTGCATACAAAAGGTACAACCTTATCTTACTGTAGCCAATTCCTCCTACAGTTAAAGGGAGTAGGCTTAAGTTAGGGTAAAGCTGTGTAAAGTGCTCCTGCTATATGCTAATGCTTGTGTAAAGTGTCCTGCTATAACTACCCTTGAAGTCTAGTTCAAGGAATTGGAACTTAAGGAACAAATCAGCTCTGGCTAAAGACAATAGTTATACTCCATTGATTTATGTGGTATGGTAGTAGGATTTGCTACTAAGAAGAGATGACTCCTTAGGAACATGTTACATATTTCTCCAATGTTACTTTTGTAGATCACTACATCTTCACATTTGGAGAAGGTTGTTCGTCAGATCAGGCAGAATAATGGAAACTTTCACATCCTAGAAATATTTGCTTCCAGTGTGGATATAGTAAATGTTAATATTCTCACTGATATGGAAATTAACATGGGACATGTCTTTAGACTCTCTAGGGCAGGGATATCCTCAGCTCAATACCAAAAGGGAGTTGTTAGTCCTGCCTCACCCCCAGAACCCGCCCCCCCCCTTTTTTTTTTTTACAGGCCAGGAGGTCCACAGTTGGGAAGTGGTATATGAAAGCTATTCCTGGTATGCAAATTGTACATAAAAGAGAGATGAATCTGTAGGAGTATAGGTAGATAATAGCAAGAGTACCATCTATTGGCTCATAAAAATAAGTTCAATATTCATAACGTTGAAGGACCAGTGATGTTATTATCACATCCTGTAGCTCCCTCCTAATTAAACAGCTCCCCCTCACCATCCCAAAGGGTGCACAAAACAGAAATACTATATTATTAAAAGACTGGTGCTTCCTCCTTTAGGGTGGGAACTGCTATGAAGGAGAAGCCATGGAAGGACAGGGGCAGAGGTGCTAGGTACCCAGAAATGATCAAAAATGTGGGTCTATTCCCCAAATCTTGTAACTCCAAGATCTGTGCAGACCTCTGTGTATTTGTGAGGTTTCTTCCAATGTGAAGGCAAATCTTATTTTCTGATAAAGGAATTCAGGGAAAATATCTCAAAGTTCCTGGCATGTGAAAGGTTTTTCTGCACAAGGTTATTCTATCCCATGCTTTTAACTACCCTATTTTCAGTAGATATCAGGGTGCAATAGCACTGAGCACTGTTAGAAGTACATATCCCTCCCCAGGAAAGAATGAAAGCATCTAACAGGCCTAACTGAGGCTGCTTGTAATGCATTTGGACATTTAAGAGTTACACAGTTGTTCTGAGGCCCAGTTGCATCTGGATCATTATCATTCAGGTACTGTTTTGTAAATGATTTGCTCTCAGTCATTGCCTAAATTGGGATATAATAAAAATCAGTAAAAGTCTTGTTTCACTAACTTTATTTTAGCCAAATGTCTTGGGAATATAATATTTATTTACATACTTATTTTATACAAGCAATTATAGTATCCAGTGCATATAAATAATCATGTAAACATATACAAAGTCATATGCACATCCAATGGCATATGAACGTTCTCTGAAAATTGTGGGCTAAAATTACAGAGATAGGAATATCTTTGCTTGTAACTGTCATAACCCAAAGGTATGATTTTTGTGTGTGCTTCGGCACCAGAATTATCCCCGCCAAATTACAGATTCGTTGCACGGTGGAGTTTTCTACTGCAGGGGAAAACTCCGGTGCAAGGAAGAGTTTCCCGCCTATTTGCAGCTTCCTTTGCAGGGTGCATTGCTCAAGTTGCAAGAGAAATGCATGGTGCAAAGGATTTCCCACCACCCACATGCAAATTTGTGTCCCGCTATTGGCTAGTTCTAAATTATTCCCACGTGGAGGCTAACGATTGGCCTGTTAGCCGTATAAGAGGCTTGAGCGGTTTCCGCCCAAGCCGAAGAGGACTCCACATCCATCTCGTGGGGACTCTGGGTACATGGCAGGGTAATAGAAACCCTGTGTGAGATTCAGAGGAGCTTGGCGACCTGATCCATCGCCCACCTCTTCCCGTCTTCGACCGACAAATTTTATAAGACGTATCTACGATTTTCCGATTTTGGTGGTGCGCTTACCCAGGGCATCCGGAGCTCTGTTTCCGTGGAGCCTAGCAAACTCTACGTGATCGTTCATGTTGTTTTTGTCTGTAACCGCAACTCAAGCAAGTTTTCCAGCCTGCACCGCAACCATCTCCGGTGTAAGTAAACAATCTTTAAATCTACCGCTATGAGTCTGTGCCTAATTCTAGCTTCTCGCGCCCTCTCTCTGACCCCGCGTGTCCGGGCTGCTGGCCACAGCCTGCGCAGAGCACGAAAAAGGGCCCGGCTCGCGACCGGCCCGCACATGGCGACGAGGATGGGATCAGGAGAGAGCTCGCTAGAGCTAGAATTAGTTAGGAACTGCCCTTGGCGTGATGGCAAGCGCCAGGTGAAAAGTTTTGAAGAGCTGGAAGCACATATCACTTACCACCAGGCGGGCGGAACGGGTGAGAGGTTTGTCAGCGGACGCCTTTCGCTGAAGGGAGAAGAGGGAGCCTCCGAGGACGGAGCCCCAAGAGAGAAAGAAGTATATTTGCTCCCTGCGGCGTTCGGGTGTGTTATGAGCGATGAGCGGGTCCTGTTCAGGCCCCTCGATACTCTGTCCCTCGCCGGACCCAACCCGGCGGGCGAAACCAACCACCATTTCCCCCGGGA
>NW_005841866.1:123376-124162 GCF_000455745.1 Alligator sinensis
AGTTCGGTCGGCGACTCCGCCCATCGACGCAGCGTCGTCTCCGGCAACCCCGCCCAACGACGCAGCGCTGCCTCTGCCGACCATGCCCTCCTGCCGACGAAAGGAAAAGTCAAAAGGAGGAGTGCATCCGCCCCTCCTGTCTGTAACAACAACAACAACAACCCGTACAATAACAACAGCAACAACTTATAGAGAGACTGATCAGCCTATAGCATCAACCAGACGAGTCATCAAGCTGCAGAGTACAGTTCGTGCTACCACCTATTACGCTCGCTCCAGAACCGAACTGCAGGATTTGTGTAGAGAATCCAGAATTCAACCTGAGGAAACTCTGGCTGTGTGGTTGGGACGTCAACTCGTAGAGCTTGGATCCGACCTCTTAAACCAGGAAGAAGCAAGCTTTTTGGTCAGACAAGCTTCATGGAGTAGAGGACATGTCACTGACATCGACATGGTGATGATTAGTGTCCACTGGCCTATTCCAATTCCAGCGCTTGTTGCAGGACTGATCAAACAAAAGGCCGAAGCATGGCATGATGGACAGCCAGAGCATACCAGTGCAGAACAGCTTATGCTGGCCATCATCGGAGTTTCGTATTGTGCCTGGAACCCCAGAGCATGTGCACTGGGATTAACACCACTCCAACGAATACGACCATGGCCTCACCGTCACCTGCGAAACCCTGGAACTGTTCCAATAATCATCCACAGCGTAGACAGTTGTCTCGAGATTTATGGGCGAAAGAATATAGTGGTTTTACGAATTATGCTGCACCGAATGGTTGA
>NW_005841866.1:124584-135541 GCF_000455745.1 Alligator sinensis
TACTTTATCGTGCAGATCCGTATAGGTTTTGTAAATATTAGTGAAATAACTGTTTTAAGAAAGTTCTTTTGCAGATCCGGAATTCAGAGTGCGTGGTGGAGAAAGGCCCCGAGAAGGACAACATCACCAAAAGGAGTAAGGGCCTGATACACGACTCCGCCATGACACCCACTGAAGCCCTGATCATTCAGTTTTTTATTATGAATGTAATTATGTGTATCTTTGTGTGTGCCGGTTATTATTTAATTCGATCCCTTGAGGACGAATTGCTTATGTTAGCTGATTTTGTATTTGTTTGTTTAGTTCCACGAACCATTAACAGAGCTACTGATGACCCGAGCGATGGGCATGAAGTATAATTCTGTTATGCCTTCAGCAAGGGGGGATGTCATAACCCAAAGGTATGATTTTGTGTGTGCTTCGGCACTAGAATTATCAAATTACAGCTTCGTTGCACGGTGGAGTTTTCTACTGCAGGGGGAAACTCTGGTGCAAGGAAGAGTTTCCCGCCTATTTGCAGCTTCCTTTGCAGGGTGCATTGCTCAAGTTGCAAGAGAAATGCACGGTGCAAAGGATTTCCCACCACCCGCATGCAAATTTGTGTCCCGCTATTGGCTAGTTCTAAATTATTCCCTAACGATTGGTCTGTTAGCCGTATAAGAGGCTTGAGCGGTTTCCGCCCAAGCCGAAGAGGACTCCACATCCATCTTGTGGGGACTCTGGGTACATGGCAGGGTAATAGAAACCCTGTGTGAGATTCAGAGGAGTTTGGCGACCTGATCCATCGCCCACCTCTTCCCGTCTTCGACCGACAAATTTTATAAGATGTATCTACGATTTTCCGATTTTGGTGGTGCGCTTACCCAGGGCATCCGGAGCTCTGTTTCTGTGGAGCCTAGCAAACTCCACGTGATCATTCGTGTTGTTTTTGTCTGTAACCGCAACTCAAGCAAGTTTTCCAGGCTGCACCGCAACCATCTCTGGTGTAAGTAAACAATCTTTAAATCTACCGCTACTAGTCTGTGCCTAATTCTAGCTTGTCGCGCCCTCTCTCCGACCCCGCATGCCCGGGCTGCTGGCCACAGCCCGTGCAGAGCACGAAAAAGGGCCCGGCTCGCAACCGGCCCGCACAGTAACATTCTGCATGCCATTTCTGGAAAATTCAGGACTCATTCCTGTTCCCACTGAAGTTCAGTGCCATTGATTTACTGCTACAGCAAGCAAAAGAAATGTAACATAAAAGAAAATCAGCAATGCAACATTCAACCTTCCTAGATGCCTTAATACCATATTTGTTTCAATCATGTCTTTGGTCCAAAGAAGCGGGCAATATCCATCTACCTAATTTATATTTCATCCTGTGTTGACTTTTATCTTCTTGCTTTTAAGACTATTGCTATTTACCAGTCAGACAAAGCAAAATTTTAAGCAGAACGAGGCTCGAGGGGACATGTTGTGACAGGTTTAGGACATGGTCACTGGTAGCAAGCACTGTGGGGAGTATATTATGCTCTTTTCTGGACCACCAGTAAGTACACTTTTAAAGTACATTGACCCCAGGGCATATTTTTCTCTCTAAGCTTGGGGACTTAAGTTGAGTAATTTACACACAGATGTCAACTGGAAGCTACCACCACCCAGGGACAACTCTGGAAATGATCGTGCCTCAGGAATTCTGTTCCCTCCACCAGCACTCAAAAAGTGTACACAGTGCACCTACCACCACTCAGCAGAATCTCCATGTGTGGCTAAGGTGAGATGATGGCCTTGCTGCCTGTCTAAGCTCCTGCTGTCCCCACCCCACAAGATACAGAGAAGATGATTGTGCTTCTGTGGATGGGAGGTGGACATGTGACTCATGTCCTTGTGTGGCTTACTTAAGGAGGGCACAAGAGCAGCAGTCACAGCGCTGCCAGCTCAGCTGCCACACCTGCCTTAGCCAACCCAGGCCCTGGTACCCAGGGTGCAGACCCTGGCTGTTATAACTGGAAACTAGGGTGGATGCCATTGTGCCTCATCATGTCACTGTCACTGTCCCTACCCCTTTGGCTTGCTGGTGCTGGGGCAAGCCATAAGTTCCTGAATGCTGGCAAGGTTGAGCTTGGTAAGTCCAGGTATCCAGGCATAGTTCCTCATGCAATTCCTTCAGCAACAATAAATATGGTGAATTTCACAAAGGACTATCACTTAGCTTATGAACATCATCATACTCCCAGTCATAGCTCTGCTAATGGAGACCTAATTGAACCCAGCATACTGGTAGGAGCAGGCCACTAATTAATCTTTTATTTTGTACTTTTCTGTAATATGTTAAAAAATTGCAATATATTATTTACCCCACTCTCCTTCCAGCCCAGCTTAAAAAATCATAGCATTGTCCTATGAAACATTCCCTGCCATAAAAGTGTCTCTTTGGGTGGTACAGCATTTGTGCAGGGTAAATCCCATATTAATCTCTCTCTCACAAACTCCCTAACTCAATCTTATGCACACTTTCTATCAGATTAATCATTAAAAATGCTATTATCTATGTCCTCTCTTGGTTACTGTGAATAACAGTTATAGTAATCCACTCTATTGTTTCCTTTCATAGTAAGTAAGTAGAGGGTGCTCCTAGGTATAATGAACTCTGTGCTAAATGGTGTAGATTAGTGATAGCTGGATTTGAATAAAAAACAAATAATTCAGGCTATAATATTTAGGCTGACATCTAAATTTGACTTGTGAGTGTGTAGGGTGATCTTATCCTCTTCTCGCCTCTCTACTCGCCTGCCACGACTTGGATTTTATAAGAAAAAGGAAGGAAATCATTGAGCTTTTATGTTTATGTTTGATAAATGCCACCCAGATGTTAAATGCTCAAGGTGAGGGTTTATTTTCCAAAATAACAGATACAATAACCAAAAACCTTGCCAATTACTTCATTGGCAAGGCCATCCTGAGTTCCAGATAAGGGGAACTCTGTATTGCTACTTCAAAGATACATCGTAACTAAATAGCTTCCACCGCCAATTAATTCATTAGCGGAAAACGTTCTTTTGCGTCTTTTATTCTTTACTCACAGGTTGTGCAGAGAGTGGACCCCTGCTGCTCTCACACAGTTCGTTCTGCGGTTTTCTAAGCAGTCATTGCCCCAACAGGGTCAGGGACTTCTCTTAATTCCTGCCTCCCCGTAAATCGTCCCAGAAATGCAGTCTTTCATCCAGCTCTGTTCAGAGCCACTTCCCGGTGCCTCAGGGCTTTCCTGCACTCACCAAATGCAGCCCAATTCCCCGGACAGTCATCCATCTCACATCTGACCTGTCTTCTGGAATCCCAAGTTCATGGCTTTCTCCAGGATCACAGGTCAGAATCCTTTTCACTTCTTCTATTTTCCTGGGGTCTCAATTACCCCCGCGCTTGTCCTCTTGTGCCTGAAAGCAATCAGTCAGTGTCCTAGTGCCGGCTTTATCTCCCGTTACCACGGGCTAATCACCCGATCTTCTCTCAGGTGTGAAATTCCTTCTACCTGGCAGGGTGCATTCACCAGTCACTCTTCCCTGAGCTTGCCTAAGTAACAGGGCTCCTGACTGAGTCCCTGTTACATGACTCAAAACATTTTGTCCAAGCCAATCTCTATTTACAATACTTATTCAGAGTTCAACTTAACTAATTGAAAACCTTGGTCTGTAATGTAAGCCTTAAGAGCTCACAGAAAATTATTCCTCAGGGCACTGCATGTCTCCAAAGAGAGAAGGACTGTGTGGGGATAAACAGAAAAGGTTCTGCTAAATTCTAAAAAGGTTCTCAGCTAAAATTCAGTTTCTGTAGATTCAGGTACGTGTGTGGGGGGGTAATTTGTGAGAATAATAAGAATAACAGTTTATTTCTTGTTATTCTAGAGGTGATTCTACAACCACATTACCACAAATCCAAATGTTACATAATGCAACTATGACATAACTAAATATATATTATTTATTTCACAGATTGATACAACAGTATACAACTGTTAAATAGTTTATTCACCCCTCAGATCTTATGCCTGTGATGAAAAACTTTCAACTTTTATGTGGCATTCTGCATCTTAGAACTGTGATTGAAGTCTCACTTTTACATTAGTATAAACCCATTGGATTCAATAGAGTTACCCCGACATAAAATTGATGCTGGAGGAAGCAGAGCCAGCCAAAAATTTTAAATAAAAAAAAAAAATTGGGGCAGAAAATGACTTTTCCCCTTAAATTAAAACCTACACTCCCCTCAAAAATCCATAGGCAAAATAAACAAACAAAACCAACTTAATTTGAGGGGAGTTCAGCAAAAGCACAAACATTTTGAAGAAAATGAAAACACAAATTCATTTTCTTCTGAATTTTCTCAGGAATAGTAAAATCATTTCCTAATCAGCTCTACATATCAGGCCCAGCATTTCCTCTGCATACAAACAGCATGAGAGTGGGAAAGAAAGTGGCAAAAACATTAATTATTGACTGCTCAGTGGAAGTGAGATGCAATTCAGAACTTCTGTCCCAGAGGAAATTTTGATATTTCAACATCTGCTTTTATGTCAAATTGGGATGAAAAGTTGAAATATCAAAATATTTTGTGGAACAAAAAAAGACTGAAACTTCTTTTATTTCAAAATATGAAAATACTTCTGCATCAGCTCAACCTTATATTGCATTTCTTTTTTTTTCCCCTCCATATTTTCTCATATGAGTTATAATTTGGGAACCCAATGTCCCCATTTCCCATGGTATATAGGCGAGGAATTTTCCAGTAAAATACTCTTTCTTGGGGGAAAAAAAGCCAATTAATTAAAACACAAAACTTGTTTATAGGAATATACCATTTTTGATTAATCTTTCAAGTCCAGGGTGGAATTTTGAGAGAGTGCAGGGAAAAAAATGACATCCAAGAACAGGGATGGGCAAATATTTGAGCCTGAGGACCACATGGGGAGTTGTGATGAGCTGTTGCAAGCTAGGTCAGCACCCCCCTCCCCCCTCCGCAGCATGCAAAAACTCACTAAAACTCCTTGCAGTGTTCAGGAGTGGGATGCCTGGGTGACATCCATCTGTTCCCTGCAAGCCCTGCCCTGTGGGGAAAAGTGTGGAGGGGTATACAGGGGTGTGTGTGAGGGGACGTGTGCCAGCTAGGGGTGAGGAGAGGGAGGTGAAGATGGGGGATGCGTGTAGCAGAGCTTCCCTGGGTGGTGCAGTCGATGGCTGCCCCCACGACACTCCTTATGGGGCCGAACCCCACCCAGGGTGGCCTGCACTGCATGCCCACCTACGAGCCCATCAGCTCAGCCACAGCTCCAGCCAGCATGCAGCTTCTTGTGGGGTTGTTACCAGTGTGGCTGCAGTCAGGCAGGTGCTGCTTTGCTCCCCTCAGCTCCACTGGGAGCTGCCCAGCTGAAGCCTCCTGTCTGCCCACCTGCCTGGAGCAGCTCAGCAGGAGCAGGAAAGGGAGGAGGAGCCACCTCAGGGGGCTAGGGGAGTACAACAGTCCTGTTGGCCTGTGCCTCAACCAGAGCATGCAGCTTCTGGCAGGGCTGTTTCTGGTGCTGGCAGGGTGCTGCTCTGCTCCCCTTCCCTCCAGCAGTGGCTCCTTCTCCTGCTCCTGCCCCTGCTGCACCACACTGGGCAGTGGGGAAGCTTTAGCTAGGCAGCTCCCTGCTGGAGCGAAAGGGAGTAGAGCAGCACTGGAAATAGCTAGAAGCTGGGCATGCTGGTTGGGGCCTGGACCAGCAGGCAGGAGCACAGCAAGGGCTGCCCCAGTGGAAGTGGGTGAAGCTCAGCCCCATGCAGAGCACCATGGGGACAGTTGTGAGCCATCTCAGTCAGCTGGTGGGCCAGATCCAGCCCACAGACCATATTTTGCCCATCCCTGCCCCCATCCTAAAATGAGCAATAGTCCAAGGACCACATCATTCACTGATGTGAAGAAAGCTCAGGTTCAAGTTCAGAAGAAGCTCAGCCCACTCAGGTATTAAGTTTTCTAAGCTCTCTTTGTCATCTTTTGTGGAAGGTTAATTTACACCTGTCATGAAATCAATGCTGTTTTTGAGAAGAAAGCTCTGCCTCAGACTACTGAAACAGCTTTATTCGCCCTTTTGTAAGAGGACCCTACTGAAGCCAGACATGGGGCAAGTCCCTAGCTTTGAGACTGGGATTTTTTCAGTCCCTGGCTCCCTTAGTAATCCATAGCACGCCCTACATCCAAGAACTCATTTTTGGTCAGCTCCTGGGAAAAGGGGGGCATTTCTTCTTTACAGAGAAGGGATGTTAGAGTGCTGGCATCCCAAACAGCACAGCAAACTGTTCCAAAACAAACAGGTTTTACTGTGCTACTCCAATTCCCCCCATCTTTCCTTGGACTCTATTCTGTCCTCTTCTCTTTTCTCACTAATCTGTCCTTTCTTTCCTCCAGCTCTCCCAGAGCCTCACATTTTTTTCCCTCAGGCTGTCATGCACCCTTGCAACAAAACATTTACAAAACTATAGTACTAACCTATGGGCCATCTGCTTCTGGGGTGAAAAGAGCATGAAAGTGTCCTGCACGTGAAACTATTCACAGCAAAGCCCATTCATAATGAGCCCCTACCTCTCCCCCAAAGTGTTTCTCACAAGTACTGAGGGATAGGACTCTGACCACTTCATGTTTTTGGTCACAATATCCCACAAAATGAGAGACATTTTCTGTGGGAATTTTTAATTTTGCAGACGTTACATTTTCCATCCAAAAGGTCATTTTAGAGGAAGAATCCCATCCACATTACTATTTAGAGCAATCTTCAGTTTAACATTACAACACTAAAGGAAGAGTGAAGAATCAACTCTGGCCTTAGACGTGGGAGACCAGAGTTCAATTCCCTAATCTGCCATAGACTTACTATATGTCCTTGGGCTAATCAATTAGACTTGCTGTGCCTTTGTTCACCTACAAATGGGTATACTATTACTTCCCTACAGGTGTGACATGATAGATTGTGCAGCATAAATAGAGAAACAGGCATAAAATACAAAATCTAATTCCTAGGTGACAACATAGGAACAGAGGGATAGATTATGTCTCTCACTGTCTTCATGAGGGAACAAGATCTTCTCATCATGGGCTACCTAGAGCTTCAGGTCAGATATGTTAGAGTAAGCAGGGCTACTCACCTGCTATTCCCCCTAGGTAGCATTTGAATGGACAGAGGTGGAGAAAAGGGATTCTGGGGGAGCTCCTGGCACTGCTTCCTCAGCACAGTGGCAGGTGTAGCTGAGTCAGTACAGCAGAGAGTACTTTACAAGTTGGCAGTATACTCAAAAGGAGCAAGTACAGGAGAGACTCAGACTTCTATTTCAGCCTTCCAAAGATACAGATAGGTGCCCAGGGCTCTGGTTGAAGTAATAATCTAGCCACCAAAAATATAGGTCTGAAACTCAGTAGAATGTTAGTGCAAGGAGTGCTTGGATCTGGGTGATTACCACAAGATCAAATTATTAATAATAATTGCTAGACATCATAATTAGTGGCTATATGTGGGCAAAAGAACCCAGTGCTGAAACTGGAAAGCAAGAAAAATCCTGAGTCCTCATAACTATACCAGAACACAGTTTTGTTCTTTAAGAAATTAAGTTTTGAACATACTGAAACTTTCATCAGATCTGCTGCTTCTACAATTTTTTCCCTAAGTCTTCTGGGCATGTTGCCAAAAAGAATTTAGTGTGATGCCATCAGTGGCAGTTGGAAACAAAGCATACTGATTTGTTGCTGGCCATTTTGTCATTTTTCCAATAGCACAAGTAACTTGCAAAGCACAATGTTGCCATCAACAATTTCACAGGAAATGCTGTTGGCACCACATGAGAATGTCATCCTGTCACTCCAGACTTCACTGTGTTACATTTGGAATATGCACATATACATTAATTATAACCAGTCAGTGACTCGCAAACAGAGAATGACTCTTTCATCCTGTGGCTATCCAGAATAATCCATGCATGTCAAGATGAAGGCCTTGTTGTATCATGCAAGTCAACAGCTTTTAAACACTGAATACAAATTTGCATGCTTAGAATGCCAATTCCAATCAGAATTTTCAAAGTATAGCTAAAGAAAAGGGATTTAAAGCTTTTCAGTAAGACAGTGTTTTGGTTTGTTTCTTTTAGGGACCACTGATTGAAGAAGGCGAAAACACGTTTCACAGTGTATGGGATGTGAATTTACCATAGTGAAATTAGCTATAATAATTAGAGTGCCAGTATCATTATAAAACAAAGCAAACCAAAAAAACAAACTAGAAACAAAACAAAAAAGCCCAGTGTTTGTTTAAAGAGCAATGTGGAAGAGAGCCAGAGATTTTCTTTATAATCAAAACAGGAGGTATCTGTGCTAACTATGTAGTAATGAATGGTACATAATGAATTTTCAATAGCTTCTACTATAGATTAAAAATCTACTATCAACCTTTTTTAAAGCAAAACTCATCATGGAACATCTTTTTGCAGCAATAATGTGTATTTTTGAGTAATTCGTGAATATTCTTCAGATGTCATTTTGATTTATTCATTTTGATATTTTTCAAATTAAAAATAGTTTGGTTGCAGTACTTGCTTTTAAAGCATTTTATTGTACCCTACAGATGCATGTATAGGGAATGTTTCTCTGGATTTTTTAAAGGGCCAGATAATATCCTTGCTCAGTTTATTCCATAAGAAATTGCACTGAAATAAATTGCAGAATAAGATACAATTCTATTTGAGTAAATTTGGGCAGGATATAGTTAGGCTAGTTGGATAAAGCTTTTCCCATTCTATCACATAGGAGTATGTCTTATCATGGGTTTTAAAAAAATGTCATCAGGCTATCAATAACAGCATGGAGTATGTATTAGCTTTCTGAAACAAATTCATTTAAACCATTTTTAAAAGAAACTGGATATCAGTCACTTCCTATCATATATTTCTGTTTAGAGATCATTGAAGTTTGGCCCTGTAGTAAGTGTTTACATTTACTTACAAGGAGGCTGACAAGACAATCTTACTCTGTTTGAAAATAGTTACTTGTACATCACGATATCCACTTCTTATATGTTTTGCATGGATCTGACTGCATGCTTTACTTCCTTGATACACATGTTGCTGAGACAGATCTTAAAAAGAATCTTTTACTTTCCTTTTTCAGAAACTCTTATTGAGAGCACAGCAGGCTTTTTTTTTAAGTGTTTCCTATTCCTACTTCAATAGTTTTGCACTAGATTACAATGAGTGGAAGGCCAATAAAACGCCCAGATGAGGAAAATGAAAAGGCTTAAGGGTAAGGAAGAGTTCCCATACAAAATGATATTCAAATGACTGGATGATAATAGAAGCAGCAGCAGAAGATGCATTAGAGTAGTATAAATAAGGTAAACCAGGCATTCCCGTTTCCTCTTTCATATGTAAAAGAACTAGGGTATATGTAAGGTAGCATATTTAAATAGAGATATTACCTGGTGGCATTGGCCCGCACCAGATACCATTGGGGTTAAGAGCTGAGCAAACATCAAAAAAGGTGCTAGCAGGGATAAGAAGAACAGCCAATTATATTACATGGGGTTAAAACAAAAGACAAACTATCCTGCTTCAGGGCTTAAACCAACCTGCACCTAAAAAGATGCGGACCTCCTGCACCCAAAAGAAAGACCAACAAAGGATGGAGGACAGGATCCACGTCCAAGGAGGAATATTCTGCACTGGTCCAGACCTGCAGGGAGCGAACCAGGAAAGCCAAGGCTGCTACAGAACTCCAACTGGCTACTAGGATCAAGGATAAGAAGTTCTTTTTCAGATATGTGGGGATCCAGAGGAAAAGCAAGGGCAGCACTGGCCCCCGGCTGAACCAGATGGGACAACTGACGACCGACACCCAGGAAAAAGCCAAGCTACTAAATGGGTACTTTGTGTTGGTCTTTCACCAGTCTCATGGGACACCCCTGCCCATTATGGGACAGGAAGGCTCGAGTGAGGGAGATTCCTTGCCCTCCATCAATGCTGACCTTGTGAAGGAACACCTTGAGAGGCTGGACACCTTCAAGTCAGCCGGCCCTGACAGTTTACACACCAGGGTACTCAAGGAGCTGGTTAGCATCATAGCTCAGTCCCAGACATGGATCTTCAAGAACTCCTGGTGCTCTGGTGAAGTGCCCGAAGATTGTGGTGCCTATCTTCAAGAACGGGAGGAAAGTGGATCCGGCAAACTACAGGCCCATCAGCCTGACCTCCACCCCAGAGAAGGTCTTAGTAAAGATTATCACAGAGGCCATTCTTAACAGACTGGCCAATGGCAAACTCCTGAGGCATAGCCAGCATGGGTTTGTTGCAGGTAGGTCTTGCTTGACCAATCTTATTTCCTTTTACGACCAGGTGACCTATCACCTGGACAAGGAGGAAGAGATTGATGTCGTATATTTTGACTTTAAAAAAAGGCTTTGATCTGGTATCCCGTGATCCCCTCTTGGCAAAACTGGCTAACTGCGGCCTCGGGTCTGCCATGATCTGCTGGCTGGGGAATTGGCTCTGTGGTCAGACCCATAGGGTGGTGGTTGACAGAAGTCAATCATTGTGGTGCCCTGTGACCAGTGGGGTCCCTCAAGGCTCTGTCCTTGGACCTATTTTGTTCAACATCTTCATTAACAATGTAGACATTGGTATCAGAA
Source organism: Alligator sinensis (assembly GCF_000455745.1). NCBI lineage: Eukaryota > Metazoa > Chordata > Crocodylia > Alligatoridae > Alligator > Alligator sinensis. The sequence goes on from NW_005841866.1 coordinate 135,257, forward strand.
GCGGACTGGCCAAGTTCGCTGATGATACCAAACTTTGGGGTAAAGCACCCACACCTGAGGACAGGAGGGTAATCCAGGCTGACCCTGGCAGGCTCAGGAAATTCATAGTTTCATAGTTTCATAGTTACAGGGTCGGAAGGGACCTAATAGATCTTCTAGCCCGACCCCCCGCCAGGGCGGGAGAACAACCCAAAAAAAAACCACCCTAAAAACAAAAACGGGACTCAAATGAGTCCAGCCAGGTAAGTATCCAGCCTCTTCTTAAAGATCCCCAGGGTAGGGGCC
>NW_005841866.1:138448-144197 GCF_000455745.1 Alligator sinensis
GAAGGTTCTCCCCCTTGGGAGGAAACCCCTGCAGCATGCTTACAGGCTCGGCAGTGCTACGCTGGCTAGCACTACGGAGGAAAGGGACTTGGGGGTCATGATTGACCACAAGATGAATATGAGCCTTCAACGTGATGCAGCTGATAGTATAGCAAGCAAGACACTGGCTTTCACCCATAGATGTTTCTCAAGCAAATCTTAGGACGTCATTCTCCCTTTGTACTTGGCTTTGGTCAGGCTGCAGCTGGAGTACTGCGTCCAGTTTTGGGCTCCACGATTCAAAAAGGATGTGGAGAAGCTTGAGAGAGTCCAGAGAAGAGCCACATGCATGATCAGAGGTCAGGAAAACAGACCTTATGAAGAGAAGCTGAGAGCTACGGGGCTCTTCAGCCTGGAAAAGCACAGGCTCAGAGGTGATCTGATGGCCACCTATATGTTTATAAGTGGTGTTCACCAGGATCTGGAGGAACATTTGTTCACCAGAACACCCCAATAGATGACAAGGTCAAGCAGTTATAAACTCCTCCATGACCGTTTCAGGCTGGACATACGGAAGAACTTCTTTACTGTCTGAGTCCCCAAGGTCTGGAATAGCCTGCCATTGGAGGTGATTCAAGCACCTACTTTGAACACCTTTAAGAGAAATCTGGATGTTTATCTTGCTAGGATCCTATGACCCCAGCTGACTTCCTGCCCCTGGGGCAGGGGGCTAGACTCAATGATCTTCCAAGGTCCCTTCCAGCCCTAATGTCTATGAAATCTATGAAACCTTATGTGATTCAAGTTACGAATAAACATTCCTTATGAGCAGGCTACTCATAATTCCTTGCTTGTTGTGGGATTAGTTTGAAGTGTCTAACTGTCAGACAAAATATTGAAATGGATGGGTGAATAGAGTGGTGCAGGACAACAAATCTTATATTCCTGTGTCTTACCTCACCCGTGATGGCACCTACCCCTTCAATCAATGAAGGGATGTGCTGAATCTGAAGGTCTTCCTCTCCCTTAATCAAGCGGGGCAAATGAGCAGGAAATTTTTGTCATTCCTTGTGCCCCCAGTTCTCTGTCCATTATTTCCCCAAAACAGAGGAGTATTTCTGCCCATAATGTAAATGGACATAAAAGAACATAAGTAAATTCATGATACTGTGGTAATATGGATGTTCCAGTGTAAATGCGGCTGTGAACTCTGTGAAATTAAAGTGACCTGAATGTGTGTCTTATATTGGTCTTTTATGCTTGTGGCAAATATTTATTTTCATTCTTTGAACAATCTGAAATATATAATACAATTAATAGTCTGGAGACTGGTGTGGAACCACCGATATAGGTTACATTATTTGAAATCCAACAGATTCAGGGTTTCAACTAATGTAACATTAGAATCTAAGAAACTTCCTTGCTTAGTACTTTACCTTGTGGACACATGAGCCGGATGAGTGTCACTGGGTTGGTCCAAGGGTCTGATGTGGCTGGTTCATGGGTCTGATCAGGTACCATGTGGCTTCAGCCTGCCCCCGAATCCTTAGATTGGGCCCTATGTGCTGGAATCAGAGATGCTGAATACATGGGGGCCTGAGGGACCTGGCCTCCCTTGGGAAGAGGGCTGTAACTTGAAAAGCACAAAACTTTCTACATGTCCATCATTTTAGACCCCTCCCCACACCAGCAAAAATTAAAGTCAGCACCTATGGCTGAGAGCAAATCCTGTGAGCCAGGATCAGGCCCTGGTGCCCCAAGTCACCCCTGCACACTGGAGTCAGGTCCCAATCCATCCTGCACATCTGATCTAGCACACACAGACACACTATCCAGCCCAAGGGTCTTTCCACAGGTCTGGAAATTTGGTACTGGGGAGTGGCAACTGTTCATCCACCACCCAATTTTTGAATATGTAGGGAGCTCTGGGGGCCAGATGAGACAGCTCCAGGGGTCAGATATGGCCTGCGGAGTGGCATTGAGCATGCCTGATTTATAGAAATAATAGCAGATAACAAAATGGAAGACACAAGCTCACTATTTTCAGTTAGAATTGGACATTTTATTCATTTGCCATAGGCATGCTTGCTTAGTTTACAGGAGTTTAAGAATACAAATCTCATGGCCTACTGAAAAAAGAAATCTTCCCATTACCTTGTCTTCTAACTTTGGAGTTACTTGGAGTTCTCAATATCTGACCATCCCAATGACAATCATCATCAATACATAAAAGCCACCTGCTACCATGATGTCAATCACATCCCTGCCTACATACAATGAGACAACCTTATATGCAGGAGACTTCAATTGTTTACATCAAGATTGAAGCACAGGCAGTCCTTGACTTATGACTTTGAGTTATGATGAGTGGCACTTCAGACATTTATAAGCTGATACCCTGTTTTGACCTTCCAACGTGGGTATTGACATTACAATGCTGGATACAGCTGTGTCCAGCTGGTAAATCTGGTGTGGTGGAAGGGGAGGGGGGAGGGAAAGGGTGTGGGGGTGCAGATCAAGGCCCCCCATGGTGAGGGAGGGGCTGCAGATGGGGCAACTTGCTCATCTGGCAGCGCTCACCACTTGTCCAGAAGGACATGGGGGGGGATGGTGTGTGCCCCTGGATCTGCACGGGGTGGGGTGTGTAGGGCCAGGGTTGCACTGGGCTGCATTAGGAGTGGTGGCTATGCGCTGGGAGTGGCTCATCCACGGGTTGGGGGGGGCACTTCCCACTGCTGTGTGCTGCTTGTTCGGAGGCAGTGCAGTGGCCCTGCCTGACCCCAGCTGGATGAGTGGCAGAAGGCCATAGCCCCACTTCCAGAGCAACCCAGTGCAGCCCCAGCCCCAACCACCCTGTACAAGTCTTGGGGCACACCCCCCCCCATGCCTGGATGAGCGGTGGGAGCCACTGGATGAGCTGCCAGATGAGGGAGTTGCCCCAGCCCCATCCTCAGCCCCTCCCTCACCACAGGAGGGCCTTGATCTGCCCCACCATACCACCTTCTGGGTGCAGCTGGTTCCTTTATGACGCTACATACAATCCTCCCATTTATAACATTGCTCCTATGGGAAAATTGGTTCTGAGTTATGACATTTTGATTTAAGATGTGGTTTTCAGGAACCAATTGCATCATAAGTCTGAGGACTGCCTGCACTCCATTAACAGTAGCAATGGAGACGATCTTTGTCTCTGGGAAAGCCTGAATGAAATAACCTTCTTATAGGACATGAAGGAGCCATGTACCTTCCACTGTGGATGTTGGAACATTTAGACAAACCTAGATCTTGCATGGCAAAAGTGCCACTCAAGTAAACTGCTGATAAGAAAAGTATTTGATAAGTTTTCATCATCTCAGCCCAGACCTTTATTCCTTAGCATTGACAATGCAATTTTCAGTCCACACCATCCAGACCAGCTCCAAAATGGAACTTTTGGAAGGCAGATTGGCAGAAATTTCATAGATTTCATAGACATTAGGGCTGGAAGGAACCTCTGAAGATCACTGAGTCCAGCACCCTGCCCAAAGGGCAGGAAGTCAGCTGGGGTCATAGGATCCCAGCAAGATAAGCATCCAGTTTGCTTTTGAAGGTGTTCAATGTAGGCGCTTGAACCACCTCCGGTGGCAGGCTGTTCCAGACCTTGGGGGCTCGGACAGTAAAGAAATTCTTCCTTACGTCCAGCCTGAAATGGTCTTGTAGTAGTTTATGACCATTCGACCTCGTCATCCCTTGGGGCACTCTGGTGAACAAACATTCCCCCAGATACTGGTGGTCACCCCTGATAAGCTTATAGGTGGCCATCAGATCACCCCTGAGCCTGCGCTTTTCCAGACTAAAGAGCCCCAGGGCTCTCAGCCTGTCATTGTAGGGTCTGCTTCCCTGACCTCTGATCATGCGCGTGGCTCTTCTCTGGACTCTCTCAAGCTTCTCCACCTCCTTTTTGAATTGTGGATCCCAAAACTGGATGCTATACTCCAGTACTGTAAACACCAAAGGCTGACCAACAAGAGAGCGAGCCAATTAGAGGATCCATTAGAAATCAACACTAATCAAGGCTACAATACATTTACAAACTGCCTAACTGAACTAGGCAAACTCTGTGCAATTAGAGGCTATAGAAGCCATTTCTGTCATGTTGGGGTGACCAGCGTGAACAGCTCTTTAACATCATCAAGTAATGCAATGACCCTGTAACTGTAAAAAGAACTACAGAACAACTGACTACCACGTTAAACAATATCAAAACAGAGAAATGGCTCACTACCATAAAAGGATTGAATATGACTCACTCAAGCAGACAAGCATGGGGCATCATTAACTACCTGATAGGCACCAAAAAATGACATTGCCCTGTGTCAGAAAACTGCATCGTGGAAATACTGTTCAACAACTGCAAGTACAGTAACCCAAGAAAGCAACACACAGAAATGATTAGACACCTGACTTGTGAACATCTTAAATCACACAACATCAACCTTAATTTAACTTCTCCTATCGCTGATGACAAGTTCAACACAGCTATTAAAGTGATCAAAACTGGCAAGGCCAGATAAAACATTCTCATTGTTACCAAGTTCAGAAATACAATGAAAAGATGGTCTCAGAAATTCACGTATAAATGTCTAGAAAGTAACAAACTTCCAAAAATATGGAGAAAAACTGACATCATTGCTATTTTGAAACTCAGTAAATCAGCAGAGGATCATAGAACTACTGACCCATCTCACTACTCTACATTACATACAAACTCATGGAGAACATAATCATGAATAGAATAGAGAATATCATTGATCTCCAGTTCCCAGAAGAACAAGCTGGCTTTCAGAAGAAGTGGTGTATGACTGACCATTACTTACATGAGATATATAAAACATATTTGAAATGAGGCAGAAAACACGTTTGGTCTTTATTGATCTTACAGCCACTTATGATACTGTATGACACCAAGACCTCAAGTATAAACTGTGATACCTGACTGCAAGCTATGCACTTTCATCATGATCTCTAGCAGATCATTCAGATTCACTACTAGCTAAGGGGTTCATCTACACACGCAAATGTTGCTGTAAATTACTCTACAGTAAACCTACCCTGGGCAGGCATCTACAGATGCGGGGATTCTGAAGGAGGGCAGACTCTGCCACCAGAGCCCAGGCCGGGATAATGTCCACCTGCCTCAGCAACAGGGAGCTCCCAGCCCCCCTGCTCCACTCCGAGATCAGGGAGCTGGGGCTGGGAACACATTCCCAGCTCCCGCTCCACGATTGCGGAGAGCTCCCTGCTACCAGGGCAGGAGGACACTGTCCCTGCCCAAGCTTCAGTGGCAGAGCCTGCCCTGGCAGCAGGCAGCTCCCAGGGGCAGGGAGAAATCTCCCACTCCCTGCTGCCCAGCTGAGTGGAAGCAAATTTGTACCTGGTTGGCTGTCTACACATGATATACTGCGTAGTAATTACTTGGCAGTTAATTTGCTTCTTACATTTGCAGGTAGCAAATTAACTGCTGAGTAGAAGAAATCACTGCATAGTAAGGGTCAGCACATGTAGAGAGTCAGTGGCAACACGTATGAGGTGCACAGTGGTACCTGTGCACCCCCAGCTAGCGCTGGTGCCCCCCCTGACAAGCCACGCTCTCGCTTAGGCAACGGGTGGGGGGCAGGCGGAAGCACCAGTACCCACCCTGGTGAGCACCAGCCAGGGAGTGGGAGCACTGAATGAAGCACCACAGCCACTTCCTGGTTGGTGCAATCAGCTGCGAGGGCTCTCCCCCCAC
>NW_005841866.1:144207-149439 GCF_000455745.1 Alligator sinensis
CCATCAGTGAGATTAGCTGCGGGGGGACCCCCCCCCCCCCCGGTTGCTAAGGTGGCACTAGTCACCCATGTAGACAGTGACACTTACTATGCAGTAATTAGCTCTACTGTGCAGTAACATCTCTCATGTAGACCCGCACAAGGAGAACAAAGAGTATGAACTCTGAAGAATGGATCTCAAGGGTCAGTGCTAGCACCAATACTTTTTAATGTATTAATCTCAGGGGACCCCCCCCCCCCCCGGTTGCTAAGGTGGCACTAGTCACCCATGTAGACAGTGACACTTACTATGCAGTAATTAGCTCTACTGTGCAGTAACATCTCTCATGTAGACCCGCACAAGGAGAACAAAGAGTATGAACTCTGAAGAATGGATCTCAAGGGTCAGTGCTAGCACCAATACTTTTTAATGTATTAATCTCAGCCTTCCTGCACACAACATCTACGTGATACATTTACACTGACAATGTTGTCATAGTAGCCCAAGGAACTGAATGCATGACAGAACTGGAAAAGATACTGAGTACTGGCATGGAAATTATCACAGACTAGCTCCACAAGTGATGCTTAAATCTGAGCATCAATATATCAGTGTCATTACTCTTCCACCTAGGCAATCCTTAAGCCAAGAGCATGCTGAATATCAGGAGTAGGCAACCACATCCTTCCCCATGAACATACCCCAGCCTACCTAGGAATCGCATTAGACCATTCCCTCATCTAAAAAAACATTGCATTCAGAAGGTCAGCAGTAACATCTATGCACATGTAGTTGCTTTAAGATGTTTAGCTAGAACATGGGGTGCCAACTTCAAAGTGCTCAGAACTGTTGCACTTGCAATTGTATATGCCCCAGTATCATCCAGAAGTTGTTGCTAAAAAGCTCAACGCTTATGAGTCTCAGCACACCGTTAATTATAAAGGATGCCCAACTTCTACACCCACAGATGTACCCCCTGTACTCTCAGGCATTAAACCAAGTGATATAAAAAGAAAGACCCTGCCATCATTACTTGCAATAGAGACAAGAGATGATAAAAATCACCAGCTCCATCAACTGTTAACTGAAGACCCAAATAGATGGAGGCTTAAGAAGTTTAAAAGTTGTAAACTGTTTATACACGAAGCCCAAAGAGATTGGCAATGCTGAACCGCAGCTGGAATACTGCGCCCAGTTCTGCGCACCATACTTCAGGAAGGATGTGGAGAAGCTTGGGAGAGTGCAAACGAAGGCCATGTGTATGATTAGACATCTGGAGAGCAGGTCATGTGAAAAGAGGCTGAAAGACATGGGACTATTCAGCCTGGGGAAAAGACGACTTAGAGGGGACTTGATGGCAGCCTATAAGTATATAAGGGGCATACATCAGGGCCTGGGGGAGCATCTCACCAAGGCATCCCAGGGGAAGACAAGAACCAATGGCCTCAAACTACCTGAAGATTGCTTCAGACTGGACATAAGGAGAAACTTCTTTATGATTTATGTGCCTAGGTCTGGAACATACTCCCCCAGAGGTGGTACAGTCACCTACCTGGAATCTTTAAAAAAAAAATGTCTTGACATGCACGTTGCTGGGGTCATCTGACCCCAGCAGTCTTTCCTCCCCAAGTACAGGGGGGCTGGATCTGATGATCTTGCAGGGTCCCTTCCAGACCCTAACATCTATGAATCGATGAAAACTAAACCTATATGCAGCAACCGAGTGGCTGACCACTGAGAAAGGTTATACCTATCCCTACAGCATTTTATACCAATACCGAACAAGCCCCTCATTGGGAACAACCTTGACAGAGAAGCATGGGTCAAGCTGAACAGACTGATATCTAGGTACAGATACTTCAAAATGGCTCCAAGGAATGAGAGAAGCTAAAAGTGTGGCAGGACGTCAGTGAAAATATAAATATGTAGAAATTAGAAAACAAAAAGGTAAAGCAGGGAAGGGAGAGGGACAAAAGCAGGGGGAAAAAGGCCAAAGGAAAACACTACAGTAGTAATAATGGCTAATCAATGAAAAAGGAAATAGTTGGAAATCAGAAAGAGAAAGGGCGGAAAAGTAGGGGAGGAGAGGAGAGAAAAGGTGGGGAAAAAGAAGAATGCAAGAGGTCAGGACAGACAGGTACCTGGTGAATCAGATGTCAGGCAGGTTGTAATGTGTCATAAATCCAATGTCTATATTGAGTCCATTTTTTTTGTATCCAGTAGATTTATGATGTGAAGTTCATAGTCTCATCTATGAAAGGTATTTTGTAAGGTCCCTTTGAGGATTAGAATTGGGATGCTTCAGAATAACACTTCAGGAGATGAACATCTTGGCCAGGCCCCTGTGTGAATGTGGTGTTCAACAAACAGCACAACACTTCATCGAATGCTGCAATCCTTACAAATGCCCAGGTGGAGAAGATAGAATCTGCATACACTGAGCAATAATACAGTGGCTCATAGATTTGGAAGTTGATATCTGACACCATATGAAAGAGAGGGAACTGTATCCTCAATGATTTTTCTGCATGGACCTTTGCTTCATTGAAATCAGCATTAAAACAGTATCAGAACTTCTATTTATTTTTGTGCTTGAGAATTAATATCTTTATATTCACAAACTGTCCTTCCCTTTGTAATGGATTATCATAGTGTTATTCTGAGATATTACTGCATGTAGTTTTATATGTTATCACAGACATTAGGAATATATACCTTATTGGAAGTATAAGGGGGAGCTTAGGTTTTCATTTATATTGTGTCATAACTTAATAGCATCATTTAACTTAATTTTGATACTTAAATTTATCTATCTTCACAGTGTTTTCCAGCAAAAATTAGAAGTAATATTTTTCTTCTGAACATACAGTTACCAGACACATCTGGGTTCTGTTGTTTTTAATAGCACTGTGATGCAAGTTATAATATAAAGTACATGATTGAAATGGGAAATAAAACAGAAATGATAATTTGGCTCCAGATACTTACTCCAGCTGTGAAAATGCAAGTCATTTTAACAGGCAACTTTTGCTTTTTAACATTTATTTTACAATAACAATTTATTTTCACAAAGACGTTTTCTGAATTGTCATGTCTAATGTTCTTTTTTAACTAGTTTTTGCTTCTTTTTTTTCTTTTCAGGGAATGGTGTTGAATTGAAATCACTTCCGACAGAAATCATCCTATTTCTCTACAGGGCACCCCTAATCAAATTGATAGCTTCCTTGCTGCCAACTAGCACGGATAAAGTGTTCAAGGATTTGACTCAGAAGAGGTACAACAAAACTTACCTCCAGTGGCCCATCAATAGGACTCAGCCTTCTTCTGGATATTGCCTGTAAGGGCTTGTCTGTATTGGCCTTTTATACAAGCCTCCTAATCTTGCACTTGTTACAGCATTGCTCTTCCAGTGCCTGTAACAGTGAACATGCTACTGACCCCTTTATCACTGTGCCAGCATAACTTGGTCAGATACCATCTTGATAGCACAGTGGGGCAAATACCAGGCACATCTACACATGTGCTTTAATGTGCAGTAGACTATTTTACTGGGCATTAAAGCATCACATAAAAAAAATGACATTACGCTAGCGTGCAGTAAAATAGTCTACTGCACATTAAGCATCACTAAAAAAGCATGAAAGTGCACTACAGTACACTGGCGCAGCGTAATGCACATTAATTTAGTACCTCACATTGGAGGTACTAAATGTAATGCATTAGAAAAGGCACACCAGAGCTGATGCACAGAAGAGCTCCCCCTCTCACTGCCAGGAAGGGTGTTGATCAGTGACAGTTCAGCAAAGGCAGGTTGTGAGAAAAAATATCAGATTTCCCAAAACCCAAGTGTGAGAGTATTGTTCTGTTTCCATGCTCATGCAGTCAGTGGGCTGTTTTTTGAGCCAGGGAAGATGCCAGTATGGAGGCTAATTTCATTTTTTTTTGTAGTGGAGCACAGCTGTATCACTGCATTTCACATGCAGTATTGTAGGTTGTTGTATAATCACTGGATGGAAACAGTTGTATTTAGGACAGAACAGATATCAATTTAGAATGATGTCTGTGATCTAAACTTACAAGGCTGCTCCAAAACCCATTCTCTACCTCTCAGCCATCTGTACCTGTTTTTATTATCAGTATCATTTAAAGAATGACTTCCCTCTTTAAATTTGATGAGGCAGTGTAATTCTACTGATGTTTTTCATATGTTCATATGACTTCCTGAGCATGTCTACATGTTCATTAATGGGCTGTTGCTACTATGCATTAAGTTTAGTACTTCTAGTATGAGATACTACATAAATGCATGGTAGCTGGCACTAATGTGCAGTAGGCAATGGCACACAGACTTTTTGTAATGCTCAATGCACAGTAGACTAATTCTACTGCACATTAGCATGACTTTAACTGTGACATGCTAAAGCGCAGTAGAATTAGTCTACTGCACATTAAGCATCTTGTCTAGACCTTGATGTCTTTTTTTTTTTTTTTACACTATCTGTGGGACCTTTCAGGGAATGGTTTTGTAATATCAGTAATTACAGATTGCAAATCAGCTATCAGAACTAGTCCTCAAATGACAAGCAAGGAAAGTTCATATTACCTTTACTGAGCTATCAGAAAAGACGTGTTAAATACACTAGGGGATGAAACTGTCATATATAATATTTTGTTTAAAGATATTACTAGCAAATCCTAGATATGATCATGTTTTAAAAATATGTGTGTGTGGAAAAATGCACATAACATTTGACTGGAAATATTCTGTACCATATTCTGGAAGCAATTAAACTTTAATTGTTGAGAACAATATTCTCAACAAGAAGGGAGGAAAAATGTCCAGCACACCTACAGCCTAGGGAATGACCTGGTGGGTGGCACGGAAGTGGAAAGGGATCTTGGAGTCCTAGTGGACTCTAAGATGAACATGAGTTGGCAGTGTGACGAAGCCATCAGAAAAGCCAATGGCACTTTATCGTGCATCAGCAGATGCATGACGAATAGGCCCAAGGAGGTGATACTTCCCCTCTATCGGGCGCTGGTCAGACCGCAGTTGGAGTACTGCGTGCAATTCTGGGTGTCGCACTTCAAGAGGGATGCGGATAACCTGGAGAAGGTCCAGAGAAGGGCCACTTATATGGTTAAGGGCCTGCAGACCAAGCTCTACGAGGAGAGACTAGAGAAACTGGACCTTTTCAGCCTCCGCAAGAGAAGGTTGAGAGGCAAACTTGTGGCTGGCTATAAGGTCATCAC
>NW_005841866.1:149575-166122 GCF_000455745.1 Alligator sinensis
CTATGCAGGGGGTCGGACTCGATGATCTATTGAGGTCCCTTCCAACCCTAACATCTATGAATCTATGAATCTATGAATATGTTTGTTCCTTGTAATTTTCAAATGCCTTGTTTCTTTTCTGACAAGTGCTATAATTTCATTCTAGCAAATTATGAATGACTTCATACTTTTCCCTATTCAAACAGTGCATACAATTGTAGAGGTTCCTCAGTTCAGGTTGTGCATTCAAGTAGGCTTCTGAGAAATTGGATGTGTACACTGTGTTCATGTTAGAACAGAAATGGAATTGTGTAGAGCCAAAAGGTTCATGCAAGTCTATGCAGTATATTCTTTGGATGTCAAATTACATTAAAGCAACTCCCTTTCTACTGTCCTCTTCTTGTGCTTAGATGCACTGTGCTGGTTATATTTTCTAGTTATGGCTGGGCTATCAGGTACATGTACATAGCAATGCTGGCCTTGAACATGCTATTCTGGTGCCTTTTTTACCCAGTGTTGCTACTGATTCCTAACTCTCTAACAGACTTCTTCTATACACCTGTTAATTCAATTTTCTCCATAAAGTTAGTTCAGGTGTTTACCAGCATATTCAATTTTCCTGCTCCACATTTAATTTATGCCTCCAAACAACAAGAATGCCAAAAGAATGGAATTTTTTAAACCATAAAATTCACTGGCTCAGGAGACTTGCCTCTCCACTTAATTACACTGCAGTATGAATTACACAGCTGTAAATTGAGACAAGTCAATGAAGTTACTCTACCAATCCATTACTTCCTTTTTACCCTAAAGTCAGGCCAACCGGTCTAAGAACTGCAGTGATACAGAGCTGGTCAAATAAACATTACATTAAGCAAATCTCTGATGGGCTGGTTTTTGATTCCCAGCCTACCCTAACCCTGCCTACCCTTCTCAGCCAGTATTGAGAGGTCAGCTTCTACCACAAGTTGACCTATAATATCAATCTCTCTTGTTCTTTGCTAAATTTAGAAACTGGCACTTTTGTCCTGTCTTCCCCTCTCCCTTTCACGTGACCATATGCGGGAGCTCTCCCCAAAACAACAGCAAGGACACACCATTGTTCTGAATGATGTCCTTCCTCCAAACTTTTCTTTACTGCAATTCCTACAAGGAAACTTGACAGTGTTTATCCTTTTAGTGTGCTACTACCTATTTTCCTGACCCTTATTGTTTCCTTGTAGTCCCTGTTTGTCTTGTATTTCACTTACATAGGAAGTTTTATGGCTTGCACTGGCTTTTTGTTCTGTGCTTGTACAACACCTAGCACCATGGGGGTCCAGGGTATCTCTAATAATAAGTCAAGAAGCAACCTAATTAGCTGCAGAAGTACATGTAAAGATTTATCAAGTATTTAAAAAAAAACTTCAGTTAATAAATTGTTTACATCAAGTGTCTGCTATTGTATGATCAGTATGATTGTCACATTGCTGTATTGTTTCTATTCCCTGGTTGATGGAAATATGAATTATGAAACTAGAACAAAGTTGTGACCTGTTGAATATGTGCAAACATAGTCAGGAGTATCAGGTCAGGGAAAAATTGCAAGTAGGGCCTGATCTAAAATCTACTGAAGTCAATGAAAAGCCTCTAATTTATTTCAACAGATTTTGAATCAGATCTGTAATTAATAATCTGGGTTGATTTCTGGCCTCTTGAAAGTCAAGTCGAATTTTGCTATTGAATTCCGTGAGAACAGGATATCACTCTATATCTCCACATATGTTAATGAACTACATCTGAGATTGTTCAACAAGGCCTCTGTGTGTCACTGCTTTTCCATTATTTGGCCAAGTCTAGGTGATAGTAAAGAATTAATGAAAACCTGAAAGGAAACGAAATTTAGAGTACTTACTGAATAACTCCATAGTAAAACTGTATAGATGAAAAATATGTTAGAAATAAATGATAGTGGAAGAAAGAGGTTGGAAAAGCACATGGTTTTTTTCTGTAATTACACTGTTCAACCGAACATTTATAGAATATTAGGGGCTGCTGCCTGAATGGACACACTGCAGCATGAGGTCTCAAGCTCAGTAATTTAATAAATTGAAAACTATGGGAAGCATATAAAGCTGCCTAAAGTGCACTGCAACAATGCACTTTGGAAAAATGTTGTACATTTATAGAAAAGAGAATAAAAACAAAGATCAGGAAACAAAGAAACAAACAAATAGCAGAAGAAATTTACTGTATGTCAACAGTCTGGCTGAATCATGAAAAACACTTAATTTCAGCATATAAAACTGCTTGCCCTCAAAGTAGAAAACTGTTTCAATAAATGAATATATTTAATGTTGCTTATGAATTGGGGATCAGAACCTTTAGCTTTTTATCTTGTATCCAATAAATGCATTTATTATGTTTACTAATTTATGGTATAAGATTGGCAAATTTGTAAACACAAATGCTTAAATGGCCCACACAAAAGCGCATGGACGCAGTCTATTAATAAAATCCTGTATGTATATGCAGTAGCAGATACATGTGCACACACTTCAATACAATTTGTACATTCACACCTAGATTTTGCATACATGATTATTATCATTACCCATCAGCATAATGGTGGTATATATTAGGTCTGTGCGAGTCGGCAGCGATCTGATCTGGCTTCGGATCCGGCCGCTTCAGATGGCTGTGATCAGATCTGGAGCTCCGGACTGGGTTTCCGTCTCAATCCTGCCGAAGCTTCAGAGCCGCCTCGGAGATCCAGCCATAGGGTATAATGGGAGAATCAATGAAATATCTATAACTTCGTTGGTTTTTGGCCAATTTCGATAAAACTTGCAGAAATGGTAGCCTCTGCAGAGAGCATAAAACTTGCCAAGTTTTAAGAAGATCGGTCCAGGGGTTTGGGTGGAACTGTACCCCAAATTCTTGAAAACCAAACTTATGTCACGGCTGTGTGTTACAACACAGGGGGGTCAAAACTGCAGGGATGGTAGTTCCTACTGAGGCCACAAAGCCTGCCAGTTTTGAAGGAGATCGGTGCAGGGGTTTGGGGGAACTGCACCTCATATATGCATGAGTGTGATTCTCTTACAGCAACATCGTCTAAGTGACACAGACTAAAATCTGAACTGAGTTAGGCTGATTCATACTAACTGAGGTTCTGGTCCTGTGTATGTCACTGATAAAAAAGAAAGTGACATCCAGAATTTAGCACACAGTAGTAATATGCATACTGGATTTACTGGGACTTCCCTACAATTACCAAAGAGATTTAATTTAAGCACAAAGTTTAATTAAGGTTGTTGCTTTCCACGTAGGATAGCATGTAACTGACATACACAGATATTCCCTCATTCACAGAAACAAGATTTGAAATTACTCCCTTAAGCAATCTTGACCCCTGTTAGATGCTGGACTATCGGGCAGGAATGTGTTTATGTATTTCTTATCTCTGTCAGTTAATTAATGAACACAATCTGAGATTGGCCACACTATTGGTTGAAACAGCCAAGACACCAGTTTTGCCCAATTCTTTGCTAACATTAACATGAAGTGGGGTGGAATATACAGAATAATACGACATCTGATGTACTGTCCCATGCTGCTTTGTTAGGTGCCTTTCTGAATACGTTTAGGAAAACAGAACAATAAGGTGAGCTTCTTTTTTCCCCCAGTCTAAATTTATAAGCAAAATCAACTGCATGATGACTAATTTTGACAAATCATCATGAAAAAAACTCATACATATTAATGAACTATTTAATAGTTGTTTTTAAAAAAAACAAACCCCACAACAACAACAGAGTGACATCTCAAAAGCAAACCTCAAGAACTCAAACGATCAATCCTGTAAAAAGAAAAAAAAATCAAAGAGTAACATTATCACTGTCACCATACTCCCTGCTGCAGCTGACTGGGTTAGCATAATGAAAGCATGAGTTGAAATCAGATATTGTAAAGAACTGTTCAGTTTGGGATTTAGATCAGGACATCATATTCTACCAATTCCAATAGTATTAGACTCTGGCAAAACCTCTAGTTAAAACCTCTAATTAAAAAAAAAACAAAAAAACTATTCCCTGATTTTTTTAATAGTTCATACGATAGCCTTGATATCTTTACAGAAATAGTAACAATTTTCACCACAAGGCATGGTCAGGATAACTTTAATTAAAGCTACCAAGAACAGTAGATAGTTGAAATCCTCCCTGTTTTTCTGTACAGTAAATAAATGCTGGCAGGCATTCATGTTATTAATAGATTTTTTTTTCAGTATTAGAAAGCCACTTGGAAAAAAGAGGGAAGAGGAAAAACAACTTGGATATGCATTGTTTTTCATATAGAATATAACTGGAACTCCTGTTGACATTATATTATTGAGTCACATGTCCCTCAACTTTAGCCCACTATTGTTACCTTTCACTCTTTACCAAAAAAAACACACACAAAAAAAGTCAGAAAGATGTTGACATGTTGACAAATGGTCCTTACTGAATAACTTGCCCAGTGAATATAATGTCCTTTCCTGGTTTCGAAATATCTGTAAGTGGATGATTTTGTTCCCAATTGTATTTACAATGCTAAACTATTCAAATACATGTTTGAAAGTTTAATTTACTCTCTTGTTTGTATTTGAAAGTCAACATTTTATTTATACAGTGTTAGATTGCACCTTGATTTACGTGCTTACACAGAATTAAGAACTGCCTTATTCAGGAATGATGAACATCACAATCAAGCCCTTTTTATTTTTCATTTTGGAAGTGTTCTTATCCAATACCATGGGCATATGTACTACTGTTAATGTTACTTGCAGAATGTAGGTCTAATGTCCAATGAAAGAATCTCTTCTAGATCTTCCTAGACTCTCTCATCTTCCATGCAACAGCTCTTTGCATCGTATCTTCAGACTGATGACCCCTCCCCCTGCTCTCTCAATAACAGGCTAAAACAATGGAAATAGTACTTTTATTCGTAGCTCATGGAAGTTTTTCATAAAGAATATTGTTCTTCCTCAACAGCAGCTACTTTATGTATATAGAAACCACACGGACTCTTAAGACGCAGTAGTTGCATGGGTGAAATGTCACCTCACTCAAAAGTTACATGAGCTAGGCCAGTACTGAGTGTCTTAAAATGTTTTGATCCATTCACAGTAAGTCATGAGTCAATTGAGTCAAACTGAAATCAGTAAAAACTAATGGATGACTCCACTATTACTGCATATAGCTATGGGATACAGACTTTGTAGAATTTGTACATTGCATGTTTAGTTCTAGTTTGTACTTGATGGCTAGTTTCTTTAGAGAAAAAAAAAAAGAACTAAAAGCATTATACTATTTTCATGCAGTAGCTTTTGCACCAGAGGACTGCACAGTATTACATTAACCATTCACTTCTTTTAAATTGCAGCTTTTTCCCTTTGCTTCCTCTCCATATATCATTTTTTCTTTCTGCCTATAACAGTTGCCATAATGAGTTATGTAAAACATCGTCCGCTGCTTTTTTTTCTTGTCTCTCTATAGAAGCAAATTTTGTGGTATTTGTATCTAGAATGCTATGCAAAAATAAACTATACTGTATTATAGCTCTAACTCAAGGAACTAACAGGCATGGTGTCATAGGAGGATAGACTAAAGGATAAAAGATGTCCAGGAGGGCTGGGAGGTTTTAAAGGGCACAGTTTGAAAGCCCAACATGATGGAAACACAAGAGTAATGGCAAGAGACCAATGCAGCTGCACAAGGAGCTTCTAAAATGCCTTAAATGCAAAAGGGAAGAATATAGGCAGTTGGAGAATGGATAGGTCACCAAGAACATGTACCAGGAAATAGCAAAAATCTGCCAGGACAAAATCAGAAAGACAAAGGTCAAGACTGAGTTGCACCTGTCAAAGGAGCTTAAGGACAACAAGAAGAGGTTCTAAGTAATATTGGCCAGAAAAGAAGGACCAAGGAAGCTGTGGGTCCTCTGTTAACAAGTCAGGGGGAACTCCTAACTGAAGATACAAAGGAGGCAAAGCTACTCAACAGCTACCCTGTCTCAGTCTTCACAAAAAAATCAGCTGCTAGCCATCTAATAAGGGTTATCTAGATGAGGAAAGGGGCAAGCTGAGGGAGGAGATAAAAGAGACAATCAGAGAGATTTTGTTGAGTCTGAATTAATTAAAATCAGTGGGGCTGGTTGATCTTGATCCCAGGGTCCTGAAGAAACTGGCAGAGGTGACCTCAGAGCCCTTGACAATAATGTTCATGAAGTCATGGGAGATGGGTCAGGTACCAGACAATGGAAAGGGGCCAGTATAGTGCCCCTATTTTACAAAAGGCAAGGAGGAGGACCTGGTAAACTACAGACAGGTTAGCCCTACTTCAACACCTAGGAAGTGACTGGATCATATCCTAAGGAAGGCCATTTGTGAGCTTCTGGAGGAGGAAAGGCTAATCACAAGCAGCCAGCATGGATTTATAAAAAACAAAGTGTCAAACAAACTTGATCTCCTTCTCTGACATAGCAAAAACTTGGGTGGATGAAGAGAATGCTGCAGATATATGGATATAGTGTATCTGGACTCTAGCAAGGCCTTTGACAAGGTCCTCCATGACCTTCTCATAAACAAATTGTAGAAATGTGGGCTGGATAAAACTACTGCAAGGTGGATGGATATTTGGGATCAATAGCCTTATACAAAGAGTAATTATTAATGGTTCCATGTCAGAATGGCAGGAGGGTTTGAATAGGGCCCCACAGGGGTCTTTCCTGGGCTTGGTGCTGTTGAATGTACTTATTAACCATTTGGATCCTAGCAGAGACTGACTAGGGAAGTTCTGGATTCTCTATCACTGGAGGTGTTCAAGAGGCTGACAGCCACTGGGGTGGGAATGATCTAATGACGAGTTAACCCTTTATTGATTGTTTGGTTGTTTCTTAATTACTATAGGGTCCCACAGGGGTCTTTCCTGGGCTTGGTGCTGTTGAATGTACTTATTAACCATTTGGATCCTAGCAGAGACTGACTAGGGAAGTTCTGGATTCTCTATCACTGGAGGTGTTCAAGAGGCTGACAGCCACTGGGGTGGGAATGATCTAATGACGAGTTAACCCTTTATTGATTGTTTGGTTGTTTCTTAATTACTGGCTTTTTTATGGACATTGTTTTCCATGTGGGAATGAGTTTGTCCCAGGAAAAACAAATAGGTGAATGACAACCTGCTACAAGTGGTGGAGAATGTGGGCACTTTAAAACCCAATGCCAAAGGAAGCAGAAGGTCAAGAGACCTCTAGCACTTATCAGGAGGGAAGATTAGTTAAGGATGGGGAAGGCTGAGATTTCATCAGGGATCAACCTCAATCCCTGGTAAAGCCCTGGACTTCAAAAAGGCCTCCGACCTGGTCTGCCATGAAAATATGGCCTTGACTACTTTACAGTCACGTGGCTAGGTAACTGGCTCCAAGGTAAGACCCAGAGAGTATTGATTGATGGAACTGAGTCAACATGGTGGAAGGTGACCAGTGGCATCCCTAAGGGTTTAGTAGTTGGACCAGTGCTTTTCAACATGTTCATCAACAATTTGAATTTGGGTATTAAAAGCAAACTGGCAAAGTTCACTGATGACACTAAATTGTGGGGGACCGTGGTCATGCTCAAGGCCAGGCTGGCAATACAGGCCAACTTGGACAGGCTTGCAAGGTGGGCAGACCTTAACCTGATGAGTTTTAATATGGAGAAATGTAAAGTGCTCCATCTGGGCAGAAATAATCTGCAACACACTGACAGGCTCAGCACCACAACTGAACGAGACCTGGTGTCGTGATACACCACAAAATGAACATGAGCCCCCAATGCAATGTCATAGTTGACAGAGCTAATCAAATACTGGAATGCATCTACCGAAGAACCTCGAACAAGGCCAAGGATGTCATTCTCCCGCTCTACTCAGCCTTGGTGAGACCAGAGCTGGAGTACTGTGTTCAGTTCAGGTGTCACACTTCAGGAAGGATGTGGAAAAGCTCAAGGGAGTCCAAAAGAGGGCCACGCACATGATTAGAGGCCTAGAGACCAGGTCATATGAGGAGAGGCTGAAAGACTTGGAACTGTTCACCCTGGAGAAAGGAAGACTCAGAGGGGATTTGGTGGCAGCCTATAAGTACAAAGGCGTACATCAGGGACCTACGGGAGTATCTGTTCACCAAGACCCCCCAGGGGAGGACAAGAAATAACAGGCACAAGCTGATTGAGGATTGCTTCAGGCTAGACATAAGGAAAAACTTCTTTACAAGTTGAGTGCCAAGGGTTTGGAACAGACTCCCCCCAAAGGTGGCATAGTCATCTACCCTGGTGATTTTCAAAAAGCATCTTGATGCCCATCTTGCTAGGGTCATCCTATTCCAGCAGTCTTTCCTGCCCAAGTGTAGAGTGGTTGGTCCCAATGATCTGTAAGGTCCCTTCCAGCCTCTAACAACTATGAAACCATGAAGGTAGAATCCAGTATATGTCCCTCTGTATGGTTGGTTGGGATGAGCCAATGTGGCCATAGGAGATGCTCATTCAGTGGCCCAGGACCCCCATTTTCTGCTGCAAGGTGAACCCCTTATGAGGGTGACCAAAGACAAGGTCACCAGGGTCTGGCAGTCTGAACTGTTAGTCCTGAAGCAATACCATCACCAGGCATTGAAATTGGTACATGATGTACCCTGAGGGGCCATCTGGGGTTCAAAAAGACCCAGGAGTGCTGACAAGGTTTTTATGGGCTGGGGTATACCAGAAGATTGTGCATCATGCTTGAGTGCCAGCTGGTTGTCCCCCAGCCTTCAAATAAGACCCCACTGCTGCCTGTCCTGCTATATGGCATCTTTGTTAGGTACTGGCTTTGTTATGGGCATTGTTTCCCATGTGAGAGTGAGCTTGCCCCAGAAAAAAAAAAAAAGGGCTGGAGTGAACATCTGATACATATGCCTATTTTTTACCATGGATTTTTCCCATACTTCTTGGCTTTGCTGCTTGCCCCCCCACCCCAGCCCCCTTTTTTTCCATACTATATGTGCCAACGTGTTTTTAAACCTTCCCAGAGGCACTGTGGATTGGCTACAGCTAAGGCTGTGGACTTCAACTGGGGTGTGCAAATACTCCTGCTAGGAACAAAGCCAGCAGTTCCTCCCCCTCTCATCTTACCTCTCCCCTCAGGGTCAGCTGGAACACCATATTTGGGGTCAAGAAGGAATTTTTCCCCATGGTGAGATTGGTACAGACTGGGAGTTTTGCCTCCCTCTGGGGGTGGGGGGGGGGGAGGGGCATGGCCCTGGACCTAGGACCTCTTGAGCATATATTGACATTGTATAGAAGCAGGACATTGGCTGCTGTGGTTCCCCTGTGGCAAGTTCGGGTGTTAGATCTATGTTGCATCAGGTTTGACAGTAGTCTTACATAGAGTTTAGATTATGGTTTGTATAGGATGATTTGGATAGGAATGATTCTGCCTTAGGCAGGAGGGTAGACTACATGACCTCTGGAGGTCCTTTCCAACCCTGCTTCTCTATGACTCTATAAAAACTTCTTAGGATCATATTCTATTCTTCTAGTGATTCTTGTCCTCTTGATGTTTTAATTGATGTTTCATGTAGTCCTCCTTTTGGAAAGAATAGTCAGCTATTATTCGCAAGGTCCAGCTGAAAGCTTTCTTGTTATTTTGTTTTTGTTACTTTGCCTTCTATATTTTATACTTCATCCCAATGCATATTACTTTATAGCTGCCACTGTTATACTTGCTTTACCATGTATCAGCAGAGTTACACAGCAGATTGAAGTCCATCTGTGTTTTATTGCTTATTTCCTCTGTGTCCTCTTCTTCTCCACAATTTTGTCTCATCAGTAATTTCAACTAGTTCACAGTTGGACCTCTGCTGGCTTTAATCACTATGAATGACTTGAAAAGAGGAAACAAGTACCAATTCCAGTAGGAAGCCAAGTAATACTTACCCAGCTGAACAGATTTTCTCACAAGTACTCATTTATTATTGAAGCCATGAGTTTGGCTGGTAGTGGAACCAGTTCTAATTGAATGACTAACGGGAAGAGAGCAAGGCCCAAACATTGGAAGGTGTATGAATCTCAAGCCTCCAGTGAAAGAATAAAACTCTTGAACTGTAACAATAATATGATAGTTTAGTTCAAAAAAGACCAAAAAGACCTAAGGACCTGATTCCACATCCATGTAGTAGAGCAAATCAGTATAAGTCAGGTTCTGGTGCACTACAGTGTAAGGCAGTGGAGGGAATAGTCATGCTCACTCCAACAAGCTACCATATTTGGGGCACTGACAAGAGTGCTATGGCATTAATTTCTTCCAGAGGGGCAAATTACCTCAAGATGAAGTTCCAGGCTAACTTAGATACACTGTTTCAGGTATCTGAGGTAGCCATACAGTATCCTGCACTGTGCAGTGTACACATACCCTCAAAAGAGACATGGATCCTAAATGTTTGGTTGAACAATACTCAAAGTGTCTGAATCCAACTGCCTGATTCTGTGATGAACTGAGTGTGTCAAGTGAGTTCCTGGCACTAAACAGAGCTGGGAGGTTCTAACACCAAACAGGATCAAGCAAAACCATCTCTCAAATTATTATAAATGCCAAGTATAGACATTTAAAAAGCCTGAGGCACAATTGATCTAATCTATACAGATTTCTCCAAGCAGCGCAAATTGGATTGGGAACAAACAGAATGCACATTCACCCTTTGGTGGAGGGGGGCAGGCAGTGTTGGCACTGGCTAGGAGGCAGGGAGTGATCTTGCACACTTCCCAGTGCGCTGGGACCTGCCAAGGGCAGATGAATACAGCTGAATGGGCCTATCAGGAATGTCCCCATCAGGCATGTGCCCCAAACCCCTTGCTGTCACTGTGGATCCTCTCCCATGCCCAGACCTAGGCTTCCCAATACACATGTCATGGCAATCCAGGTGGTCTGGTCAGAGGAAGCATGGAAGTGGGTGTACTCTGCTGACAGAAATATCAAGCCCCTTGGAGCAATGGGAGGCTTCAGCTCCATCAAACCAGAGTTCATTTGTCCAGCCACAGCTCCCAGCTCAGTCAGCAGGCAGCCTAGAGCAGATGGGGTATGGGGTCAGAGGGTGGGGGGCAGGGAAGGGAGTGAACAGGGAGGCTTCCCAGTTCGGCTGGCCAGCCAGACAGACCTGCACAACCCTCCCTGGCAAGCTTCTTCCTCTCAGCAGCAGGGAAAGGGGGTAGGCAAGGAGCAGGGGGGGAATTGACCCCACATTTCCCCACCCCCTCACCTCAGGGAGGCTCATGCAGCCCAGCTGTCTGGCTTGGCTTCTCAGCTAAACAGATAACTTACTTCCATTTCACAGCAAAAACATCAAACTTACTTGTTACAGCCTTGGAGCTGAATATTTAATTCAAACCCAGGTTGCAAACCCATGATATGGTGAAGTAGGAAAAATGGCTCAGAACATCAGTAGTGTAATGATGGGTGACCAAGTGGTGCACCTGTCCCAGGTGCTGCCTAAAGCGTGATGCCAGAATGGAGTTAGGGTGCACCTCACCCTCCTGTCCCCCATCTACCCTCTACCTTACACCCTGCATACCCTCTGCAGGAGCTCCAGCTCCAGAGTGGGCAGAGCCACAATAGTGGCATGGGGTACAGGAGCAGTTGCTGGTGGTTTGCTGCTGCTGGGGCATATGTTACCTCTTTTTTTCTTTGCTGCCAAAGGCCAGTGGTTAAAGAGTCACTCAGCATGCATGTCAGCAGCAAATAAATGAAAGTGACATCTCTCCCAGCAGCAGTGAACCTCTAGATGCTGTTCCTACACCATGCACCAGTGCTGCTCAGGGCACAGCATTTGTCAGTTATGCCTCTGCACAATCTCACTTATTACTGTGGGGAATGTTGGGTATTTATGAATCTGCATCATGCATTTTTAAATATCTACTTCTGTATAATGGACCAGAGTAGAAAATTACAATGGTTCAGCTTTTTCCTAACAGTATTGGTGTTCCTGTTTTGTAACCTACATCTAACTGTTTATATAGCCCCTAATGCTAGTTTATCTGAGCTTCTCCTACTTTGTTTTTAAATCAATTTATTCTTAAAATACTGCTGTGTGAGGGCGGTACTATCATCCCCATTTGGTAGGGATGGGGAGGGGAAAAGAGATAGAGAGAGAGAGAATGAGTTTCTTAGATTCAAGGCCAGAGGCAGAGCAGAAAAGAGAATCCTATTCTCCCAAATGCCCTACGCAGCTGGCTTGCCCAACTATATATATGTAAGGATTCCTTCATAACCCCTTGTAGTCAGGCTCATGGAGCACATCCACACATGCAGGCACGCGTGTGCTTGCAGAAGCTCAAATAGCAGAGACACAAATTTGTGCCAGAAATTTGTGCCTCAGCACACGTGCCTGAACATGCACTTGGCTGTGGGGCAAGTTGTGCCACTTGGGGCAAACTGACCCTGCCCAGCTTCTCCCAGATCTTCATCCAGGTGGAGCTAGAGGCTGGTGCTGGGCTGGCCCCAGAAGTATAAAAACCTTCCCTGATGAGCAGCTCAGGGCTGCTTGACTTCTGGAGCTTCTAAGGCCCGGCCAGTTGGTATCTGGGGGACTACCTCCCCATGCCAGCTGGACTGCTGAAGCAGCCCTATCCTAGAGTGGCCCCTGCACTTCCTACCTACTGCAGAAGTCTGGCAGTTGGTGCTGATGCTTGTATGTGACCTGCTGCCATCTGTGACAACATCCACCCCCTTGGACCTGCAGCCCCATGGCCTGCCAGACCCAGATGGGAACCACACAGCCACCTGAGCTCTCATATAGGCACTGCAGCAGAGCCACCTGACCCTCTGGGCCAGGTGTCAGTGGGCCGTGGCTGCACAGCTGGCCTTCAGGTAACAGTGCTGTCATGTCTTCTAGTGTCCCCACTCTGCCATCTGAGCAACTGTTGCCCAAATTACGTGCTTCTTGTGGTGGCGTACTCTGAACTGTCAAAGCGTGTCCTCTTGGCTGCAAATGGCCAGATCAGCCACCTTGTCTGCTCTCCAGCTGGGTCCCCAGTGCTGGCCCTATACAGGCTCCTCTGCCCAGATCTTGCCACTTGCCTCACCAGAAATCCTGGTGTTCCCTGTTTAAAAAATGCAAGTTCTCCGATAACCCCACCCCCCAAATTCTCTCATTAAAATACCAACATCCATGAAACACCACTATATATAGAGAGAAATCAGTTCAGCAATGTTTCCTTGTTATATTTACAATCTTAAAGCAATTTGGAAGCCTACCAGTGTCACTATCATCATAATAAACAAATTCATAATAAACAAATTCTAAATATCTATAAACTTTGGCCTTTGCTTTTGTTTTTTTTTAATCATAGCAAAATCAGAGCTGTCCCTGCCCCCTACATTCACCAGGATGTGGGGTGCTGAGCAGCACTGATATGCTGGTGCCTTGCCCCTGCCCCTCACTCCTGACCCACAGCCCCTGCCTGCTCCCACTAGTTCCCTCCCAGCCACAGCTCTGTCCCAGCACCAGGACCTAAGTCCAGCTGCAGCTGTCCTACCCACTGCTATGTGACTCTGAGCACTGCCAGTCCTTACTGTTCTGCTCCCCACATCTGTGCCCAGGCTCCAGCAATTCCCCATGCTGTCCCTGGGAAGCCCTCAACTGGGACTCAGGGACTGGGCTGGGCAAGCCCCTCCCCTTCCAGGCTGGCCTCCCCCTGCACAGGCTGCTCTAGGGGAGGGGGAGGGCTCTAAGCCTGGCTCTAATGGCCTCTCCTACCTGGAGCTCTCAAACCCCTGACTCCCATGTTTCTCTCCTTCTCACACACACCCCTGCTGCCACCTCCACCCCTTCCCCCAGCCCATCACACCACCAAAGTGGTTCCTTCGGTGGGGTGGCGAGCAGCTAGATGCGCTGTATTCGGCGGCGGGGGGGAGCAGTGCTGAGCAGCCGGACATGAAGCTGGTGGCAGCACAGAGTCACTGCACTGCTCTGCCTGACTCTGAGGGGCCCCCCCAAAGCATGGGGCCCGGGGCGGTTGCCCCAATTCACCCCCCCAGGATGGCCCTGCCTGGAACAGAAACCCCCACTGGGCAGGGCCCCATGTCCCAGCACTGGTGTAAGCACAGGGCAGGGATGCAATGAGGCAGTTGTCCCTGCAGCTCTGGCTCCCACCAGCAGGTCCTGTCCCATCTGGCAGCTGGGCATGCAGGGTGAGATTGGAGGGGGGAGGGAATATGGGGGTTGGGAGGGTTTGTGGGTGTAGGATTTGTGATGGTGAGTTTATTGGGGCAGTGTGGGGCTTGTGTGGAACTTGGGGTGGTATGGGGTTTGTGGCTGTGTGATTTGAGGGGGGGGATGTGGGTGGGGAATTTGTGGGGTTGGTTTGGGGCTTGTGGGCAGATTGTGGGGGAGTTTGTGGGCAGATTGTGGAGGAGTCCTCAGGAGGGGTGGGTCCCTGCCCCTCATGGTGCACAGCCTCCCCTGCATGGTGCAGCAGCAGCTGTCGGGGCACTCATGCCCTGGGGCTGCCTCAGACTGGTGGCTACACATGGTGCCAGCCTGGCCCAGCCTCCACGCCCTTTAGACAGAAATAGGCTGGCTCCTGCTGTCACCCAGGGCTTCTGGCACCACACACAGAAGCTGCATGCCCTCAAGCCAAGCCAGGCCAGGCTGGGTCCTGCCTCTATGTCCCACACATGCCATTGGGCTGGGCCAGCTCTATGCAGGCAGGACCTGGCTTGGCCCAAGGACGCATGGCTTCTGCCTATGGTCCTGGAAGCTGTGGGTGACAGCGGAAGCTGTCCCAGTTCTGTCTGAGGGCACATGGGCCAGGCCAGGCTGATGCCATGTGCAGCCGCCTGTCTTAGGCAGCCCTGTGACACTGGGCATGTCTGCCAGGAGTGACCACAAGTGCCCCAACGGACCATGGGGGGGGGGAGAGGAAGGGAGCCTGCCCCTCCTAAGCAGTCCCCCCAATCCCCCCACACACAGTCCTCCCTACCCCAACATCCCTACTTACCTGGGGCAGCACCTGGGTCTGATCCACTGCTACAGCCTTGCCTCACTCCCTGAGGCAGCGTGCTGAAGCAGTAGGAACATGCAGCAGCCAGAGACACTCAGCCATAGAGCCAGAGACCCAGCCTCCAGTTGCTTCAAGGCATGCTCCAGGAGTGTGTCCCACACTGTGTTTTTCCGTCATGTTCTTTTTTGATACTGGGATTTCCCAGTATCAACTATAGAGTCCGCACTTCAAATATGCAATGTGAGGAACATTTTTTGTTCTTCATGCATCTCCTGCAGCATCTCAAGCTGCTTTGAGATGTTGCAACAGGCATGTTCTCAGTTGTTTAGACACGGCCATGAAGTATATTTATTTCCTGCAATAGATTTCCTTATCACACAATTTTATTTGACATGGTATATCATGCATTACAGGCCTGTATGTTTTTTATTTTCTAGATAAGATTTCAAACTCCTTAACCAAAAAATAAATAAAAAAATAGAGCCATTAGAATACCCAGTACTGATAAATGCTAAATGATATTAATGCTAACTACTAGCCAATTTATAAATGGATTGACAATTCATTCAGAGCCATTTTGTGAAATACATAAAATCCTTTAAGACCTGGGTCAAAATGTAAATCCTTCTGCTTGAAGACTGCCTAGATTAATTTATTTACAGTGATTACCTTTCAGCAGTCACTAAAATAATAATAATAAAAAGACTACTTTTCATAAAAAGGCAAAGAATCCAGAGCTTTCATCATTTGTTACCAGTTGAAGGTGGTTTGCAAATTGGACATATCAAAGGAAAGATTTTATCTTGTTTATGAATAGCAAGCATTGAAGTGGGGGGAAAGGGAAGGAATGCTACACTGCTAACACAGGTATTCCCTTTAGCACTGAAGTCTCCAAAACCTCATTGAAATCTAAGAAATCAAGCCTTTTAAGTCTAGCAAAATGAAAAACTGAACACAAAGATAGACTGAATACCAGATAATGACTGGACAAAAAAAAAAACAACCCCCCCCCCCAAAACCCCTTGATGATATTACTGTAGATAATTTACTAGTCAGAGAATTCAACCCCCCCCCCCCCCCACATAAGTTGCAGACGAGAGCCCCCCCCCCCCCCCCCTACTACAACACTAAACTCTAGTATCACAAAGTCCTTTCACATCAGGCTACAGTAATATTTCTGGGAAAATGTGAAGAATTCATTTTGATGTTCATGTACTTGAGATTCATTATCAGAGGTTTTTATAGTCCTGAGCAGCAGGTTTTAAAATAGCAACCGGGATATGGGCTTAGTACTTTCAGGAGATAATATGACTTTGTCTTTCTTCCCCCCCACAACCTCCCCCACTCCCCAAATGATTATATTTTCCTTGGACAGTGATTGTATATTTTTTGTCAGTGGATGTCACAGTTCAATTTCATTTTATCCAATGGTTGTGTTCATGTGGCAAATAGATATATACACATATACATATACACATACACATACACGTGTATATATATACACACACACAAATACACGTACGTGTGTGTGTGTGTGTGT
>NW_005841866.1:166210-170558 GCF_000455745.1 Alligator sinensis
TCCCTAGTGTTGAGAGTGAGGGTATATAAAAACCAAACTCCCCTGGAACAACAGTTCAGAAAGGAAAAAAAAAAATCTCTCTTTCCTGCATTGCTCAACTTAAGGATCTCAGCAAGCAATAAGTTCTCCCTGTGACTCTGAGGAGATCAAGCACACTCTAGCCCTTTTAAATCCAGCATAAACATGGAAGCAGCATGATCACATTTAGAAGCATGCTGAGAAGCCTTGGAAGGAAGCACCTCCATTTGTTTCTATCTGTCACGTTTGACTTCTAAAGCTAATAACTGTACTAATTAATAATATTTTTGGCTGGACAATCAAAGTTCCCTGCCAGACACACCTGACCACAGTGCTCCTTTTTTCAAGTTCCAAATTAGGTCTGTAAATTCTCTTGGCTTTCCCTGTCAAGGTACTCTGTTTATTATAGGTGGATGTGCTCATTATGATCAAAGGCAAATTTATCTACTCTCTAGAAACCAGTTAAAGAAGCCAAAAACAGAACATTCAGCTAAGCCTCCCAAATGATCAGAGTCCACTTACAATGGGATATAAATCTAAAAGAAAACAACAACAGAATTAGTCTAACAAGGCTTTCATAAACCTAGACCATCCCAAGGTGATCAAGAAATGAAGGTTTCTCAAATGTTTTATTCATTTTATGAGACCGTTTTCATTCCTTGTGGAACATGGATGTAAACCTCTATGATATCAATATGATATTAGTGTTCTACACCCATTTTGTAAACAAGTTGATGGCTAAGGTACAAGACAACGGAGGATTACCTCCTTATATTTGTTCGTTTGTTTGGGTTTTGGGGGTTTTTTGTTCTTTTTATGGTTTTTATCTCTTTCTCAATATATGGACATGGATGCTCAACATTATTTCTGAACAGTAATTTACTATGGAGTTAACTCTAGAGGAAATTTACTCCATGGCGTGTGCACCTACACATGCACTTAACTGGGCAGTAGACTAAATTGCTGTGGTGTAAAATATCACAGTCTACGTGTGCAACGCTATTAAACTGCAGCAAACTAATTTTCACTGCTGTAAGATAGTAGCTGTGAAGTACTCTCTTACAGAAGTGAAAGTAACCGTGCCTAACCCTACATATAAACTCCGACCCAGGCATAAATTGCACCTGGTCATTCCACATAGCAGGGGCCAGACCCGTGCCTTCTGCCTAGCCACATGGCTGTACCCTTTGGGCATTCTTGTGCTCCAGCCAGCCCCTCTACAGTTAAATGCTGCCACCCAGAGATGACCCCCTCAAGCCTGTTTCCAGCCCAGGGTTGCTCCGCCCTGGTTTAAACTGCTGTGGTTCTGGATGCACATATAGACACTGCCTGGGAGCAACTGACTCAAACTCCAGCACAGCTTGCATCAATTTCTGTGAATTAATTGCAATTAATTAATTGCATGCATGCCCAGTGAGGAGCAGATACATAACCAGCTCACCTTAGCTGTTGTCTCACAGTCAGAGCTATTATGATGCCTGGCCACTAGGTTACTGGAAGCTGGTTTGCATTTAGCAAACAGCTTCAGGGGAATGAAACCAACATTGATGTAATTTAATGGCACTGGAGAATGACTCCTTTCTTTCTGAGAAGTAATCTTAATTTAGGATGATGTGATTTATATCAGGTTAGGATTGTATAGTGTGTCCACTTCTCTTTTACTGAAAAATAAACATGTTCGCAATTAGTCTTACTTTTTACAGTTGATAATGCTGCACACAGTAATTTCAGAGCACTTCAAAAAGCCCAAAGTAGTTTTAGCATAAGTTTCCCATTAGAAGCTTCAGTTGCAAAAATAAATAAATAAAATTAAGCTTCAAATGAATCACTACCAACTAACAACTAAGCTTAAAAGCTGCAAAAAGTACATCAGATTTTATAGTTTCATACTCTCTAATTTCTTTTGTATTCAAGTGAGAAGTGACAGTGGCTTGCGATATCCCCTTTTTGAGGTTCATGGCCTTAAGTGTAGCTCTGTCCTGCCCCTAAAAATTACAGCATTAAAGGCATTACTGTACATATAATACCCAATTACTTGCCTAGAACTGTAAAATAATCTACACATAGGGAGCTAAGAGGTAACTTAAAGCTAGCCAAAAGTCAAACCCTGGTAAATGAGTCTTGCCACATAACTTATTTACATTCAGACAACAGGGAAAAAGGAACCTGGTGCTGACAGAAGTCCCTCACTGCTAGAACTTTGAGGAGGGGAGGTATTGTTGCAAGTCTGTGTAACCCACTGGTAGGAATACATTAAAACTAGGAACCTACTGAAATCCATGGAAAAGAAGGAAAAAGAAAACTTACTGAAACTAAAATGCTGGCTCCCCAGAGGTCCTCAGGGTGCTGCAGCAGCTCGCCAGGGCAGGAAGAAAGGGGGAAGAAGGGCCTGCCCACTCTAAGGACTGCTGGCAAGATGGCTGCCATCACTGCCTCTCACCACTGATTGGCTACAAAGGCTGTCTGTCATGTGACCCTGCCCCTCTCCAACAATTGTTGGTAAGGGGTGGGGCTGTATGATAGACAGGCCTCAGCCAATTAGTGAGGAGCGGTGAGGCCATATGACAGGTAGCCCTTGCAGCCAATCAGCACTGAGAGGGGCACCAGGGCCTCACACCCACTCAGAGGTGTGGAGGGACCTACCGCGCTCTGCCCATGGCTGCTGGGTCCCATGTTCTGCCTGTAAAATTGGTGAGCAGCTGCCTCGAATTCAGTAGGTCCCTAGTTATAAGGCTCCCCTTCATATCTGATCCACAGAGGATATGAGTTGGTTAGAGCCAGGGGGACAACTTCAGCTCAAGCTATTACAAATCACTCTTTCAGCTCTGGTAACCTCCATCTATCAGGGGAAGCTGGCCCTATTACATTGGGGGGAAGTTGTCCCATGCACAGAACCAGTTTCCTATAGTGCACTGATGAACATGCGTCACAGGCCTTTTTCTGTTCTAATCTGTTGAAGATATAAATCTGTAGACCATCATCCTTCTACCTTCAGATGACCCTTCTTCAGTGGGCAGCTCATATGGCCACCAACATGTATGGGGAAAATGTAGTTTCCTCACCTATGGATAAAAGAAAATACAATACTGATAAAAGAAAATGGTAGCTTTATTGCAGATAGCTACCATTGATATCTGCAATAAAGTGAATGGTGTAATAGTACCTTGTAATCACAGATACAAGAGAATGAACCCTGGAGAAATAAAGATTCCCTCTAATTGTGGTAGATATCTCATGAAGCATATGCCATTCTGTCTTGCTGCTGCTATTAGGAAGTTGGCTATTCACATGATATTTTCTATATAATATTCCTACACTGGAAGGAAGCCATATTAGTGCCACGGCTGACGAGAAGGGAGGGGGGAGGAAGAGGAGATCTTGCAACACTAATCTAATATTTTTCCTGTTTCTTTTAAATGGCATCAATGTTATAAATTTTGAAATGTATTGACCAGTCAGGCAGATCGTGCCTGACTAATCTAGTCTCTTTTTATGACCGGGTTACAAAACGCCTGGACACAGGAGTAGGGGTAGATGTCGTATACTTAGACTTCAGGAAGGCCTTCGATACGGTATCCCACCCCATACTGGTGAACAAGGTAAGAGGCTGTGACGTGGATGACTACACAGTTCGGTGGGTGGTGAATTGGCTAGAGGGTCGCACCCAGAGAGTCGTGGTGGATGGGTCAGGTTCGACCTGGAAGGGTGTGGGCAGTGGGGTCCCGCAGGGCTTGGTCCTTGGACCGATACTCTTTAATGTCTTCATCAGCGACATGGACGAGGGAGTGAAGTGTACTCTGTCCAAGTTTGCGGATGACACAAAGCTATGGGGAGAAGTGGACACGCCGGAGGGCAGGGAACAGCTGCAAGCAGACCTGGACAGGTTGGACAAGTGGGCAGAAAACAACAGAATGCAATCCAACAAGGAGAAATGCAAAGTGCTGCACCTAGGGAGGAAAAATGTCCAGCACACCTACAGCCTAGGAAATGACCTGCTTGGTGGCACGGAAGCGGAAAGGGATCTTGGAGTCCTAGTGGACTCCAAGACGAACATGAGTCGGCAGTGTGACGAAGCCAGCAGAAAAGCCAATGGCACTTTATCATGCATCAGCAGATGCATGACGAATAGATCCAAAGAGGTGATACTTCTCCTCTATCGGGCGCTGGTCAGACCGCAGTTGGAGTACTGCGTGCAATTCTGGGCACCGCACTTCAAGAGGGATGCGGATAACCTGGAGAGGGCCACTCATATGGTTAAGGGCTTGCAGACCAAGCCCTATGAGGAGAGACTGGGGCACCTGGACCTCTTCAGCCTCCACAAGAGACGGTT
>NW_005841866.1:170707-193208 GCF_000455745.1 Alligator sinensis
ACTCTTTCCTGCCTATGCAGGGGGTCAGACTCGATGATCTATTGAGGTCCCTTCTGACTCTAACATCTATGAATCTATGAATCTATCATATGTAAGAGACAGAAAGCTTCACTGGCAAGAGCCTCAGAAGTGGTGGATGTTGTCCTACTCCTATTGTAATCAGGAATGAAAAGCCATAGTTTAAACAGGAGCCAGCTCTGGGCTTCTACATCACATCTTTTAGCCCTCTCTCTGAGAGCTCCTTTAGGTCTACATGCCCAAAGAGCTCTTGCAGGACAGGGGGAAGGGGAGAAAGAATGTCATGAAAAAAACATCCATATGACTTCCCTTTGCTTGGCTATAGGGAGGCACAAATTCACTCTTCTTCATTTCTCTGAGCAACTTTAAAAGGCAGAAGGTACCCCTGCAGGTTCTGCCAACTTCTGTTGTGGGTTTCAACAGATGCTAGACAATGGCAATCTCCACACACAATCACCTTCACTCCCACTCTCCCCACCCCACTTTTGGGACTCCAGCATGATGTTCCAGCCCTGACATAGTTAATGACTCTCCTTACTATCACTCTTCTCCTTGTCCTCAAAAGTTGTTGCTCCATTTTCAGCCACCATAGGAGAGAAGTGAGGTATTGTGCACATAATCCATTCCTTTAAATCTGCTCACTAATTGAGGCACGAAAAAGAAAATGAAATTCCTGGGCAAGAGCCTGAGTGCTTCGGGTCTTTTTTTTATTCTTATTTTTTTAAATCAGTCACTTTCCCTAATTTTTGTTTAATTTTCATTCACTTGATATGAGCTTCATCATATGCCTTAAAGTCTAACTTGGGATGAAAAAGCAAATGAGAAAGAAGTGCCATTTGTTTAGTATTAATCACGCAGAGGTAAACCATCTCCCTTTATGATTTCCTAGAGCGAGACGTACTGCACACTACGGATGTGTGTGTTCATGATGTCTCTGGTGTCCATTCAGCATAAATTACTATCTACCCATTTGGTACCCCTTTAGGACAAGCTATCAAACCTTGTATCCTTCTCTTGCCTGGTGAATCCATTAAGTAGGAAAACATGTGGACTCAATTAGAGTTTAGTGCAACACTGTATTAAAGTCTTAGTGTTCAGGGTATAATATTACCACTTGGCAGCACTTTAACCAATGAGGGCAGAGTTGGATAGCATTATAATTTGTTATAAAAAATTAAGCGGCACCACCTGGTAGGAAATAGTTTGTGACAGATACAACAACACAGGATGTAGGGAAGGGAAAGGGAATAAATAAATGGTGCTTTGTGAATATTTTACAATATACTGTATAAATAGCTGCACTTACAGACCATCAGTGCTGTTAGGATGCATTAAAACACTAACAAATACAAATCACCAATGGTTAATTTGAAGACGTTTTCTTGAGCCCAGATTCAAATGTGGCCATGAAACATAATGTCCATGTAAAATTAAATGTCCAAGGTTAGATTAAACAGGAATTAAGGGTTCACTTTTGCCCTTTAACTTTTCTCAGTCTTGGTTTAGGCTCATTTTCAAAAAAATTTGATTCTCAATAAGTCAAGAGTCCTATTCCATTAAAAGTTTCCATTATTGTTCAGGGCAAAACTGGTTTATTCCATTAAAACTGTAAGGATATTGTAAACATAAATGGCACCCTTTCCTACATTGTCCTAACTGTTATAGAATGACTGAAAGTGACTTGTATCCAATATTCATGAGTTCTGATTTAATGAGATCATTAATTCAAAGGCTCATAATCCATTAATAGTCTCACTCCCAGATACCTTTTTTCCTTGTTGCAATGACACTCATTTCAGATGCAAGAGGCAATACTAGGTTTTGATTCATTAAATGTGACTTGCACAAGGAGTTCCACTGATTAGAGTTAAAAGGCTGACTTCACAGAGAAAAGCAGTGCCATGAGAAATCAGCTACTCTCATAGTCCAAATTCCCAGCCATAGGGCTGCTTGGCCATGTAATAAGGAGCAAAGGTTCCTGTTATTTTAAGAGTGACTACTGGGCTGATAGTCACTACCTGAGAGCTAGCTACATGACAGTAGGAAGATAGGCTGGGAGGGAGAAGCTGCAGGCTGAGAAACTCCTGTCTTTCTGGACTTCAGGAAGGCCTTCGACACTGTCTCTTACCCCATTCTCATTAAAAAACTAGGGGACTGTGGCGTCGACACCTACACAGTCAAATGGGTCGCTAACTGGCTGGAGGGCCGCACCCAGAGAGTGGTGGTGGATGGGTCATTTTTGACCTGGAGGGATGTAGGCAGTGGGGTCCCCCAGGGCTCAGTCCTCGGACCCACGCTGTTCAACATCTTCATCAGTGACTTGGACGAGGGGGTAAAAAGCACCCTGTTCAAATTCACTGATGACACTAAGATGTGGGGGGATCACTGGTGGGCACGCTAGAAGGCAGGAATAGTCTGCAATTGGACCTAGACAGGTTACAGGGGTGGGCAGATGAGAACAGGATGGGTTTCAACACCAACAAGTGCAAGGTGCTGCACCTAGGGACGAAGAACCAGCAGCACACCTACAGGCTGGGGAACTCCCTTCTTGTCAGTGCAGAGGCAGAAAAGGATCTTGGAGTCATTATTAATGCCAAAATAAACATGGGCTGACAGTGTGGGGACACAGTCAGGAAGGCCAACCGCACCTTGTCATGCATCCACAGATGCATCTCAAGCAGGTCAAGGAGGTGATCCTCCTCCTCTATGCGGCACTGGTGAGGCCACAGTTGGAGTACTGCATCCAGTTCTGGGCGCCACACTTCAGGAGGGATGTGCACAGCATTGAGAGGGTTCAGAGGAGGGCCACCCACATGATCAGAGGACAGCAGGGCAGGCCCTATGAGGAGAGGCTAAGGGACCTGAACCTGTTCAGCCTCCACAAGAAAAGGCTGAGAGGGGATCTAGTGGCCTGTTACCAACTAGTCAGAGTGGACCAGCAGGCACTGGGGGAGTCCCTGTTCCCCCAAGCACTACCAAGAGTGACTAGAAATAACGGTCACAAGCTGGCAGAGGGTAGATTTAGACTAGACATCAGGATGCACTACTTCACAGTCAGGGCGGCTAGGATCTGGAACCAACTTCCAAGGGAAGTGGTGTTGGCTCCTACCCTGGGGGTCTTTAAGAGGAGGCTGGATGAACACCTTTGCTGGGCTCGTTTGACCCCAGTGCTCTTTCCTGCCATGGCAGGGGGTCAGACTTGATGATCTGTCAAGGTCCCTTCCGACCCTACAAACTATGAAACTAAGTTACTGTTTGTAATGTTCTAGATCTTAATAGCCAGTGGTGACACATAGGGGATGCATGTGCAGCACCTGAATGCTCTGGTGCACCTGCTAACCGGCCACACACACTGCTTAGGCAATGGGCAGGAGCACTGGTGCCCCCTCTGCAAGTGCCAGATGATCGCTGCAA
Source organism: Alligator sinensis (assembly GCF_000455745.1). Taxonomy (NCBI): domain Eukaryota; kingdom Metazoa; phylum Chordata; order Crocodylia; family Alligatoridae; genus Alligator; species Alligator sinensis. Next base: position 174,140 of record NW_005841866.1, read on the forward strand.
TCACTTCTGGTTCCCACCACTACATGCACTCAGGCAAGCAAGTGGGGAGGAGGGGGGCAGCTGACTTCATTGCTATGGCACTGCCAGAGAACAGAGTTCCTTCTATACATATGCAGAAGGAAACCTTTCAGGCACTTAGTAAACAGGTGTGAAGAGTGTGGGTATCTCTAAGGTTAGGCTGCAGCCCAGCAGTTGCTTTCAGGCTCTCAAGTTTAACCTCAGAGGCCTAAGTCTCACTTTCAGCACCTAAATTATTAATTTAAATCTTAGCTCTGCAAACAGCCGTCTTGGAGTGGACCCTTATGTCCACATTGGGTGTAGCAGTTTTCAGAATCAATTTATTATGAAGAAAGGTGAAATCTTAAAAAAAGGAGCGAGTAAGGTAGGCAAGAGCATTCATTGTAGCAGACATTATACTCCATTCCTCTCCCCCACCCCTTTACAGTGTAAAGAAAAAGGAAAAAAAAGCTGGGCAGTATGGGCTCTCAGACATATAAAAGCATTTATGAATATCATGTTTTTTTGAAAAGTTAAAGTAGAAATGCTTTGATAGCCTATGGAGGCCAGTGCTCTCTTACGACTAATAGCAAAGCTACTTTTCAGTGTAGAGTTTGTAAACATGTTTCTTTAACAGCTGAGTTAATAAAATATGCTTCTAAGATTTTCAAACAATTTTATGCCTTCCTACCAATTAGGAGCTTTATTTAGTGACATTTAACTTTAGATTATTATCTCCATAATAGCAAAAACCTGCCACCTGTACAGTCACCCGCAATGTATTATTTGAACAGAAGTGATTCTGGTAAGCTTAAGCATCATTGCATGAAATCTAGTTAACAAGATTATTCCTAGCAGAGAATGACTTCGCATTCTTCTTCCAAGTACTTTTTAAAAATACCTTACCTCCAAGTTCTCACTCCCTGGATAACACTCTGGCTAGCCTCTGCCCCCCAGCTATTCTAGTTTTTTTCCTTGAAAAGATCACTGGTTTCAGAATTGTTTCTAATACCTCCCCTTCCAATTCTTGATACAAGGCCTTGTGTTTTCCATGAGGTATTCTGCTTTAAGTGAAAGCTCTACAGGTTCTACTCAAAGCTCTTGTATGTTTTATCTTCCAGGCAGGATTGCATGTCAGTGTTCATCCCCAGTGGAAGAAACTTTCTTTCTGTTCTACCTGGTTAGAGTCAAGTCATTTGGGACTTTCATTCACATATGCATTATACAGTGGAGGCAAGATTCAGTTAGTCTTGTATGTGGTGCTGAGCAGAGGAGAGGGGAGTCCCTTACGTGGCTTGTAAAAATGGCTCACATAAGTTATAGCAAGTTCAACCTCCCCAGTTCTGCAAGGTTTTGTCCTCTGGATTCCTCTCAACCTCAAATATGCAGGAGACCTGGCAATCCTCCCAGCCAGTAACACTGGAGACGCTTCTGCAAGTTTAGGGGAAAAACCTAGCCTATTACGCAGAACTCCTCACCTCTACATTACCACGGCCATGAAGAAATCTGTGAGCACAGTCTCCTATCCATTCACAGAAGAAACAGAAGGGAGTGTTTCACCCAGTAATTGAAAGAAAACCCAACTCAGGGGTCCAAATAACATTTTTATTAAATGAACACTGTACTGTACAGCTTGGTTCCCACACACACTCACACAATGGTAGCAGGAGAAAGAGACACAGTGGAAGGGTTGGGGTCTAGGTAGGGAAGAGAAACAGAGTCCAAGTCCTTGGTTGAAGAGAGGATGGTGGGTGATATCTACCTATACAGGCTGGAAGGGGGTCCTTGATGGCCAGTTGGGGGTCTTTCTCCAGCAGGTGTTGTCCAGAGGGGGTCGCCAGCAGGGCCTCTGGGTTGATAGGCAGTGTGACGTGGAGCAGGTCTGGTCCAGGTGAAGATGGCGTCCCAAGGAGTGAGTCTTCACTACCCCTTTTTATGGGGCAGACTACCTATGATCTCCTATGGGGAAGGCCTGTCCAGGCAAGGTCAGCCCTGTTCCAGAGGTTTCCAGATGTTCATCCTGTGCATGTGCAGCCTTGGCACAATGGTGGGTTGCCTCATCTTTTGTTTCTTGAATGCTGAGGGAGGTTCCAATGGCTGGGTCATTGGTCCAGGTATTGGTGTTGATGGTGGGGTGATTTAGTAGGGAGTCCTGCTATGGTTGTGTTTCACTTATCCATTCCACTTTTGTTTGAGGCATTCAAGGGAAAACCAATTTACATGGTAGAGGTTACAGAATTGCAACTTACTTACACAACAGGGCATGGGGACAAGATGGGAATGGATATTTGACATAATTTTACAGACACAGGCCTAAGCCATACAATATTAATATGAAACAATAAAAATCAATGCACAAATTATAAGAATACAATATAAAACAGTAAAAATCAATACAAACATTTACAACATGTAAAAAAAAAAGTGCTTATTATAATAATAAGTATACAAGAACTTAGCTTACCTAGTACTACTTGTAATCACATATATGGGATAGAGAGGGCAGAGAGAAAGTCAGAAATGGTTGGGGAAGGGGAGGGAATGCATTTTACAAATAAAATAAAAAAACTGGAGGAGGTTTGCTACAATGTAAATACATTGTATACATGTATTTACACATACACAATACATACATACATTGTATTGTATGTATGTGTATATGTGTAATACATACATTCTGTATGTATTGTGTATGATTTCATGTCATTATCATTAGGGTGTGTATGTGCTCGAATTGGTGATGTGTGCATGTGCAATTGTATACCACACGCTCCTGTCTAACAGTGCGATATTGAGATCTTGAGAGTTGGCCTGACCCCACAAGGCAACAGCATTACTAGACCTGTTTTGCTTAGAGAATTCCAGGATGCATGGTGATAAACACAGTAGGGCAGTTCCCACAATGTTACAATAGCAAAATATCACTGGATCACCAAGAGGCTGTGCATCCATGTGCCTACTCTGTTATTACTTTCCCAAAATAAACGATTAAAAAAAAAAAAAGAAGAAAAGAAAAAGACCCCAAAACAGTCCTATTAGCTACAGTTTACCAACATTCTCTTAAGTGGATCTGGAAACCAAAGCCAATTCTGCGCTTCATACCAGATTCAAAGAGCTATTTAACCTTCTTGATACCGTTTTGAATCTATCTCTTCCCATGTAGTAGTGAATGACATTTTCTGCTCATCATCCACGTAGAAATTTCATAGGTGTGTCTACACATGCAATTAATACAAATCAATAACTTCTGGAGTTTATTGCTCCCTGGTGTGCTATTGTACATCCACTTGGGACCACAGTACATTGAGCCAGGTCAGAGTAGCCAAGGCTGGCAAGAGGCCCTTGGGGTCAGCAACCCCAGGCTGGCAGGCTATCCCCCAGATCAATATGCTGTTGAGAAGCTGGTCCAGTGCATAGCTAGCCAGCAGGCAGCCCCCACACTGAAATACCCTTGTGCCTCAGCCAAGGGAGCATTTACATGTGTACTGCTGTGGACACACATGTACATCACCTTTGCAGCAGAACAGTACTTGTAAATACAAGTACTATCCTGCTGCAAAGTAAGTGAGTTTTCTCCAGCCTAATAGGGGCACATGTGTAGATGCACAAAGTTTACTGCAAAGCTAAATTATGAGATGTTTACTGCAGAGTAGACTAGATGTGCCCCATGAGTCACACAATAGAACAGCAGTTCCCAATCTGTGGCATGCATGCCAGCAGTGGTACGCAGAAAACCTGTCAGTGGTGTTGGCTTGAAACTTTTTGGGGAATTGGCTTATAGGTATAGATAAATGAATTGCAAGGGTTCAAGACTCTTCAGCATGGAAAAGAGAAGGCCCATGGGGGACTTGACGGCAGCCTACATAAGGGGATGGTGCACCAGGATCTGGGAGAACACTTGTTCACTCAGGGCTCCCCAAGGGATAACAAGGTCTAACAGCCACAAACTTCTGGAAGGCCAATTTAGATTGGACACAAGGAAAAGCTTCTTTATGGTCTGAGTGTCCAGGGTGTGGAACAGACTCCTCGCAGAGGTGGTGCAAGCACCTACTCCAGTCTCATTCAAATGGTATTTGGATGCATATCTTGCAGGGGTCATTTGACCCCAGCAGACTTCCTGCCTATGGCAGGGGGGCTGGACTCGATGATCTTGTGAAATCCCTCCCAGTCCCTAATGTCTATGAATCTGCAAGATGGGCAGCAGGGGTTAATTGATTTGTAAGAGCCTAAGTTTCACACACACACACACACACACACACACACACACACACACACACACACACACACACTCTCACAGACGTGGAAAGAGACACGCCTTGGAAGCAGACAGGCTGTCTAGCATGACAAGGCCAAGGGAAGGATGGACAGACAGACAATCTGAGAATTGCAGGGGGCATGCCAGAACACAAGATCACATCCTTCGAGGCAGACAGGTTGTCTAACACAACAAGGACACAAAGCCTGGAAACCAAAGAAGTATGTACCATACTGTCCCATAACACAAGACAAGTGACACCAATAACAAAGTTTCATAGCGGAGGAGCCGCCCTCCCCCGCCCCCCCCCGAAGTCCTAGTTTTGGGGGAACAGCCCAAATTAGGAGAAGGCCTGGAAGGCTACATGGACATGTGACCACAGAGACAACCAACCAGAGATAGCAATGAATGAAGAGTCATCAGGAGGGAAGGAGAATACAAAAGCAGAAACTTGGGATTAAAGAAGGGTCCCTCCTTCTCTTCCTTTGTCTCATCCCTCCCCATTCCTTCTCCTTCCTGAGAGGTGGTCCATGGTGGCCTCAGAGGATGGGGACAAGGTCATACCAGCAGCCCATCTCATGCACCACACTGGAGGGAGGCTGTAGTCCTCGGCATCCCACCTCCAAACTGCTGACACCTAAGAAAACGAGCCTCAAAGTAGAGCCTGCATCCTGACCAGATGTACTTTAACTCTGATGACATATCTAGGATCGGTAGATATAAAATTGCTTGATTGTTCATATTGTTGATTTTCTGTTATCACTCTGTATCAATAAATTTGCCTATTATCAAATGGAAAAGTCACGGTCAGTCTGAGGGTTGTGCTCACCTGGAACAAAGGTATAAGGGCTGGGTCCTAAATCCAATGCCAACAAGTGGTATGTGGCACCAGCAGGCAGGAGCACTTGTGCCCGGCACAGGTGCCCAGCAGGATGCAGCTCTGGCCAGTGCTGCACATTGCAGCAAGGGGTGCAGCCTCTGCCAGGCCATCTGTATCACCAGCACTCCCCATCCACATGTGCAGCTCTTGCACTCACTGGGCATGGGAGGAAAGCCCCTCACGCTGGAGCTGGCTGCCTTCCTTGCTGGGGCTGTACGGCATGGGAGGGAACCCCAGGTGCCTTCCCCAGTGCACAGGGCTCCCCTCTATGCCCAGCAAGCATGGGGAGCGCTGGCAATAGATTGCCCAGTGGAGAATGAGCCCCTTGCTGTGATGTGCAGTACTGGTCAGAGCCATACCACACCAGGTGTCCTGAGCACCCCCTCCTGCTGGTGCACCCACACCCTGCCCTCCCAACCCCCCACATATATACACAACCCCACCCCAACATACCCTATGCTCTCCCACATGCACAGCCACACCCCCTCACAACCCGTCCCTCCCCAACACCCCCTCCTTGGTGGTACTTAAAGTTGTATCATTAAAAAAAAAAATCTGTTGTGTACAATCTGTCACAGTTTAAGAGTCACTGTAGTAGAACATCCAATATTTTCTCCCCTGTAGTTTATATAGTTTGGTAACAGTCTATTGAATCAGGTTGATCTGTTGAAGTATGGAGAGAGAGGAGATAGAAGCATAAAGAACATTAAGCCAAAGTGGAAGGGATATTTACTTTGAATTCAGGATATGAAATCTATTTTTCCCTCGCTATGTATGGGGCCTATACATAGGCTGCTATGCATTTTTTATAGTTGCACAGTTTAAGAAGGCAACATTACAGATTCTGCTATTGGATCTGTATTTTTTCAGTGTAATAAAGGTTAGCCTGTTTTATTTGCTCTTTTTCAGGGAGGATGAACAGAGCTGTAGGATACTTGCCTCACAGTATGTGCAACTTTATTAAACCATTAACTAGATGGAGGCAATGTTCTCTACTGAGAAGATCAATGAACTGGGACTCAGGAAGCCTTGGTTCTAGTCTTGGCTCTGCCATTAGTTTGCTGTTTGGCCTCGGGTAACTTTTTCATATAAGAACATCGGAGAGAAAGGGGCCTTCCCGATCATCACATCTAATCTCTGCACTTGCAGGTAACTCATTTTCCAAGGCAGTCCACAAGAACATCTATTTTAAAATTTCTTTCACACACCACAGACACCTCACTCTCCACCCCAAACATACAGCATGCCATAGAGAGAGCAGGAGAAACAAGGGTACTGCTAATGTCTTTCCACTGCAGTGGCGGGAAATGAGATTGAAGTGTGCCCATCCACGTTTTCTCTGCATCCCTCTTGGGATTCTGAAATGTAAACTCTTTAAAGAGGCACTGTTCTGTAGTGATCATTGGTTTCATAAGACACAGACATACATGGATGAGGAGAACACAAACATTTTTGTTCCGAAACAGAAAGCAACATCTGCAGCTCCTTTGTCTATGCAAGTGGCTGACTAGCTACTTAACTAAGAGGACAATCTTCCAAATCACAAGCTTGGTCTTCTTAGTTAAGGATCATATTTAAAAATGATTTCTATCACTATGAATTCCTTCTTATGTATGTGTTTGGCACCTGGCATAGGACCACCACAATTCGTATAATAAATCTAAGATAAATAAATCCTCCCCCCATTTCCTTATGGTACTCTCTCAGGGCTCCTACAGAAGTCCAAGGCTGCATACAACACCAGAATACTAACTTCACTTGAGTTGAAGACATTTAAATTCATCAACATCCCTGCACACAAGAGATTAATTTTCAGCTTGGGCAGAAGCTGGGGTGGGAGAAAAGGAAAAGAAAAAGCTATTCAAGATGAGTCAGCTGCTATCACCTTCACATCATCTGAGCAATAGCATAACTAAGGAGGTTTGGGAGGCTGAGCAGGGCACCAGCCCCAGATGCTGGCTCACAGGAGGTGCCAGTATTGCCTACTACCCCTTAGAGGTCTTTGCCACATCAGACACAACTCTGCACATCTCAGCCCTAGGAGTTTATGCCCAGTAGTGTTGTGGGGTGAGGTGGGGGTGACACCCCCTGCCCAGGGATGCTTTGCCATAGGAGGTACAGCCCTGCACCTGGGGAGCAGGGGAGGGAGAACAGCAGGGCACCAAGAGTGCCCCCCACACCTGAAAGCCTGTGTTTGCCTGTCCCTCAGTGGTAGCAGCCCAAGCCTGTGTTGCTACAGCTTCAGCAGCAGCCACCCAAGTAAGGAGTGACATGGCAAGTAAGACTCCTCTCCTTTTCACCCCTCCCTTCCCCTAAAAACCAGTGGTCAGCATAATTTCCACCACCACCACCCTTCCCCTGCCCCCGCTTCCCAACCTCAGCTTTGGGTGCTGAAAGAGGTGACTATGTCTATGGGTCTCAGTAGTACAGCCCTTTTGTAGTCAACGGTTCTATTTACAGAGAGAAGCTACTGGTAGTTATTAAGTATCTGCCTCCATTTCACCAAATGCATGATCACAGAACTATCCTTGCATAAAGTATTCTAAATAAATTAGTCTAAATTGAGAGTGCTCCAATTTATTTCTGATCTACTGCAGATGATTACTATAAGCATGGGATTATATAATAGGCATCAATCCTACAATTTTGCTCCTCATGGGGCTAAAGTTTATCAAGTGAAGGCTTTACTTTGACTCAGGGGAGACAGCACTCTTTACAGCTACCAAAACTATACAGGCTAGAGTATGACTAAGAAAGTGCACCCTTATCAACACATAGTTTGGCCTGTCTCCCATTCTAGTTAAAGTTATTTAATGTGAGAAGCCTGTTTTTTTTTTCCTGATGAGTTTCTCTCCTCCTTTTTAATATACAAATATGTGCTTAATCTTGTCTCATTACTTAGATTCAGTTCCCCTCTTTCTCTATTCTGTAGCAGAACATTTTAACGTCCCTGGACATACCAGCACAGACTTCAGAGTAGCTGTTCATAAACAAACAAAAAACTTTAAAAACCTCAATGTAAATGTCAAATTATTGTACACTGAAATCACACACAGACTGGATTGTGTTTTGTATACTTTCAGCAGAGACTCTGGATTCTTACCCCATGACCTGGACTATCTTTTGCAGCCCCTACTTCATTCAGCAGGTTAACTACCTTGTTTACTCGTATTGGTCCATTCAACCCATCTTCCTCTCTCTCAGCAGTGCCCCTTCCCTAACCTTTGTATTTAAATCCCCTTTCATTTACAGCCCCCTGATTATTGCAAGTCCATTTATAGCTTCTAACAAAGTAGGCCATCACTAGGGGTGTGCGAAGCAGGCCCGATTCAGTTTGGACATGGCCCGAATCAGGGACAGCAATTCAATTTGTTGATTCAGATCGCTGTCCCCGATTCAATTTGACCAAATCCAAATCTGAAGATTCGATGCCGATTTGGAGAATCAGCAATTCAGACATAGACATAGCTTTAAAAGTTTTTTTCTACATACCTTGAGGTAGCAGGCATGACTCATGATCACTGCACTGCAATGCTGGGGTGCATGGAGCATCCCACAGGAGTGCAGTTGGGGCCCCACTACGTGCTCAGCGGTGAACCTGGAAGTGCACTGGAAGTACTTCCAGATCTGCCAGGGAGTATGCTGGGGGGCCTCCCTGGCTCAGCAATCAGCTGTGGGGGGACCTCAAGTGCCCCCTGAGACCAAGGAGACACCAGTCGCCGAACCAGGGGGTGCAGGGGGGGGGGGGGGGGGGCTGCATGCTCCCCGGCGGACCCGGAAGTGGACAGGAAGTGCTTCTGGTCCACTTCTGGGTCTGCTGCCAAGCATGCTGTGGAGCCCCCTGCACTTCTGTGGAATGCTCCATCCATCCCAACATACATGAGCTGCCTGCTACCTAGAGGTATGTAGAAAAAACATTTAAAGCTGTGTCTACGTCCGAATCCCTGAATTGTCTGAATCTCTCCAAATTGATTCGGAGGGTTCCAATTTGATTCAGAGAGATTAAAGAGTCCTCCGATTCAATTTGGATTCAGAGATTTGGCCACTGAATCAGGCTGAATTGAATCAGAAACCAAAGCTTTGCACAGCTCTATCCATCACCTACGAAAACTTATGCCTCTCTGAACTACTCAGCACCTTGTTCCAAAAAGGAATTTTTGGCAGCTCTTGGAGCTCTTAACTCTTAGACTGTCTACATATCAACACCTATAACTAGTTTTAAGTTCTCTTTAGGTGACTTAAAGTTATGCCACTCCATGGCAGGTTTCTCTGATGATCCACATTGCCCAGCTCATGTTCCATTAGTGTGGCCACTGCCTACTGATGCACTGCCCAAATTGCAGTGCTCCAGCACCCCAGGATGCAGTGTCCACTCCCTCAGCTTACTGTTTGGGGGGGCAAACTTTCCATCCCCCAAACTCTACTGCCGGGGAGGAGTTCTGGCACCAAGACAACTTCCCCACCCCCTCACAGCTGTACCCCCCCACAAAACAGCCTGTAAAGAATGTGCCAGGAAGCCAGGTTAAAGGGCATGGCTACATCTGGAAGTGATGTCTAGCTGGGAGGGAGGGGGGAAAAGGAGTGGGAAGAAGGGAGAAATAAGGTAGGGATCTAGATTGGGTTCCCACAAGCTAGAGCTTCCTTCCCAGTCCTAGGGATAGTAGCTCCCCTAGAAGTGCCTTTTCACTGCTCTCATCTTCCAGCCACCCTAGGAAGCTAGGCCAGCAGGCCCCACACCCCAATCCCAGTTTATTAGAAATGAGACCTTCTTTAAAGTTTACTTCCTCTTTATTTCTTTAAGTTATTTTTACTTCAGAAGCCGACTTCATTTCACACCCATCCCCATTTCCTTTCCATTTCCCATCCTATTAACTCCATCTCCCAGTTTCATGTTCCTGCCCCTTCTCCCCACCCCCTCCTCAAAGCCATTTCACACACCTCTAATTAGAGCAGGGATACAAGCCTGTGCTGGCTCTTACCAGCTATCTAGTGGCAAGACAGTTATAGCTCCTAGTCCAGGCCCTGCTCACCAGCCCTCTAGTGGTAAGTCATAGCTGTGCAGGTAAGGGTTAGTCAAGAAGGCTTTTAGCCTTCAGGTACAACTGGTAGAAACTGGAGCTAGCACTAACATGGATCAGCATTTCAGCATCTCAAAGTGCAACATGTACCGAAGTCCTTAGTCTTCAAGGCTCCCTATACACGTGTTGGTTGGTGCCCTAATTAAACATGCATCGGAGCAGACTTGATTAATCGAGTCTACCCCATATTCCAGTTGGGACACCACAGCCTCTTACACATTTGAAAATGGTCACGGGGTACGTTATTCAAACCTTGTTGAATGAGGTTTAGATAAAGTATCTCACAACCATTTTTAAATATGTAGGGGCTTAATACTTGTAACTGAGCCATTTTAATTAGAGTAGCTGTCCAGGAACTGGATAGTATAACACCTCCTACACCCCCAAACCACCTTGCTCTATCTTCTGCCTGCTTTCAGACTAAATAGAGCCAACTACATCTCTCTATTCCTTTTTGAAATACATTGATTCCTATCAAACACATCATCAAGGTTGATTTGCTAGCTCTGTGTTTCCCCAAAGCAGGACTAAGGCAGAAAATTTGTGTTTCTTGAAGGAGCTGGAAAAAGGATCACTTTTTTTTTTTTCTTCTTCTTTTTTTTGTTTTTATGCACAGTAAAGTTCGGGCTAGTGATTTCATTAAATAATTGTTTATGGAAGGTCAGGCTTCACATCTGTTTACACCCTGGACTCTAAGATTACCATTAAGCATACTAAAATACCATGTGTTTTGTTGTTCTAGTAGATAGGGAAACTGGTCCAATAAAAACTGAACAGGGATTATTAACCAATTTCTCAAAGACCAGTAAAGAACCACTATCAGGTTGTAAAGCAAATCAATTTTAAAAAATGCTATTCTTTTAACCTGCAAGATTAAAAGTAGTACCTGGGAGTGCTGCATAATATAATATAACTCAACATTCAATTACCAATAAAATCAATTAATAGCAATTAAATAAAGTTTTAAACCTACATGATAATAGCATTAATGAAAAAGGTTGTTCCACTTAGTGATAAACGAGAAAACAGCAGCCATTTCAAGAGTTCATCCCACTGTGCAAAAATCAAGTTAAACATGCTCATAAACACTATGCCAAATACAGAAGAAATGGGAAAGATATGAACAAGAAGAGCCCCGAGCTTCTAGCAAACAGATAAAAGAATCCAAGATCAGATAAGGATCATAAAAATCAATCTGATTATGCTAGGGGGGTACACCTCACTGCAGCTGCTTCTAACTGAATAATCCTATAACTGTATAATGCTCACAGTGGCAGGCCTAGCCCTACAGAGGGGAAACATGTGCCCCCAACAGCCAGCTAACCTGCCTCTACCCCCTTTCTAGCTCTTACCATCCATCATTGCCCTCCCACCTGGCACACCTTGATGGAATCAATTAAGTGGGAAGTATCTACAGCCTTGAAGTGAGGTTGTGGGAGCACAGTTATCTTTGGGTGACTTAGCTCACCGCTTTCACTTTTGTGCACGCTGTTCCCTTTTGCTCTAGCTGTTCCCTTCAGCCCTGGGCCCACACAGTCCAGCCTCAGCTGCAGCAGCACAGCTAAGGTTTTCCAACCTAAGAGTGGTTAAATCCCCTCTCTAAAACTATGACCCCTAAGCTTCATGGCATGACAGCCTATTTATTTAAAGCACCTGCACAACAATCCCCACCTCCCTTACAGTCAGTCACTCGCAGCCTTCCAGGAGTCCCTTGCAAAACAAAAGGGAAAAAAAAAATTCAACTGGAAGTTCTTCCCCTGTTTCAGAGTGACAAGATACAGTCTTCACTTTGGGCTTTGTCTCATGACTTTCCTGCCTAAAGCACCCAGAAACAAAAAGGGAAAACAGCAACAACTCACTCCCTCTTCTAGGGCTATTCACAGTGACCATTCAGCCTCTCTGTCTCTGTCTCTGTCTCTGTCTCTGTCTCTGTCTCTGTCTCTGTCTCTGTCTCTGTCTCTGTCTCTGTCTCTGTCTCTGTCTCTGTCTCTGTCTCTGTCTCTGTGACCACCCTGCTTTCTCCATGATCAAAGCTCCACCACCCTTCTAGCCTAAGGGCAAGCCTATTTATACCCTGAGCCCAGCCTCTCCCAACAAGCCTGGCCTATTAGCTGGCCTGAACACAGGAGCTACTCTTTAGTCCCAGTCCTGACAGTTCTCTTTGCCCAGGCCACAAAAGCCCTTCCCTTAAGGGGCTCTTCCTACTTCTTCCAACTTCATAGCCCTCCCCCAGTAACAGGGTAAGTGTTCCTTGTAATACTCACCTCTTGAAATTCTACTGCACATGCAGTAACGAAACTGAAAACTGGAATAAAAGCATTCACGCATGTATGTATGCATAACCCTTTAGCCTTCAGCTGGAAGAGATCTCACCTGTTATAATAGATATGTATTACCTTAACTATAGCATTTGCAATATTGTGCATATGTGTACGGACATACACCCACATACACATCACTTAATAGATATAGTATTAGAAATATTAGAATGAACTGTCAGAGTACAAATTCTACTTTGAAAAGTGTTGGGAGCAGAGTAGCTAGGAGACAGACTGACCTTATGGAGAAAGCCTCAAGGCTTTTTTAGGGATGTGATAAAATATGCAATTTTCCAAAAGTTTTCATGCTCGCCCACACACACTGAAATTCTTTTAAATATATATATTCAAAAGGATATATATAGATAGATAGATAGATTTAGAGAGAGAGAGAGAGAGAGAAAAGTTTTGGCAGAAAGGTTTTGGAAAACTGCATATTCATATATACATACACACATACATATACACACACATACATACATATATATATGTATATGTATATATATTATAAATATAACAGTCAACAGACTGTTGCAGACTGTTCTGTGAGCATTGTTGCGGCCACTGTTTCCTCCATATTCCCATATCTCTCCATCTTCATCTTTTGGGTATGCTTTAGTCATTGCTATCATCACAGCCTCCTGGTCAATTTTATTTTATCATATCATATCTAATAATGAAAAGAAAATTCAATCAATTGAAATAAGGTCCCTTCCGACCCTAACATCTATGAATCTATGAATCTATGAAATGAAGGAGAAAAAAAAGCACAAAGTTTGATCAAAGTTTCCTTCCTAACCTTCCAGCTACTTCTCAGATCACAGTTTGTTCCCCTGCTGATAAAGTCATTGGAAGGAAGAATTGAAATAGGGTCTAAATAAACTGGGTTCTGTCACCATAAGCACATTGATGTTTAATGATGTGGCTTATCTTATGGCTGAGCTCTCAAAATCCTGAAATTCCACTGGAGCTGAATTACTGTTTAACTTCTCATAAATCAATGGAAGGTTTTTAACACAAGAATTACAGAGATAGGGAGCTTCCAGAATAACAGAAGAAAAAAAACCCTTAATTCCGTACCTCTACCATGTGTGTGAAAGATTTAGGTATGCGGGTTGGGCACAGAATGAAAGAAAATGAACCCTGGGAAAACTCAGGAGAATCCACCAGGAAACAGTTCCCTTCAGTATTAAGGAGAACTAGCAGACTCTTGAGCTTAATTAATTACTTGGGGATTTGGACACGCAAGTCCCATTACTCTTCATAAGACAAGGGTATCCTCATCCCTTTGACATCTTTGAACATCTGAAATCCTAACAATATAATTGTCTCTTAAAACACTAGATTAAAGGGATGGGCTTTGGTTGGCTTATACATAGATGAGCACGTGGGAGGGTCTTCAGGCCTTGTTACACAGTAATTTTAGGCGGCTTCTGGAGCTCTGAACTGCTGCACTGGCTACATGCTAACACGTTTTAAGTGGCCTAAAGCGAAGGTAACCATATTATTTTGAAGGAAATACAGGACAGGGTAAGGAAATCTTGGAGGGGCGTGACACCCACACACATGCCCTTACCCCATGGCTTCCAGGAGCTCTGACAGCAGGGCAGAACAGGACAGCGCGGCGGCCTACAGCCCCTCAGTCTCCACCAGCCCATGCTACATGGCCAGAAAACACCTGTCCTTGCTGCCAGAAGCCACCTGGGGCCACCACATTCAGCCTGGGTCTCAGCAGTGGCCACAGGAACAGGACAGTGGTGCCAGAAGCAGGTTGCCATCCTAGCTTGCCCTGCATAGGTGCCCAAGCACCAGCCCCAGCCCTGGCCGCAGCCCACCCAAGCCTGGCCAATCCCCAGTGGAGGGCAGGATCTGTGGGAACTGGCCTTGGGCTACCATGCTACAGCCACCAAGCTCTGCCCTGCTTCAGCCACCTGGCCCCACTGGGGTGTGTGTCTGGGTCCTGGAGGCCCAATCCTTTTCTTTCTCTGGAACTTGCCTCCCTGTGCTGTCTCTGGCCAGCCTGCCAGACAGCCAGCCAAGCATGACGTGAGTTCTGAGGGGCCCAATCCTTTTTGGAGCTCAGGTAATGCCCAGCCAGCCAGCAGCCCAAGTTGGACAGTGTGGGGTGACAGGCTTCAGAGAAAAAAAGGATCAGGCCCCTTGAAGCTCAAGCAGCAAGCCAGTCATGCCCCTAGCTCCTAGTTCAGCTCCCTCTCACAAAGCCTCTAGTGGCAAGTCGCAGCTGTGCAAGTGAAGGACAGTCAGAGATGGGGTTTTTTGCCTTTAATATGTGACTGATCCACTAAGCTGAACAACACTAAGTCAGTTAATATGTGTTTGTCTTACAGCGTAAGATGTAACAAGACCCTTCCTTATTTCCTACACAGTCCACAAAATGCTCCTGGACAGGCATTGTTCTGTTCCTTCCATATTCACTTTGGTTAGATCTCTACCATCTTTCAGCTATGCTTCACAGTCCCAGGCCTATGTGGTTAATGATATGCTGACAATGGAATACGAAGAAGTAACCTTGTTGACTTAGTTAGCTCTTCCAGCCTTGTTACCATGAACCATCAAAAGGTGGTAAAGAAAGGTGTTTCTGGGTGCTTTAGGCAGGAGAGCCTCGGGGCCAGGAGCTGAGCGGGGAGTCGGGCACACCTGGGTGTCCATGCACACGTGTACCCCCTTACCGGCTTCGAGGCAGCAGCAGCAGCACAGAGGTAGCAGCGGGGGCAGCAACAGCTGATCCCCCTAAGGTAAGTCGGGGCAGAGGGAAGCAGAGCAGAGAAGCCCGATCTGGAGGGGAAGCCCCCCGGGTCCCTTTTTTGCTGAGCAGGGCAGGGAGCTGTGCTTCCGAACTGCACGCGCGAACAGAGCACGCCGACATTTGTGCTGGTGTTCACACAGGCAGGCGAGCAGGGAGGGCCAGGCAGGAGACTCCATTCAGAATAGGGCAAAAGTAAGGGCAGGGGCTCCACAGGAACTTGAATAAACAGCACCCGATATGACGGTGTCAACCCGGAGTGCTGCTAGGGCCCGGGGGGCGCTGCCTACCTGGGGCTTGTCTGAGGCCTCCACCTAGACAGACCCCTTGGGGGGGCTAGCATCCCCCTCCCTCCTGGCCTGTGGGGGATGCCCAGCAGGACTGGGGGGTGCAGAGAGCGGGGGCCCCCACACCTGTCCGGCAGGTGCCCCTCTTAGGGCCCTGGAGGTGCAGGTGAGGGAGCTCCAGGAGGAGGTTAGCAGGCTGAGGGGCATCAGAGAAGCAGAGGATAAGATTGACGGGTACTTTCTCTCCCTGCAGGGCCTAGCACCTAAGGGAGATGCGCCAAAGGGAGTAGCACCCCGGAAGGCACCATCCCCGATGGAGTGGCGGATGGTTCCCCCCAGGGCAAGGGCTGCTCACAGCAGTCCAGTACCAGTCTCCCCAGTTTGGCTGCAGAACAGGTACGAGTCCATGGTGGCACTAGAGGAGGAGAGAGGGGAAGAAACCATCAAAGAGGAGGACACTTCACATTCCTCATGTCCCAACCAGACTGAAAGTGCTAAGTCAACCCAGAGGAAGAACCGTTGGGTGATTGTCATACGGGACTCAATCCTGAGAGGTACAGAGGGTCCCATCTGTCGCCAGGACCCCTCGCATGAGGTCTACTGTCTTCCCAGCACCAAGATCGAAAACATGACGGGGATGATCCCAGCCATTATCCGCCCCACATGCTACTACCCCATGGTCCTTATCCATGTGGGTACGAATGATGTGGCCAGGAGAAGCCCCGATCACCTGATGGCAGACTACTAGGCACTGGGGGGCCTGCTGAAGGAGATAGGGGCACAGGTGGTGTTCTCCTCCATCCTACCAGTGAGAGGACTTGGAAGGAGACAGGAGACCTGCATTCACGAGGTCAACTTCAGACTTTGGAATTGGTGTCTCGAGGCAGGCTTTGGCTTCCTGGATAATGATCCACACATCACAATGAGGGACATGCTAGGATGGGATGGGCTGCACCTTTCCCCCCAAGGTAAGCGTGTTTTCTCTTCTAGGTTGGCGGATCTCCTCTGGCGGGCTTTAAATTAGGCTTGTTGGGGGAAGGGGAAGACATGGGCGGAGGAAGCCTCAGACAAGCAAGCTAAGCAGCGCCTGCAGGAGCAGCCCAGCCTAAACCAATGACAAGAGAAGCAGGTAATCAGGTAAGTGACATGGGCCTGGGTACCACTGGGATTAGGGGGGCGGTCTATTCATCCTCAGGAGGCCTCAAATGCCTCTATACTAATGCCCTCAGCATGGGGAACAAGCAGGAGGAACTAGTCTTCTTGATAGCCAGCACCAACCCAGACATAGTGGGGCTCACCAAAATGTAGTGGGACCCAATGCACAACTGGGCAGTGAATATCAAGGGCTACAGGCTCTACAGGAAAGATAGGACAGGTAGGAAGGGTGGGTGTGTGGCGCTCTATGTCAAGGAGCAACACACATCCACAATGTGTATCACTGGGTCAGAGGAGGAGCAAACGGAAGTGCTCTGGGTTAGAGCACAAGGGGGTCAGGGAGAAAGGGACTTAACGGTGGGGGTTTACTACAGACCACCGAACCAAGGAGAAGATCGAGACCAGGAATTCTTATGTCAGCTCACAGAGATAGTTAGGTCCAAGGATATAGTCATCATGGGTGATCTAAACTTGCCAGACATCTGCTGGGAGGAGCAGACAGCCAGGTCTGACTGCTCACGCAGGTTCTTAACTGACATCCAGGACCTCCATCTAACCCAGGAGGTACACAGCCCCACCAGGGGAGACGCCTTGTTGGATTTGGTCCTGGCCACGAGCGATGACCTGGTATGGGGTCTGCGGGTGCTCAACCACCTAGGCGATAGCGATCATCATCTGCTGGAATTCACCATCCAGCGCAAGGTGGCGAAGACCTCCAACAAGGCAGCAGCCCTTGACTTCAGGAGGGCAGACTTTAATGAGGTAAGAAGACTAGTGGGGGAAGCACTGAGGTCCCAGAGCTGGAGGGAGTTGAGTGTCCAGGAGGCGTAGTCGCTCCTTAAGGAGACGATCCTCCAAGCTCAAAGGGAAGTAATCCCTACACCAATCAAAGGGGGCAAGAGGGCGCAAAGAGGCGGCCGTCAGCACCGCTCCAGCCGCCGACGGCAACTGCCTGGAACTCCCGGGCGCCGGCGCGATGATACGAGCGCTGCCGCGGCAACGCGCCACGCTGCGCTCCACCACGGCCGGCCCCTCCGTCCGCCAGGGTCACATCCCTTTCCAGCTCGGCCCCTCACGTGCCCCCTGGCATGGACCTGCATGTGGGCAGGGCAGTCGTTCCCTCAGATGGAGGCGCTGCATAAATACATGTACTTGTGGGTGGCCCTTGGCAATGACAGTGGTGCCAATGCCACTTGGGTGTCTCATGAGAGACCTCATTGTCTCGAAAGAGGTGCCCTGTGTCGGGGAGATGGGAGTTTCCCTTCGACAGAAATCCCTCCACCTGCCTGGTGGGGTGGGCCAGCGGGGAAGGCAGGGTGGGGAAGGATGTAGATTCATAGATTCATAGTCCTAGGGTCGGACGGGACCTCAAGAGATCATCGAGTCCGACCCCCTGCCTAGGCAGCAAGGAGTACTGGGGTCAGATGATCCCCGCCAGATGCCTATCCAGCCTTCTCTTAAAGACCCCCAAGGTAAGGGAGAGCACCGCCTCCCTTGGGAGCCCATTTCAAAGTTTTGCCACCCTCACCGTGAAGAAGTTTTTCCTGATATCTAGCCGAAATCCGCTCTCTGTCAGTATGTGACCATTGTTCCTTGTTACCCCAAGAGGCGCCGTGATGAACAGAGCATCTCTGATCCCATGCTGCGTCCCCATAATGAATTTGTAGGTGGCCGCAAGATCACCTCTCAGCCTTCTCTTGCGGTCCAGGTCCCTCAGTCTCTCCTCATAGGGCTTGTGTTGTAAGCACCTAACCATACGAGTGGCCCTCCTCTGGACCCTCTCGAGTCTATCAACATCCCTCTTGAAGTACGGCGCCCAAAGCTGGATGCAGTACTCCAACTCCAGTGTGACCAATGCCGCATAGAGAGGACATATCACCTCCATGGAGCTATCTGTCATACATCTGCTGATGCATGGTGAAGTGCTGTTAGCTTTGCTGATGATATTGTCACCACAAAAATTAAGCCTAAAAAAATGAGCTGCATTGCAGAAATTATTAAGCTATTTATGTAAAACAGAGAGTGTAAACAGCGTTATGTGTTTGCTCTGTGCCTGTAGTGTACGGCAACAGGACACGCTGGGAAATCTGGTAATTGTGGGACCTCTGGCACAGCTCTACGAGGACTCATGGAGCTCGGGCGATGTACCGGAGGACTGGAAAAGGACCAATGTGGTCCCCATCTTCAAAAAAGGGAGGAAGGAGGACCCAGGAAACTATAGGCCCATGAGTCTTACTTTGGTCCTGGGGAAGCTTTTCGAAAGAATTATCCTGGCACATGTCCAGGAAGGGCCAGCAGGGGAGGTTATGCTCAGGGGCAACCAGCATGGGTTCAT
>NW_005841866.1:193309-198146 GCF_000455745.1 Alligator sinensis
CCTACACAGTCAGATGGGTCACTAACTGGCTGGAGGGCCACACCCAGAGGGTGGTGGTGGACGGTTCTTATTTCACCTGGAGGGACGTGGGCAGTGGGGTTCCCCAGGGCTTGGTCCTCGGGCCCACACTATTCAACATCTTCATCAGTGACTTGGGCGAGGGGGTAGAAAGCACCCTGTTCAAGTTCGCAGATGACACTAAGATGTGAGGGGAAGTGGGTAAGCTAGTAGGAAGGAACAGGCTGCAAGCGGATCTAAACAGGTTACAGGGGTGGGCCGAAGAGAACAGGATGGGGTTCAACACTGACAAGTGCAGGGTAATGCACCTGGGCAGGAAGAACCAGCGGCACACCTACAGAGCTGGGGAACTCCCTTCTCACCAGTGTTGAGACAGAAAAGGATCTTGGAGTCATCATTGATGCCACAATGAACATGGGCCAACAGTGTGGGGACACAGTCAGGAAGGCCAACCATACCTTGTCGTGCATCCACAGATGCATCTCAAGCAGGTCCAAGGAGGTGATCTCCCCCTCTACATGACACTGCTCAGGCCACAGCTGGAGTACTGCGTCCAGTTCTGGGTGCTGCACTTCAGGAGGGATATGGCCAATACAGAGAGGGTCCAAAGGAGGGCCACCTGCATGATCAGGGGTCAGCAGGGCAGGCCATACGAGGAGAGGCTGAGGGACCTGAACCTGTTCAACCTCCAAAAGAGAAGGCTGAGAGGGGATCGAGTGGCAGTCTACAAACTAGTCAAGGGGGACCAGCAGGCATTGGGAGAGTCCCTGTTCCCCCGAAATATCCTGGGAGTTACAAGAAACAACTGACACAAGCTAGTGGAGAGTAGTTTCAGGCTAGACATTAGGAAGCGCTATTTCACTGTCAGGGCGGCTAGGACCTGGAACCAACTTCCAAAAGAAGTGGTGCTGGCTCCTACCCTGGGGGTCTTTAAAAGGAGGCTGGACAAACATCTGGCCAGGGTCGTTTGACCCCAGTATTCTTTCCTGCCCATGGCAGGGGGTCGGACTAGATGATCTCCTCAGGTCCCTTCTGACCCTACCAACTATGAAACTATGAAACTAAGAGGAGAGTGAACATAAAGGGAAGCAATACATTCTAATTGTAGGGCACTAAGCTATGTGGCTTGGGGCCTGTGTCTGATGGTCCTTTCATTCATTAGTGGTTCTCCAACCTGCTTTGAGCCTTATAATTTAGTTGCATTTTACAGTGTAACCATAATAAATCAAGCCCAACAGATGTTGAAGATCAATGTGATGTCAACATTGATTGTCCTACAAAAGTCAGTGTTACTTGTACACTAAAGGTTTTGCTGGGCTCTGCTTCTTGTCTACTAACACATGTTGTAACTAAAAGACTTTACCATTGAACTGTAGGGATGACAAGACCTACAAGAAATTGTAAGCATCTAGCCAACAGTGAGTAGGATGAGCTCACTCCATTACTAAATTATCTGATAGCAACATAAGTGTGCATGTTTTCAGGTATTTTGGTCACAGTCTAGCAAAGATAGAGATGAGTAGTTCCATTGACTTCAACTGATTTTATTGATTACTCTAGTGCTTAAAAGTGAGCTTGTGTTCTGTTGGAGTGCGGGGAGGGCTTGCATGGTGGTGAACCCAGAACTGGACCGGAAGTATTTCCAGTCCACCTTCGGGTCCCCCGGGGAGCACATTGGGACCCCCCCTGTGCCTCCCCAGCTCAGTGATAAGTTATGGGGGGACCTCAGGTGCCCCCCCCAGATCCAAGAGGCACCAGTCACCAAGCTGGGGGGGCACAGGGGAGCCCCCCAGCATGCTCTCCAGCAGATCTGGAAATGGACCAGAAGTGCTTCCAGTCCACTTCCGGGTCTGCTGCCGAGCATGCCCCCCGCGCTTCTGTGGGACACTCCATGCGCCCCAGCATCACAGCACTCACAAGCCACCTGCTGCCTTCAGGTATGTAGAAAAAATGTTTAAAGCTGTGTCTATATCTGAATCACCGAATCTTCCCAAATCTTTCTGAATCAATTCAGAGGGTTCCAACTTGATTTGGAGAGATTAAAGTGGCCTCTGAATTGATTCGGATTCAGAGATTCAGCCACTGAATCAGGACGAATCTCTGCCAAATCGAATCAAGGACCGAAGCCCTACTAGCTACTGTCCTGATTCTTCTCTGTCTGGAACTTTTTGAAGTCATTTGCGTACAAAGTTGTTGTACAGTTCTACAGAGGCACTCATTCTGCATTCCTTCTGCAGAAGTGGAAGTGACTTCAAACTATAGACTAGTGAAGAATTATACTCTCAGTGTCTGTTTACCATGAACAATTTTCCCATGCTTCAGACCAGTTGCTTTCTTTGCTTAGTGACAGCTGACAAGATGACACACTTGGGTGTCCTGTGCATAGTTTTGATGCATTCTTCTTCTCACGTTGCTCCTATGATCTGTTACATTTCTTCCTTTTTTCATCTTGTGGCATCAGTGTACAATAGCAGTGTTACTATCAGCCTAAAACAACCACACTGCAGCTCAGAATATTCATTTGGATGACAAACACCAAAGATACAATCCAAATATTTATAGGGTCAGGATGGGTACCATATCAATGAATACAGTACTGAGGAAAGAACAAAAATAATTTGAGAACATATAAAATGAATGGTTCTCCTGAAGCAAGATTATCAGTTTGTAAGTTTGTAGTATGTATACTGAAATTGTGTGCATGTATATACACATACATGCACAAACCTATGTATAAAAGGCTATGCCTAACAATTGTTGTTTTTTAAATAAAAAACTCCTTAGCATTAAAGTCACATTGTATTTGTGGTTTGTTATTGTATGCATCTCTCATCCTAGTATAAAAGTTATGCACAAAACATTTTTATATTAAAATGGTGTACCGAAAGCACAACAATTTTTATTCTTTCTTGTTTCACACAGCAGGGGCATGAGAGGAAATGAAACCCCTTGCATATTTACTTTACAAATGTTTTAGTTAAGTATGCCTTGCTTATAGATTTCATTGATTTTTTTATTACACAACTAGACTGAAGAAATATTTCTTAAAATAGCGGTCTTAGCAAATTACAGTCATTTCAAGTAATTTTCCACAGTGCTTCCTGAATGGCCAGTGCCATGTACTGAATATTGTATCTTGATTAGGTTTGGAAAACAAAATATCTTACTTCTTTAAATATTTAAGTGTATATACAAAACACTCTGCCCTCTTATTCCCACTCTGCCCTCTTTTTCTCAATTTATTGCCTCACATTTTAATTCTTAGTTGGCTAATACTACTTGCACCTCAGGTATTTAAGTGAAAAGCCAGGTAGGTTTCTGGGATATTATAACAAACATGCATGCTGCCAACTGACACACTTGTACCTTCTCTGCCTGCTCATAAAATACAGCTGTTACCACTTGATTAGTCTTTTAATTCACCCTACTAACAGTCCTCATGCCAACCCTGTGGGTTACAGAACAGAAGGCAAAAATTACTTACTCATACAATACCTGTGTATTTCTTAGAAAGTAGAACTGGGCTTTTTCCTTTTTTCCTTTGGGTGGTGTGAGGGAAGGGAGGGGAGGGAAGGTGAGCAGAGGAATAGTTTATCTACTAAAAATGAAGCTTGGGAGGGGAAAAATATTTCTGAACTGAGTTCGAATTGATAACGAGTTTTGGAAAGAAACAAAAAATTCTGAAAATAATGTTTCTTTAAAAAAGTGCCAATGTTTAATGTCAAGATTTCTTAAAATGCTATAAAAACCCCTCTAAAGTATTTGCTTCAGATCAAGTGAAATGTCTGAATTAAGCCCCAACAGCAAAGAAACATGTAGTGCTTGCTAAAGTAGAACATCTTATTTAATACTGAATATTTAGCTGCTAGTTCTTCTGCTGTGGAAAACTGAGTGAATAGGACCCTGTTATGAAGACAGAGAGAGAGAGAGAGAGAGAGAGAGAGGAAGAGAGAGAGAAAAAGAGAGAGATAAATGTACTCCCTTTTTGGCCCAGTTTTAAAATACTCTTAAATTGGATTTTTCTGAGATAAGACTCTTCAGAGCCTGGTTTAAAATGTTTACATCAATGGAGGATCAAATATATTTGCTGTACTCAAACAAATAGATTGTTACATCAATGTGTTCTATGAGTGTGTGCCTAGAAACCATAAGCATGAGGCATATCTTACTCTAACACAGGAAATGTCTAGAAAACAGTTTTTAAAAATGGAGTAGACATCACAATTTGCTGGAAGGGGTTGGTGAAGAGTCTTAAGAGCCCTCTCTGATATCAATAGGAGAAAGAGGTGAAATGATTTGGCCTGGAAGGAGATGGGCAGTGGGGTCCTGCAGGGTTCGGTCTTTAAACCAGTGTGTCCCAGGGACACCGGGGCTAGAGGGAAACCCCGGCCCAAAACCAACGAAAAAGGAAGCACGTACTTACCCCTTGCAGGAGCCAAGGACAGCAGAGGAGCGCACGCCAGAAAATCACCCGTGCATTTTGTTAGCCACGCTCATGTCCAGCTGAGAGCGGGTGACGTCAGTGAGAGACGCCACCCAGCGGGAATAAAGTGCGGCCCCGGGAGCAGTGCCGGGAGGCTGCAGGTGATGACGGAGCCCGCAGGGAAGCTCGAGGTCACAAGCGGGCACGCACGGGATTTCTCTGCCTCGGGCAGAGAAAGCTGCAGCAGCGCCAGGAGCAGCGAAAACGGCAAGAGCCACAGCTACGAGAACGCCAGCTGCGGAGCTGATGAGAGAGCCGGTAGGAGAGCGGGGGAGGGAACCGGTTGCGGAGCCGATGGAAAAGCCGGCAGGGATGCCGGTGAAGGGAACGGCTGCG
>NW_005841866.1:198231-198601 GCF_000455745.1 Alligator sinensis
AAAGCCGGCAGGGACGCCGGTGAAGGGACCAGTGGGAGAGCCGGCTGGGACGCCGGTGAAAGAACCGGTGAGAGAGCTGGCAGGGAAGCCAGGGAGGAAGCCCGCAGGGGCAACAGGACCTCGGGTCTCGTAGTCCTCGGACCGGAGTCCAGCTTAAGACATCGAGTCAAGCTGGTCGGGGACGAGGGAAGAGACAAGGCGGGGTCGGTTAGAAGAGACTGAGAGACCCACGATCAAAGGTGGCATTGGCCGTGGTGTAGGGGAGGTTGGAGCCCCGTGAGTTCCCGCCAAAGGCGTGACGGCACTGGAGGCTGCAGCGAGGGGAACCCCACCACTGAGGGTCCAGATAAGGCTGCGGCTGGGGAGGGTC
>NW_005841866.1:198775-199363 GCF_000455745.1 Alligator sinensis
GCAGCAACGAGAACGCCAGCTGCGGAGCTGACAAGAGAGCTGGTAGGAGAGCGGGGGAGGGAACCGGTCGCAGAGCCAGTGGGAAAGCCGGCAGGGACGCCGGTGAAGGAACCGGCTGCGGAGCCGGTGGAAGAGCCGGCTGGGACGCCGGTGCAAGAGCCGGCAGGGAAGCCAGTGAAAGAACCGGTGAGAGAGCTGGCAGGGAAGCCAGGGAGGAAGCCCGCAGGGGCAACAGGACCTCGGGTCTCGTAGTCCTCGGACCGGAGTCCAGCTTAAGACATCGAGTCAAGCTGGTCGGGGACGAGGGAAGAGACAAGGCGGGGTCGGTTAGAAGAGACTGAGAGACCCACGATCAAAGGTGGCATTGGCCGTGGTGTAGGGGAGGTTGGAGCCCCGTGAGTTCCCGCCAAAGGCGTGACGGCACTGGAGGCTGCAGCGAGGGGAACCCCACCACTGAGGGTCCAGATAAGGCTGTGGCTGGTGAGTTTCAGGGGTCTGGCACCGTCACCCGGGGCACCCTCTGGGGGCTGCCCGCAGGACTGGGGCAGACCCGGTCAGCCACCCGAGCCCAAGCAGCCCGAGAACGCC
>NW_005841866.1:199524-203517 GCF_000455745.1 Alligator sinensis
GCTGATGTCCTCGGACAGAACCTACAGGCTTTGACCCAGATCCTGAACTCTCAGCAACAAATGCTAGACCGGCAACAGGATTGGCTCCAACACAGTTTGGCGTCCTTCAAAATGCCTAAAATGACTAAGGACGACGACCCAGAGGTGTATATCGAGGCGTTCGAACAGCACGCCCTCATGACCAGGCTCGAGAAGAGATATTGGGCCAGCCAGCTGGGAGCCTTAGTAGTTGGCAAGGCTCAAGCTGCCTATCGGGCCCTCTCAAGGGATGACGCCCAGGACTACGAGCACATGAAGGAAGCCATCCTATACAGTTTGGAAATTAACCCCGAGCACTACCGCCACCAGTTCCGGGCCAAGAAGGGACCCGAGGAGAATCGACCGAGAGTGCTGCTGCAGCTTCTGCGGGATCTGCTGGATAAGTGGGTAAGCCCAGCGGGGCAGGATAGAGAGGCATTGGCAGACCAGATCGTCCTCGAACAGTTTCAGAACAATTTAGAAGAGCGGACACAACGCTGGGTCCAACAACATACCCCACGGACCTGCGAAGAAGCTCTAAAATTGGCAGAGGCTTTTACTGCCTTGGAGGCCAACTACCCCAGGGAGAGAAGGAACCTGGGACCCTCGATGGAGCCCCAAGAGAACTGGAGCGCCGGCGTCCGCCTGGCCGGGGGGCTACCAAAGATACTGTGTGTTTCCGGTGCAGGCAGAATGGCCATTTTTCTAGGGAATGCCCGAGCCAGGCTGCGGAACGCTGGATCCCAGACGACAGATCAAGGACCCCAACAGAGAGGCGGAGAGGCCCAGAGGCCCAGAGCTCGGTGAGCCGATGGACTGCAGCTATGTGGTCAGTGGGGAGAACGTGGCTTGGAGTCATTCCATTGTCAAGGCTTGGGTAGAAGGTCGCCCCGTGCAAGCTACTCTGGACTCAGGGTGTGCTCAATCCCTTGTCAGGGCAGATTTGGTGCAGTCGCAAGGCCAGCGGAAGGCTGCCCGGTGAGGGTAGCCTGCCTCCATGGGGACGCCAAGCAAATTGAGCGCCAATGGGTCCGCCTACGGGTAATGGAGCACCAGGGAGAACTCCTGGTGGGGGTCGTGCCTCAGTTAGCATGTGAGATGCTTCTGGGACGAGACTGGACACCAGTATATGATGTCCTGGATAGGGTGAGGGACACAGAAGTGGCCCGTAGGAAGATTCAGAACTGGGAAGGCTGGTTGGGTGAGATCGAAGAAAACAAGGGGTCGGCAGATGAGATGGACGAATTAGACCTTAACGACTTTACCAGTAGCCTCGAGTTCCGAGAGGCACAAGAGGAGGATCAGGAAATCAGGGTGCTTCGAGAGCAGGCCCAAAGTACCAGAGGGAGCTCTGCGTTATCGCCTGAAGGGCATCCCCGCTTCGAGGTAAGGAATTGCCTCCTTTACCGCCTACAAGGGGACAGGAGGGAGGAGACCGAGGGCTCGCAGCTGGTAGTGCCCGCCCGATTCCGCCAGACCATTTGGCGGTTGGCTCATGCGAGTCCCACAGGGGGACATCTGGGCCGGGACAAGACCCTCGCGAGGGTGAGCAGGTGGTTTTTTTGGCCCGGGATGGGGGAGGAAGTGGCCCGCCAATGGGCAGCCTGCCCCAACTGCCAAAAGACAAGAACCGAGCGTCCTCCACGGGCACCTCTCCAGTCCATGGCCCTTTAGACACCCCGTTTTCAAGGATAGCCTTAGATGTCGTGGGCCCGCTTCCCCACAACAGCTCGGCCACAAATACATCTTGGTCATAGTGGATTATGCCACCCGGTACCCAGAGGCAATCCCCCTGCACGCTGTAACCGCCCTGCATATTGCAGAAGAGCTAATAAGATGGATAGATGGGGATCCCGCAAGAGATACTAACGGATCAAGGGAAGAATTTCATGTCTGGGGTTTTGAGGGTGGTATGCTGGACCCTCCAAATAAAACAGCTCCGCACCTCGGTTTACCATCCCCAAACCAATGGGTTGGTGGAACGCCTCAACGGGACGATAAAACGGGTATTGCGCCGATGCATACAAGGAGACCCCCGGAAGTGGGATCTCCTCCTTCCTCTAGTACTGTTTACTCTCAGGGACACCCCTCAAGATTCCACGAAGTTCTCTCCATTCGAGCTAGTGTTGGGACATCGCCCGCGGGGTTTCTTCCAGGTCTTGAGAGAAGAGTGGGAGCAGGAGGGAGGACCCTCCCAAGAGCCAAGGATGTATCAACAGGCGTTTCACCAGAGAAGCAGGTTGGCCCGGGACCTGGCTCAGGAAAACATGAGAGAAGCCCAAACCCGTCAAAAGGAAAAGTATGACCGCCAGACCAAAGAGCGAGAATTCAAGCCGGGACAGAAAGTCCTGGTGCTGCTCCCCACATCCACGAGCATGCTCCTAACTCAATAGCAGGGGCCATTTGAAATTCTCCGACAGGTGGGACCAGTGGATTATGAGGTGCACAGGCCCGGACACCATCAAGAAAAGCAAATCTACCATGTGAACCTCCTACGGGAGTGGCGGGAGTCTGAAGGATGGGCGGCCTTTTCTGAGGCTGATAATGAGGACCTAGGACCCCAAGGGTTAGGAAGAGGGACTGAGCCCTCTTTGGAGGGAACCCCCATTAGGATAGGAGAGGAATTATCCTCTGTTCAGCAGAGAGAGGCCCGAAGCTTGATAAATCAGTTCCAGGAGGTATTCCACGAGGAACCCGGCTGGGTTCGGGGCTCGTTCCAAGCTATAAAAATGCCGCCCGGGGCAATAGTGAGGCAGAGGTGGCGACCCATTCCACACCACCTCCTGGAAGCCGTCTGAAGAGAGATTGACTCAATGTTAAAGCTGGGAGTCATTCGGCCTTCAAGAAGTCCCTGGAGGAGCCCGCTGGTGCCGGTGCATAAGCCTGACGGGTCTCTAAGGCTTTGTGTGGATTACAGACAATTGAATGCCATGGCAGTTTTCAATGCATTCCCCATGCCCCACGTGGAAGAGTTGGTAGAATGGATAGGGGATGCCCAGTATATATCGACCCTTGACCTGGCGAAGGGATATTGGCAGATTCCGATGGCCAAGGAAGACCAGCGGAAGACAGCGTTCAGCACCCCATAGGGACTGTATGAGTTCATCAGAATGCCCTTTGGATTACATGGCACCGCCGCAACATTTCAACGCCTGATGGACCAGATCTTGGCACCCCACGCCGAATACGTGGCAGCGTACATAGATGATATAGCCATATACCCCCGGACCTGGGAGCAGCACAAGAACGTGCTTCGAGCCATCCTTACAGAACTAAGGCACGCCGGCCTAACTGCAAACCCCCGAAAATGTGCCCTGGCCCAGAAAGAAACAAAATATTTAGGGTTCTTGGTTGGCAGAGGCACAATTAAACCCCTAGCCAACAAGGTAGAAACCATCCGCAACTTTACACCCCCTCAAAACTGCCGCCAGCTACGATCATTTTTAGGGTTAACCAATTATTACAGGCGGTTCGTACCACACTTCGCAGAGCTGGCAACACCCTTATCGGAGGCGCTCAAAGGGCGGAAAATGGGGGCAGTAAAGTGGACGAGAGAGATGGCACAAAGTTTTGAAAGATTGAAAAGGGCATTGTGCGAAGATGTTATAATTCACACCCCTGACTTCCGAAAACCCTTTATTTTACAGATGGATGCCTCAGAGACGGCGGTGGGTGCTGTCCTCACCCAGAAGGAAGGGGAAAACGAGAGACCCGTGGCATACGCCAGTCGCAAACTGCTACCAGTGGAGAAGAGGTACGCAACTATAGAACACGAGTGCCTGGCAATTTGGTGGGCCGTAGACCACTTTAGGTACTACCTGATGGGAAGAGAGTTTAAATTGGTAACTGACCATGCCCCGCTGAGGTGGCTGAGCACAGCCAAGACCGATAATGCCCGGATAACCCAGTGGGCCTTGGCACTCCAACCATATAAGTTCCACATAATACACCGACCCGGAAAAACTAATACAGTGG
>NW_005841866.1:203617-204094 GCF_000455745.1 Alligator sinensis
GCGCCCCAAGGCAGCTTAAGGGGGGGGGTTATGTCCCAGGGACACCGGGGCTAGAGGGAAACCCCGGCCCAAAACCAACGAAAAAGGAAGCACGTACTTACCCCTTGCAGAAGCCGAGGACAGCGGAGGAGCGCACGCCGGGAAATAACCCGTGCGTTTTGTTAGCCGCACTCACATCCAGCTGAGAGCGGGTGACGTCAGTGAGAGACGCCACCCGGTGGAAATAAAGTGAGGCCCCGGGAGCAGTGCCGGGAGGCTGCAGGAGACAACAGAGCCCGCGGGGAAGCCCGAGGTCACAAGCGGGCATGCACGGGGTTTCTCTGCCTCGGGCAGAGAAAGCTGTAGCAGCGCCAGGAGCAGCGAAAGCGGCGAGAGCCACATCTATGAGAACGCCAGCTGTGGAGCCGATGAGAGAGCCGGTAGGAGAGTGGGGGAGGGAACCAGTTGCGGAGCCAGTGGAAAAGCCGGCAGGGATGC
>NW_005841866.1:204340-232112 GCF_000455745.1 Alligator sinensis
GGATCTGGCTGGGGGCCGGGTGGAAGAGCCCGCTGGGACGCCAGAGAAGGAGCCGGTGGGAAAGCCA
The DNA here is from genome assembly GCF_000455745.1 of Alligator sinensis. Lineage (NCBI taxonomy): Eukaryota > Metazoa > Chordata > Crocodylia > Alligatoridae > Alligator > Alligator sinensis. The sequence continues at coordinate 204,408 of NW_005841866.1, forward strand.
GCAGGGACGCCGGTGGAAGAGCCAGCTGGGAAGCCAGTGCAGGAGCCGGTGGGAAAGCCGGCAGGGACGCCGGTGAAGGAACCGGCTGCGGAGCTGGTGGAAGAGCCGGCTGGGGCGCCGGGGCAAGAGCCGGCAGGGGAAAAGCTGAGAACGCCAAAGGGGCCCGAAGATCAGCAACCCAAGCTGGTGAGTGGTCGGGGTGTAGGGGAGGTGGGAGCCCTGTGAGTGCCCGCCGAAGGCATGACGGTACTGGAGGCTGCGGCGAGGGGGAACCCCACCACTGTGGGTCCAGATAAGGCCGTGGCTGGCGAGGTTCAGGGGGCTGCCACCGTCACCCGGGGCACCCTCTGGGGGCCGCCCACAAGATGGGGGCAGCCACCTGAGCCAAAGCAGCCTGAGAACGCCTTTTGGAACAGCAGTGGGCACACAGTGTTATTTAATATCTTCATCAGTGATTTGGACGAGGGTGTGGAGAGCACCCTCTCCAAGTTTGCAGACGATACCAAGTTATGGGGCAAAGTTAACAGACCAGAGGGCAGGGAGCAGATAGAGGCCGACCGGGACAGGTTGGATCAATGGGCAGAGTGTAATAGGATGCAATTCAACAAAGATAAATGTAAGGTACTTCACCTAGGGTGGAGGAATCCCCAGCACACCTATAGGTTGGGGAATGACCTCCTCAGCAGCTCAGAGGCTGAGAGAGATCTTGGAGTCATAATTTACTCCAAGATGAATATGAGCCAGCAGTGTAACAAGGCCATCAAGAAAGCCAATCGTACCTTGTAGTGTATTAGCAGATGCATGACCAACAGATCAAGGGAGGTGATGCTCCCCCTCTATGCGGCATTGGTCAGGCCACGGTTGGAGTACTGTGTCCAGTTTTGGGTGCTGCACTTCCAGAAGGACACAGAGAATCTGGAGAGGGTTCAGAGGAGGGCCCCTCACATGATTACTGCCCTCCGTGAAAGACCCTTCGAGGGGAGGTTGAGAGATCTGGATCTCTTCAGCCTTCACAAGAGACAGCTGAGGGGAAACCTTGTAGCCACCTACAAGTTTATCAGGGGAGGACAACAGGGAATTGGTGAAGTGCTATTTACCTGAGCACCCCAGGGAGTAACTAGGAACAATGGGTGCAAACTAGTAGAGTAGATTTAGGTTAGACATTAGGAAGGATTTTTTTACAGTAAGGGTGGCCAGAATCTGGAATGGGCTTCCAAGAGAGGTGGTGCTATCACCTAACTTAGTGGTCTTCAAGAGGAGGCTTGATAGACACCGGGCTGGGGTCATCTGACCTCGGTCCTCTTTCCTGCCAAAGGCAGGGGGTAAGACACGATAATCCACTGTGGTCCATTCTGACTCTACAATATGTGAATCTATGAATCTATGATTTCTGGTTTGTTCATTTATTTCTGCTAGAAATGACTAACCAAAAGCACTTCAAAAAGACACCTGAAGAAGATAGTAATGCATTTGAAAGCTTGTCTAAGTCCATCTCAACCATGCAGTTGGCCCAATAAAAGATACAGGCAGTCCTCAACTTACAACGTTTTGAGTTACAATGTTTCACACTTACAACGTTTATAAATTGATGCCCTGTTTCAACTTTATGACGTCAGTTTTGATTTACAATACTTGATCTGATGTGACACCACACCAGCGAACAAGTTAGCTGCGTCGCTCATCTCCCTGAAGAACATGTGTTCAAACTTCCTTGGACACTTTCTTTAAGAAAGCAGACAAGACTCTAGAAAAACCTGCGGCCAAGACTCCTGAGAAGACTCCAGTCAAGAACCCTTCAAAAAGTCCAGCAAAGTCACCTCAAAGAAGCCCTTCCAAGTCAATAAGATTGTTATTTACAATAAAAATACATTAATGTAGCTATATTACTCATCTATAATTGATTGAGTACAAAATTCTGGGGTATTTTTGGTTAAAATAGGGTATCGGGCCTTGGTTCAGGAACCAATCCCCCATTTATAACCCTGTTTCTTATGAGAAAATTGGTTCTGAGTTACAACATTTCAACTTAAGACACGGTTTTCAGGAACCAATTGTGTCCCAAGTCCAAGGACTGCCTGTATAATCATGTTGCTGCATGTGTTCAAATGAAAAAAGCATTTTCCTTTAGAAGTACTTCTGGTCCACTTCTGGGTCCACCAGGAAGCATGCAGGGCCCCCTGCACCCCTCCAGCTCAGCAATCAGCCACGGGGAAACATTGGTTACTGCTCCCAGACCCAGGAGGCACCAGTTGCTGAGCCAGGGGGTGGGGGGAGCATGTGCCCCAGAAGACCCAGAAATAGACTGGAAGCTTCTGGTCCACTCCTGGGTCTGCTGCCAAGTGTGCTGGGGCCTCCCTCATGCTCCTGTGGGATGCTCCATCCGCCACGATATTGCAGCATTCACGAGCCGCCTGCTACCTTGAGGTATGTAAAAAAAACTTTTAAAGCTGTGTCTATGTCCGAATCGCTGAACCTTCCCGAATCTCTCTGAATTAATTCAGAGGGTTCTGATCCAATTCAGAGAGTTTAAAAGGTCTCCTGACTTGATTCGGATTCAGAGATTCAGCCACCGAATCGGGCTGAATCTCCACCAAATCAAATCAGCAACCAAAGTTTCACACAGCCCTAATAAACAGGTTGCCTCCTGCTTTGAGTTTGCTTTTGATACAAGTTTTTTTCTTCAAATAGGAACTGAATTACCCAATAGCTCTTCTACTCCAAGTTACTTTCCCACATACAGTTCTGTTTTCTTTACAGAATAGCTGATTTCATCAAAAAAATCTTATATGAATTAAGCCAGACAAAAGTACTATGGAATACTGTAAGATATATGGATCACCTGGCCCATCACAGAAAAGCAGCTACTTCTCTATTGAAACTCAGTGTCCATTCAAAAACACACAGTCACTACTGAGGGTCAGAAATATACTATATCCAAGTGAAACATCATGGACAATGTTCATATGAAAAGTTAAGTTAAGGTTTAGCCAAGTCACCATAGTGAATGTTCCTATCCCTAAGAATGTGATTTCATTTTTGATACCCTCAAGAGGTTAGGGTTTTGCTTATCCATCTGATCTACTACAGCATGACACTTTTCTGAGGCATTTATTCTTTCCCATTATTTAGGTATTCTTTAAACTTCTCTCCTCTTAGTAGAGTCCAGGTCCATTCCTACTCAGTTTGAGGTCTAGCTAGATCACAGCACAAGGAAATATAGCCGCTGGCTTTTTTTCAAATAGATGAGAAAGTAAAACTAAACATATTCTGCTATTTATGGGTTCTGGGACCAGAAATCAATAATTCACAAAGAGCTGGGATTTATGAAAGATACTTGTTTTGTAACATGGTTTATTCTGAAAGAAACCAAATTCAGCCTTACTGATAACATATTGACATGTGACCCATTTAACTTATACTTTGTTACTAACCCTTAGGGCCAGAAAGTCGAATCTTGTAAGGCAGCTTCTTCAGACTGTCACTCCGATTTAAGATGTGTATCATTTGGCTTGTTCTCATTATCGTTGTTGGAGAAACTGAACATACTTATAGCTCTGCTGCTTGATAACATAAAACAAGCCAGGCAAACTGATTCTGACATACAGTCATTAAAACACAGCCTTTTTTTTTTTTGCTTCTAATAGAGAGGAACATTTTCTTTCCTAGTTTTATGCAACAACAATCTGCAACAAATGCTTACAGCTGAAAATGAAAATGATCCAATAAATAAGGCAAGATTTTGTTTCTGAACAAAATAGCACATTTAGCTCATTAAAAACAAAAAGTTACTAGATAAAGTTCCAGCACGTGAAGAAGAAACATTATTATACTGAAAGGCTGTGTATTAAAGTGTACTTATGTATTGAAACAAAACAAAACAAAAACAGCAAATCACATATGACTGTAGTAGTAAGAGAAACACCATAACATGCTACACAACGTACAAACAAAAATGGTCATATAGAAAACCCATCTAGAGGCAAAATATTTTAGATGAATACCATGTTCATGAAAAATGCAGTCTGGGGACAAGTGAAAAGAAATGAAACATAAATAGAAGAAAAAAGTCAAAGTCAAAAAGATTTTATTTTGATACTTAAAAAGAACCATTTTAGTTTTGATTTAAAATGGCATCTCACTTCAAACCTGCCTCAAAATTTAATTTAAAAGATAAAAAGAAAAGGAAAAAATATTCTGTTTTACCCAAAAACCATAAGAACAGCCATTTACTGGGTCAGACCATAGTTTCATCAAATGTCACACAGGGCACATATACATGAGGTGCTTAACAACGAATTAGCATAGTTTACTATGAAGTAAGCATGTGGGTCTACACGTACACATTGTTGCTTCACAATAAATCTCCCTAATCCTGAGTAAATCTGCTCCCTGAAAATACAAGTAGCAAATTAACTTGGCATTAACAACAGCCATACTGTTTATGTAGGCAAGTGGCCAGCAGCCAAGCCTGCTTCGGGTCAACCATCCACTAGGGGGTGAGAGATAGCTCCCTGCCCCTGAAAGCTGACTGCTCCCAGGGTGGGCTCCACCACAGGAGCCCAGGCAATGTTCCCCTGACCCAGCAGTAGGGAGCCCCAAGCACCCTGTTCCCAGATCAGGATCACAGAGCAGGGACTAGGAGATTCTTATCTCCCAGCCCCTGCTTGCCATCGTGACTGGGGAGCAGGAGGCTGGGAGACCCTTATTTCCCAGCAGCAGCTCCTTCATTGTGGAGCCACTGCTGGGAGATGGTTATCTCCCAGCCTGAGCCCAGCTGTCTCGGGGCGTGGGCTGGGAGATAAGGGTCTCCCAGCCTGAGCCCCAGGACCATGGAGCTCAGGCTGAGAGAGAAATACCTCCCAGCAGCAGCTCTGCCACTGCAGGGCTGCTGCTGGGATAGTGGTCTCCCAGCCTAGGTCCCATGATGATGGGGCTTCGGCTGGGAGATAAGGGTCTTCCAGCCCAAGCCCCATGACCATAGGGCTCAGGCTGGCAGCTTGTTTCCTGCCCAACAACATGAGCATGTATTCTTGGAGCTGGGTGGGGAACAAGCTTCCCAGGTCCCATTCTGTGATTGCAATTGTGATCATGGATCAGGGCCTGGGAGCTCCCTGCATAGACAGTTCCCCACCCAACCTGCATCTGGCTGGGACTTGCCCCTTCCAGGCTGTGCGGAGAAGTATGTGCAGCCTGGAGCTGGCTGAAGACTGTCCTATTTTGGGGCGATCCCAGCCAGCTCTGGGATGCATATGCAGACTTCCTCATGCATCCTGGGGCTGGTCAGGAAATGTTGCAGTCAGGGACAAGTCCCAACCCCATGCCCCAATTGGGTGATCAAGGCGCAGGGCTTAGAAAGAGCTGCAGGGGTGGGGCAGGACCCAGCTGCCTGCCCCAATTTGCCAGTGGGGCTGCTGGCAGTGAGCTACCTGCTAGATGCCTCACTGGCAGATCAGGGCAGGGAGCCGGGACCTGCTCCTCCCCTGCAGCTCTTTCCAAGCACTGTGGCCCTGATTGGGGAGCCAGGGCAGGGGGACATTGCCCCAGCAGCAGGCAGCTCCCTGGGGCCAGGACACAGCTGTCTCCTGGTGCAGTGCTCCCTGACAGCCTCTGGACTAGCACCTGAGGGAGCCTGCAGCTCCCCTGAGTGGCCACAGGATGGATTGCAGGGATGCTGTGACCTGGAAGCAAATCTACTTCCTAATCCTCCCATATGTAGACACCTACCAAAAAACACTTACTGGGCCCATCTACATGTGTCAAGTTAAGGTGCTTTAGCCATTTTTAAGGTGCATTAATGGCATAGGTCTACACGTAGGTGCACTTAATGCACCTTAAAAAGGGCAATTTTAGGCTAATCATGCCTAAATTTGATACCTGCATAAAGCATATATCAAACTTAGGCACAAATATTTAAGGTGCCTTATGGGACATGTAGATGCCTTAAGGCACCTTAACACTGTGTATGTCAACTGAGGAGGCCAGAGCCAAGCCTGTAAGGCCCTGTGCTGCTACCAGGTGCCACAAAGCAGCAGCAGCAGCAGGTGCTGTTCTCCAAGGTACAAACAATGGAGCTGGAGCAGCAGGTTCCAGCAGCAGCAATACCTATCAGTGTGCTGACTGACAACTACACATAAGGGTACAAAGAAACCCAAAACAACCCAAGCCCTAGAATACACATGGGCAGGCCAGGGAGGAGTGGCAGCTTCACATGCTCCCTGCATTGTGCAGCAAGCAGAGAAACCACTCCATGCCACACTGGCAGAGGCAGAGGTAGTGTCAGGCATTGTGTCCCCATGTGTAGTCATTGATCAGCACACTGACAGGTACCACTGCTGCCAGCACTGCTGCTCTAGCTCCAGCATCTGAGCCTTAAGGAACAGCACCCACTGCTTCTTCTCTTGGTGGCACCCAGCGTCAGCGTGGAGCCCCACAGGCTTGGCTCAGGCCACTCTTGACTGATGCTGGGGAGGCAGGAACAGGAGGAGGGGGTTAGAGCCGAAGCCAGGGCCAGGATGATCACACCTGGGGCCACTGGAAGCTTCCACACCCTTGATTATGATGGCCTTCACTGCCTGGCTATGCTATCTTGGGCTGCAGGGGGGCTGTCCAGGATGCTGCCCAAAACAGGCTGCAAACGTGTTTGCCCAGTAAGCTGCGTTAAGGCGACTTAAGGTGTGCATGTGTAGATGCATGCCTAAATGGCCTTGCTGTACCTTAAGCTAAGGCACATTATGTTTAGGTGTGCATAAGTTTACATGTATACATGACCACTGTGCAGTATCTTACTGCACAGTAAATCTAGGCTGGAGTAAATGCATGTGTAGACATGCCAACAGTGGCAAAGAGTGAATGCTGAAAGGGAGAATGAACAGCGTATGACCAGGGTTTTTTCCACTGTTTCTCTCACTTCCAGCATTTAACGTCTAAGAAATTCTGATTCAGAGGCTGTACCCCTCACTTCTGTGCTCAATAGCTACTTGTGCACCTTTCCTCCAAGAATTTGTCTAATCCTTTTTTGAATCCACCTAAACTTATGGCTTCCACATCATTTTGGGGCCACACTTTACTTACATTCTGGGCACATCTACACATGCATTTTATCAGGCCTAAGTTTACTCTGGTGTAAGGTACTCTGGAATAAGTGCTTTCAGGCAGGTGTCTACACAGGTGAGGATTAGGGAGAAGATTTGCTACTCTTTGCAACAAGTTTCTTGCAGCCCTGCAATGGGCTCCTGATCTACTGCTGGGGCAGCTAGCTGCCCCACCAGTGGATTGGGGTAGGGGGCTGGGATCTGCCCCACCACTGCAACTCTTTCCAAACCCCATGCGTTGATCACTTGATCAAGGCACGGGGCTTGGATCTGTCCCTGACCAGGACAGTTCCCAGCCCCCTCCCCTGCACACCAAGTAGAGGCTGGGCAGCTTGTTCCTCATCCAACTTCATAAGCTCCATGAGCACTCACAGAGCTGGTTTCTTGTCCCAGAACCCATAAATAGTAGAATATGTTTAATTTTACTTTCTCATCTAATTGAAGAAAACCAGCAGATATATTTCCTTGTGGGATGGGGAACAGGCTCCCCTGCCCCCACCAACAGAGAGCTCCCTGCATCAATTCTGTGACCTCGGGGATCTCGGACTCATAGTTGTCATCAAGATGAATACAAGTCATCAATGTGACAAAGTGATCAGTAAAGTTAACCACACTTTATCATGCATTAGCAGGTGCAGGATGAACAGGCCCAGGGGGGTGATACTTCCCCTCTATGTGGCATTGGTCTGGCCACAGTTGGAGTACTGCATCCAGTTTTGGGTGCCATACTTCAAGAGAGATGTGGACAATGGTTAGGGGCCTGCAGGCAAAGCCCTATGAGGAGAGATTGAGGGACCTGGATCTCTTCAGCCTCTGCAAGAGAAGGCTGAGAGGTGATCTTGTAGCCACCTACAAATTCATTGGAGGGGTGGGGGGCAGCAAGGAATAGGAGATTACCAGGGCACCCCTTGGAGTAATTAGGAACAACAGCGCAAACTGATGGAGAGCAGATTTATGTTAGATATCAGGAATAACTTATTTATGGTAAAGGTTGCCAGAATCTGGAATGGGCTTCCAAGGGAGGTGGTGCTCTCCCATACCTTGGGAGACTTTAAGAGGAGGCTTGACATGCACCTGGCTGGGGTCATCTAACCCCAGCGCTCTTTCCTGCCCAGGGCAGAGGGTTGGACTCAATGCTCTACTGAGGTCCCTTCTGACCCAAACATCTATGAATCTATGAACAGGGCAACAAGTTTGGTAGCCTTGTTTTAAAGCAGACTTGTCTGTTTGAAAACTGTTACTATATTATGAAAAGAATCTTGTGAAAAGCCCAAAAATACTTGGAAATAAAACACATCTTCAGGAAGCAATTTGAGAAAACAGTAGTACACAATTAAACTGCCATATGCTTTTTCTGTTACATGAGTAATAAACAGTAAAGGCAAACAACATGCAAGGGCATAGACATTAAACGGTGATATTGATTCATTCTTTTATTTTTATGCCACATACATCAAGATTTGAAGTCTACTAAAATGATAAGACAGTGATATGAGTCATAAAAAGCTATGATCAAGTGTTAAAAGTTTTACTTCTCTTCACAAAACCATGGTAGTTCCCAATTTAAGACAGAAATTAGGTCCTTAATAGAACCCAAATGTAAAACTAAAATGTCTGTACAGAGGGCCAGAACAAGGAATATTTTAAACTGACCTCTCCTTGCATGCTCAAATTAGAGGTGGCCAGCTATTTTAGAAAGTGACCCACAAATTAAATGCAAGTCTGAGATACTGCCACTTTAGTAAGCTGCTGCTAGCATCACCCAATGCTGCTAAATCCTATAGCTACTGTGATAGGAACAGGTCATAGGTGGTTTGGCCTAGTGCTTAGGCCACTGGAGGAAAGAAGGAGCCGGGTGCAAAATCCATATCACAGGCTGATTCAGGGGTCTGCAATCAGGAGCCAAGCTACCAGATCCAAGGGGGGAATTCATAGGCAGAATCATAGGCAACCAGTGTCACCTTAGGCAGGGGGGGCACATGCCCCGCAGTGACCAGGGGGAGTCCTCCCACAGCAAAACTCCTCAACTGGGAAGCAGCTGTAACACTCCCAGAAGTGAATCTAGAGCTTCATCCAGCGCTCCAACTCCCGGGCTGGCGCTCGCGGGGGGGCGGGGGGGGGGGCACTGTTGCTCCCGCCTGTCCTCCCTTCCCATCGCCTGAGCAGGGAGTTTGGCCAGTTAGCAGGTGCACCAGCACTCTCAGGGGCTGCACGTGCATCCCTGTGCACCCCCTATGCGTTGCCACTGGGCAGAGTCCAAATCACAGGTTGAGTCAAGATTCAAGAGGCAGAGCTGGAATTACCAAGTCCAGAAGCCAGAAAACCAGGGGGCATAGGAGCCAGAAAGCCTTACACAACAGACCTTCAGGCTAAACTGTTAGTTAGCCTCAAGTCTGCTCTCACCGGTGGATTTAAATAGGAAAGTTGTCAATCAGAAGCCAATTAGGAAGCGCTTTAACACTGATGGTCTGGTTTATCAGATGAGGTGAGGCTGCCAATTAGAGCCTCAGGCCAGTTTAGCCAATTAGGCAATTAATCCTGGCTGAGCTGCCTGCTAGGACTCCTGACACGCTGGGACATGGCAACACTGAATTTAGTGGCACCTACCCTTGCAGCTCCCACAAGGCCAAACCCTTGAGCCAGCACCAGCTCCTGACTGTGTCCCTTCCCCAACTGTCACTTGGATCCTCATCCTCTCCCAGACTCCTGTTGTTGGCACCCCCTTTAACTCAATGTCCTTGGCTCAAGTGCCAAATGCACCAGCTGCCTACACCATTTGTGGTTCACATGCTGCGGGTTGGCCACTGCTGGTCTAAACAGGATGTAGTTTTTCATGGTTGAACAGCCCTTGAGCTGGTTTTCTGTATGCAGACATATTTCTCTGTTTGTGATCTGTTTATATGAAAACTGAAAAGTTTCATAAATCTTTAGTCTATTTCCTTAATATGATCAAAAGCCTGTTTCTCACCATTTTATGACACTTTATTTAGAATATTCTTAATCCAAAGGAATAATCTGAACAGTAATTTTAAAAGATCCATTCTTCAACCATTAGTAAAATGTACATTCTTTAATCCTCTCACCATTCAAAAATGGTTGAAGGGATTTTGTTCCCATTTTATGAAGACTCCTTTAGGTTAACACCAAGCATGAGGATTTCAACCTCACTAGTGAATACACTGAAAATCTTTGAATGTGTGAAAACCTAGGGCTATATGTAAACTGTGCTATAGTAACTCATAGCTGCAGTATGCTCTTTGAGGCAAACACTATAATAAATTCCAGAAGCATTTGAGAATTCAACTGTTAATTTTCTATGCACGACAAATGATCAAAGGGCCTAGCTGAAATGCTGTCTACCTCCTGAGGAAATACACAAAAGAAAATAGAATAGCAAAAAGACAGAATTATACATTATCAAAATGAAAAGAGATGTTATCTAAATGAGGAAAGAGTTTAGAGTATTTATATTTATCTAGTTCATTTCTAGGGCCTTCTTTTAAAAAAAAATAAAAGTAACATTTTGTCAACATCAAAGAAATTATAAACAGAGATACCCTTTTTGTAGGCTGAAAGATACCCAGCTCAATCTCTAGCTAGGCCCTTAAAATGCTTTCACTGGAAATTCAGCTTTATTATGTCCCAAAACTTTTGGTGACCATGTCACTGTTGATTCTTAGTAAATTCACTTAGCAAATTATTACTCTTCCATTCTAAATGCATGCCTATGTCAAGAAAGCTGCCAAAAGATAAACCATGGCTGAGGGAGGTGGTTTTCTAGGTTGGACTACAAATATTTTTTTTTTTGATCTTTCCTTGCCACTTACTACGGAGCACCTGAGAATGATGGCAAAAGTCAGTTGATCTTCCTCAGCCTTCACATTTCACTGTCATTCAATCAAGTTAGTATAGTCATCATAGCTTGAGATATTTGTATAGTGTGATGTCACTGGGCAGCATTCTACATCCCTTCATGTGTCTCTGACTTCCCAGTACAGTGCTCCAAATACCACACCATATATAAGCATTATCCATTTTTCTCCTCTCCAGCAATCATTTTGACGCTGCCTCTCTGGTTGGCCAAGAGAAGATGTGGGGCCAGGAGGAAGACAGCTGAAGGATATTGTCCTTCAAGGGAGCATGCCCTGGTTTCTAGCCTCAAACTTAGCTCATAGTAAGAAGAAAGGTCCCCAACTTTCCTCAATCCTTCCTACCCAATGACTATTAAATACAAAGGGCAGTGGCTCAGTCTCAAAAAGAGCGCTGAAAAGGGGGCTGCATAAAGCCTAACCTGTGGTGTGGTGGTAAAAGCATGGTGCTGGAGAGTCAGAGAGATGTAGATTTAAACTGTTCTGGGTTGGGGGAAGAGACAGCAAGATAGAATCTTGGTCTCTAGTTTCCTGGGTGAGTGCCCCAACCATTCGCATGGAAGATCCCACCCTGCTTTTTCTTGGACTTATACTCAGGTACCCAGCCAGGGCATAGCCCGCTGCACACACTCAATCAACATGTACATACATTCCTCAGCCACACTGCAGCAGAAGTTGACTCCCTCTCTATGTAGTGTCAAACATGCCACGTATGTGGCTAGAAAACAACCATTTAGATTCACAAAGGGAATTGGAATTCAATCCAGGATGTCTCCAGAGATCACTGAAGGGCCTAAAAGTAGGGAGGATGATGCTACATGAGAGTCTACATCTCTTGAACATCCTCGCTTACTATGATGTTTCCCAGTGATTTAACAGTAGCTAGCTACCTGCTCAATATTCCATACAAACACTTTAAAGCTGAACTGCTGTAAATTAGGCTTGGACAGTACATTTTATAACAAATCCCTAATTTTATGTTGGACCCAAGTTATAACAGGCCAGGTATAGATGTTACACTTATACCAATATGAGTGATTGGAAAGCAGTCTACACCCATAACCAAACAGAAGTTCATCGCACATAGACTGGTTTAAAAATGGCAGAACATGCTCTAAGATAGACCTGAATGGAAGTAGTATCAGACTTAGGTTAGACTGATCTATTGAACTTCTGTACCAGATCCCCTAGCAACTCGAGTTAGGTCACAGTCCCCCTGCATCCAAAGCTGCTTTACAGGTCCCTGCTAAGTCAAACTCAAACTGCTTTAGAGGTCCTTTGCAGGGCAGTGAGCTAGCTTTATCCTGCACTTGTCTTCTTCAATCAAGCAGCTCTCAGAGCTAGCTGCAGAGAGGGGGCATGGTGGGGTCTTTGCCAGCTGTCAGTGGTGGCCAGGTGGTGGGATAGGGGCAGACCTAGCCCCAGCCTCAGTTGTACCCAGCCTGAGCTGGGGGGGGGGGGGGGGGGATGGATTGCAGCTGTGGGTGCATAGGTGGTGGGGTCCTCCACTTCCTCCTCCATCCCCACTGCCCGGCTTGACTGACAGTCCTGTTGGGGAGGATGGGGGCACACTGTGTGGGCCCTCCCCAGCTCTGCTGGCTCAAGTCTGGCGGGGCTGGGCGCATATGGCAGAAGCCTCCACTCCTCCACTTCCCACTGCCCAGCCCAGCTGACAGCCACAGGCAGGATGCAGGGCTGGAAGCCACATGGCTATTAGCCAGACTTGGAAGTGGGTGTGGGGGAAAACAAATGTCCCCACCATGCAGGCCTCTTCCTGGCTGTGCTGATTCATATCTGGGGACACTGGGGGACAGGGCAGAGTCCTCCGTTTCCCCCCCTACTGCCACTGACAAGCAGTTGCTGATGGGAGGGTGAGGGGTGGCTGAGAAGAGGGATCAATTAGGCATGGTGAGCTGGTAGGCATTCTCTGGCAGCCTGCTGGGAGGTGTGCAGGAGCGCCCCCAACCTGCTGCCCTCGACCAGTGCAGGCAGACTGCACCCCCCAACCCCAACCAAAGGGCAAAGGTCTGTTCTGTTCACTCCCAACCTAACCTAGGGCACTTAGAGTAAAACGCAAATCTTAGATCATTTCTGCCTTGGGTTTTTTGAATGTCTGTACTTAGCCATATAGTAAGAATAGGTATCATATTTGCAGTGGAGCTTGGCAATCTCATAAAAAGGTAGGAGTGAAATATACCATGGCCAACTACAACTAAGAAGAAACAGAAATCCTTAGATAGAATGAATTTATTCTTATAACATTCCTGTTTTTATACCACCTTTATCACCATACTATCCAAGTGAATGCCAGAAGCTCATGATATTTTGTGATTTTCATTTAGGAACACAGAACTGACTAGGCCTCATTGAAGCCAATCCCCTGAATTCACAGGGGATTGTTAAACCAAGGAATCCTCATAATTGCCACAGGAACCCATCACACTCAACTACAAGGCACAAACACCCCAAAACACCAAAAACATTCTATAATGTGGAAAAAGCAAGGGAGTACTTTCAGTGCCATACTACTTCAGTGCTAAAGAAATGGTTAGTTAGTATATGCTCAGAAGTCCTTAGCGAAAGGAATTTACCCCAGGCTGTCGATCAGGGCTGTCCAAATTCTGAGTATCTAGGGGTTGCACCTTTCAATAAGAAGTGAAAATAAATGTAGAAAGTCTAAGTCTCAAAGGTGAATAGCTTTATTCATATCAACAGTAACACTGCACTTAACAGGATGATTTCTTTTGTTCACCTGCTGTCTCATGAATAGGCTGTCAAGGCTGAAATACTGGAAGCATGCAGCCCTTTCATTGTATGCTGAACTCATGCTGATCTGATATTACTGAACTTCATGATAACACTCCAACCCTATTACATTGACACTTTTGTCATTGATTTTAATGGTGCAAGACTGGACTTATGAGGATTTCATGACAGCCTGGTCAAAGTTCACAATGGGTATTTAAGCAGTGTCTTGGAATCAGATTGCCTTCCCTTTGGTGCCAACTCTGACCATTTCTCCTAGTTGTATGTACTTGCCATCCTCAACCTCAATATGCTTTAAATTGGATACTCAACTAAAATATTAAAGAGCTTTTCTTTCTTTGGAAGCTTGTGATACTTGAATTGCTGTGTGTAATGTTCAATTAATTATTTCAACAGGGAGATATATTCTTTAATTGTTTATTTATCTTTATTCAGGATGGCCTGAGGTCTGTCATGGTATGTGCACATGGAAGTTCTTGAATTCTATTATTAATTCTATTACTATGTTTATACTAAGAGATGAAAAATGATTCCTTGAGTTTTAGAAAGGGCAATAACAAATTTGTTCATTTTAAAATCTATTTTTCTACCTCCTTTACATAAAAAGTACCAACTCTATATATGTGGACTTAGAAATCTTTCTTGGGTTTATAAACTGTATTGTGTAATATATTTTAGCCTGGAACAAAAACTCATCACATTTGAAGCCAATGTTCCATCTAAGGAGTAATGGTCCTGGGAGCACGTTGCTTCGGTCCATGAGCTTGCTACTTAAGTCCATCCCAAATTGGTCCCACCTCCCCCCTTTGGCGCAGTCTGCCAGTAAGTGCCCCACAGTAAGTGTCCAGGTGAGAGTGGGCAGGGCTTGGCCTTGTGTGGAGCACTGTGGGCTCCATCCACCCCCCTTCTCCATGCTAGCTTCTGGCCAGAGTAGTGCAGCAGGGGCAGGAGGAGGAGCTGCTGGAGGCAGGTGGAGCTAAGCAGTACCTGGGCAGCAGTAGTCCCATTGGGAAGATGTGGATGCTCGCTGGGTCTGGTATAAGCGTGGCACAGGCTGCCCCTGGCTGAAGCGGGTGGGGCTCGGCCCCACATGGAGTGCTGTGGGGCAGCCAAGGACCAAACACAATCAATTGGGGGGGCACCCACCCTCAAACTGAATCCATTCAGCTAGCGGGTCGAATTTGGCCTATGGGCCATATGTTGTCCACCCATGGGTTACAGGTTGGCTGCTAAATATGTCCCAAGAATTATCCATTATAAAAGATGATAGAACTGGAAGGGAGGCACCGGGGCCGGCGCGGACACTTAGCGGCAGTAAGCTCCTCACTCCTCATTCAGGGCAGGTAGCGGCTCCTCCAAAAGGTGAGGCAGGGGCGGGGACACGGGCTGGGGGCTGGCGTGGGCTCTGCTGGCTCCATGGAACTGCTCCGTTCCCCTGCTCCCGACTCACCTCCGGGAGCAAGGAGGCACATGGCATTGAGGCTGGGGAGCAGAGCAGTTCTCCGAAGATGGCAGAGCCCATGCCAGCCCCTAGCCCCTGTCACTGCCCCTGCCCATGCCTCACCTTGGGGAGGAGCCATTGCCTGCACAACATGAGGAGTGAGGAGCTTACCGCTGCTAAGTGTCCTGTGCTGGCCCTGGTGCCCCCACTGCATTTTGCTCCCAGCTTCTCTCTGGAAAGCTGCAGCCCAGCTCCTCTCCAGGCAGGTGCATGGCATTAAAAAGTTACTGCACACAAGATTTTTAATTGTGCATGGCCATGCACAAACACAGCTTAGAGGGAACCTTGTTTGAAATAGCTGAAAAATTATAGTTCACACTGAAAAATGCTGAGAGACCCTTCAGAGTGGTCCCAGTGAGTGCTGTTTCCAGTGAGTAATTCTTTATTTAGGGATATCAAAATTAATTCCTTTTTCTTTTTACAAAGACATATTTCTAGACATTTAGCTCTAGGAAGAAGTGAAAGTTGTCATACAAATTATAACTTCTGAGGGAGTTTGGCTCTTATAACCAATTAGTCCTGCCTAAGATCAGATTTTGGCACTGCAATATTTCCTTGAGGTCACTTTTTCTCATACATTTTCTAATATACATGGGACTATTGTTTACCATTTTATAGGCCTGTGCAAATAGGGAAGTATCCAATTCAGATTCGGCCAATTCAGAGGACAGTGATTTGATTTGGAGATTCAGATCACTGTCCTGAATCAATTCGGCAGAATTGGCTTCAGAAGATTCAGCGCTGATTCGGAGAGATTTGGTGATTTGGATCAGCCAGGGAGAGGCAGGCACAGCCAGGTGGCTGCAGGTTTTCCCATGGATCCTCCAGCTGTGCCTGTCTCTCCCCAGGCAGGGGGAGCTACAGGAGATGCCCCCATGGCTGCCTTGCCCAA
This sequence comes from Alligator sinensis, assembly GCF_000455745.1. Taxonomy (NCBI): domain Eukaryota; kingdom Metazoa; phylum Chordata; order Crocodylia; family Alligatoridae; genus Alligator; species Alligator sinensis. The sequence continues at coordinate 220,527 of NW_005841866.1, forward strand.
CCCCAGCCTAGTCCCGGCACTTAAAAAAAAAAAAAAAGCTCCGTACGCTCCGGCTGCAGCTACGGTGATATGGGGCCTCTGGGTACTCATGGCAGAGCCCCCTTTTCAGTATGGGCTAGTAGGGGGCAGCAGGGGTGCCCCCCAACCTGGCACCCATATGGCAGGTGCCCCATGGCACAGGTGCAGTGCAGCTCGGTAGGGTGGTGTGTGCTGTCTGAGTCCTGGGGCCACTGGGGTTGAGTGGTGCTGGGCTGGGTGAGGGGTTCTGCTGGGCTGAGCAGGGGATGGGACCAGGAAGGGTAGCCATGGGGGCTTCTGCCATGGGTCCTCTGGCTGTGCCTGCCTCTGCTCCAGCAGGGGGAGCTGCGGGGGCTATGCCCTGCTGCCACTTGCCTGGCTGGTGCAGAAGGGACACAATGCAGGTGTGGGTCATTCCAGGCGGCCTTATGTCATAACCCCCACTCCCAGCTCTGCCACGACTGCATCAGCACTCGGAGCGGGGGCTCTGCCCTGCTGCTGCTTTCCCCCTTCCGCCTGGAGTGAGCTGCACCCACATTATGCCCCACCCCTCTGCCCCAGCTGGGTAAGCGGCAGCAGGGCAGAGCCTCTGCTCCCAGCACTGCCACACCTGCATCCCATGCCCTGCCCAAGCCCCCTCTCTGTGTAATGTGCTCTGCCGCCCCGGCTGGGTAACTTGTCCCAGCCCCAATCCCTCCCTCCCCCATGCCCCTTTCCCTCCCCCTTCCCCCAATCCCAACAGATTTGCCAGCTGGAGGCAGCTGTATCAGCCTCCTATTTAGTCTATGGCTGAATCTCCAAAGCAGCCAGATCTTTTCCAAAGCTTTTCTGAATTGATTCAGATGCTTTGAAGCAATTCAGAGCTTTTAATTGGTTTCCTGATTCATTTTGGATTCAAAGATCTGGACCCCAAATCTCCTCCAAATTGAATCAACTACGAAAGCTTCACATAGCCCTACCATTTTATTCTCATGAGAGCTTTTAAACTCTGCATTTCAAAGTAATATCACCATTTGTAAAATTAATAGTTTTGAACTGAGAAATCTAGCTGTTAGGTCTACAAGTGATTTTATTTCCTACAAATTCTGTTTCACATAAAGATTTCAATCTCTCTTGTATATAGTAATATGTGGACTTGTTTCAGGACAAGTCAGTGTAGAACAAAATTTACCTTCTCTTTTCCTGACAAACTTATTAAATCATTGGGGGGGGGGTTGTGCATTGAAACTAAATACTTTTGTCTAGCATACATAGCTTTCTCCTCTGCTAAGCAGTGTGGTCTAGCAAGAAAGGCAGGAAGACAGGACATTCCTAGATTAGATTTCTGATTTTGCCTAATCACAAATCACATATAAGTGCCAAAAAACATCAGTTATGTGGCTATAAATGCCCATTAAGCATGCAAAGTGAAACAGAATCTGGCCTGACATTCCTTATGACACTTACTCTCCCTTACTCTGAACGTACACATGGCACAACTGGGCCCCAGTCTTGACTGGGACTACTGGGCATTACTGTTGACTAAAGAAGAAGAAAGATACACAAACATTTGAAGTGGTGACTACTAAAGCTGGTAATCTAATAAATGAAACTGACATTAGTACTTACATTACAGAAAAATAAATGTTGATGTTTACAGAGATATAAAAAGTTTAAAAGCTAATTTCTAGTTGTTTCCGATTAAATTATTTGGGCAGCATGTGTGTGCCTGTGAGCATGGACACCATTTTTAGGGTAATATCTTTTATTAGACCAACTGTATAATTTGGATAGAGTTAGACAAGCTTTCAAATGCAAGACATCCTACATTAGATCTCATTATTCAAAAACTTGTCTAAGTGTCCAAACTATACAGTGGGCATGTCTACACGTGTATTTATTCATGCTTAAGCTTAATGCACCTTTACTTAAGGCACATTAAGGAGATTTAGATTCATGTCTACACGTGTATGCACTAATGCTCATTAAGGTGCGTTACATTTAGGCGTAAATAGCTAAGTCAAAATAGCACAGAATAGCACACCTGCACACCTGCTAATGTGCATGAACACTGTATATTTCCATTGATACACCACATTAATGCACATTAGTGTGTCTACCTATGCGCTAATATGACTTAGTTATTCACACCTAAATTTGATACCTGCTTTATCAAATTTAGGCTCACATAGCCTTAAATTGCCATTTTAAAGGCATATTAAGGGTATGCACATGTAGACATATGCACTTAATGCACCTTTAAAATGGCGATTTTAGGCTTAGCCCACTTAAAAGAGGCACATGTAGATGTGCCCAGTCAGTCTAACAAAAAATATATTAGCCTAAGAAATCTTTGCCTCTCGCAATTTCTGGACAATCACAGCTACAACATCACTTTTACAGTACCGCTAACACTAGATCAGCATTTTCTGCAAGAAAATATTTCTGATGGAAGATTTCTGACAAACTATTAGAAATTATATACACTTGTGAGACTCATGATGACAAATAGAAGTTTTGCTGTTAAAGCTAATATCCTAAAAGAAAGTTAGAGTTTCAGCAAATATTCATCTCTGCTGAGCAAAACAAAAAGCAATGATTTGCATAGCCTAATTATCAGTGAATAATAGTTTTTATTAAATTCCAATGCAGTTGTTCAGGATATGCTTATTTGCATATGTTGTAGGTGATTAACAAGAAAAGAGAGTTATGATAAAAAAGGTCAAAACATCATGCCATATCACTGGTGTATAAGTACTCTAATGTAATGCTCCATAGAAGATGTTCAAATCACCCCTGGGAATCAGTAAAGGGACTCCAAATTGAAACATCTTCCTTTCCATGAGTTCTCTTTGTGTTCCAAAGCCATCATTCAAAAGGAGCATTTATGGATTATGCTCACCTTTCAAAAACTAGATCCTAGATGAACACCTTTGTGCTTAAGTTTCTGAGATAAACTACAGGAGCTTAAGCAGGCAAGTGACAAGTTTTAAACTGAAATGGAGCCCAGAAAGAAAAAAAATTCTACACCACATCCCCAAGAGGAATGATCTTAGATATACTCCACCTACCACACACCCTGCTCAAACTTGTATTGCCCCACACTGAGAAACATGGTGGTGAAGCTGCTTCAGGGTCACTTCCTGCGACCACTTTGAAGACCTCTTTCTCCAGCATGCTGTCTCTGTCTTCCTGGACCCTCTTCACTGCTACATTTCTAAGTTTGGCTCATGCAGGTTGGAGCATGTGGGTAAGGCCTGCTTAGAAAAGTCCTCCTTGAGAGCACCAAGGAAGATGAGTAGACATACCTAGGGACTCCAACCAGATCTATGCTAGCAACTTTTTCAAAAAGAGCAGTGTCAGAAGTGTGATTTCTCTGTAAATATACATGCTGGCAAAAGTTCTGCTACAGCCACAGGGATAAAAATGTATAACTTATTTTGCTTGAGGAGTTGAAATTAGCTATCCCAGAAAAATAACTTTTTTGCAGATGGAACTACACTAGGAAAACCTTTTTCAGTTTAGAAGAGGTTTCAGGCAGGTACTGTTTGGCAATTAGGTATTGGTATCCCAGCTGAAGCTTCTGCAAAAGGGATGTCTGTGCACTGGTTTTGTGCTCATTTCCACTATGAGAAAACAAGGCTCTTGTACATTGTATTAATAAATTAATAATATTAGAATATATTCTGCACCACAAATTTCTCTCCATTGGAAAATGGCTACAAGGCCTTGAACATCTACTATCACCAGGCCTTGTGGCAACAATACTGTTTAACCACAATTGACCATTTTTAACCAACAATAAGCCAGGATTTTTCTCCTGCTAGTACTACTTATGCCAACTCATGAGAACATTTGTACTACTTAACTAATATTCACAAAACACACAGCTGATGCAAACCTAGGGCCAGATTCTATTCCACTTATGCATGATCCTGGGCATGTCTATACATGCATCAGTGCACTTTAGGTAATACACATTAAACCTAGTACTTCCATTGTGAGGTACTAGAAAAATGCACATTAGCCTATTTTAGTGTGCATTAACTAGAGAGCACTTTTTGTGATGCTTTAATGCACATTAAAATAGGCTGAAGTGCATTAAAGTGCACGTGTAGATGTGCCCTTGCGTGTGATCCTGCTCCATCCAGGATCAGTTCCTTAGGGCTTTTTACCATGTGCTCCAGGGGTGGGGGGTGGGGCACTTTAATTAGAGAGGCTCTGAGAGCCTCTCTAATTAAAGCACTTGGAGCATCTTGTGAATCAGTGTCCCCACACTTCAAAATGGTGCAGGGGGATGCTTTATCTAAAGCTCAATAAGAAGCAGAGGCTGGCTAGAGCATGATTAATCAAGTCTGCTCTGACATGCTGTAATTACCACATGCCGGAGCAGCCTCCCAGCTCATGTACAGGCACCTTAAAGACTGTTAATGTGTTCACTTTGTTAAAACACCATCATCTTAGTCTTAGTGACTAAATCACAAAAAAGTACCAAGGAAGCTTTTTGATGACTTGAGGAGGGCAGAGCAGTATTACATTAAGGTGACAATATCCAGTTAGGTGCCTTATAGGTGGAATTGACTCTGATGTTCAGTTTTTACCATTAGTTCTCCATCTAACCATCTGATTTGCTTGTCATTCAAACAGCTGCATACCAGTAGTTCTGCACACAATTTGTTGGGTGCAAATTAGTTCCTATATAATGGAGATCACACTTCTGTACCATTATGCTTCTCTTAAGTAGAAAAGGCTAATTATATATGAGGAGTGTTTAGTGAATAATTTATACAATGAATTGAGCCATCTTCTGTTTCTGAATTGTTTGCAAGCATTTTACAATTTACTAAACTGTATTAGTTATTTCAGGTTTGCTGAATCATTTCTGTGAATAATTTTGGTCTGTACATTATTCATGAACAATTTGTTACAATTATGAGATCTCCAAAGCGCAAATGTGGAGCTACATTTCTCAGTACTGATTGATCTATATAAGTCATATGGTATTATTCTTAATCTGTACTTGGATAAGTATAAGAGAGAGAAGCAACTTTCTGTTGTTAATATTCCTATTTATCAATTTAACAATTCGTTTTGAATACAATTTTATATACTTCTGCTCTGAATTTCCCTGCCAATAAACAAATATTAGCGTATTCATAAACTATATTAAAAATAATGCAAACTCACTCATATAAAATATTATTTAATGGTTCAGCTTAAATAAATAATATTTATCTGTCCCTGGCTGCCTGCCATGCGGCCCTCGAAGGCTTGCCAAAACTCAGTAAGTGGCCCTCCGCCCAAAATAATTGCCCACTCCTGGTCTAAATTCATCCCCACCATCGCTCTAGTTGAAAAAGCAGTGGTAGAATGCAAGCAGCATGGAGGCAGTGCAGGGGCATGTGGTACAGCAGGTGATAGGGGAAAGTGGGGGAGCATGTAGCTTGCCTATGCATTGGGTAGGTCTATAAAATGATAGGTTGGAGAGAACACTGTTCTGCTATAATTCTCTGTGCCTGTTGAAGATATGCTTCAAATTCTTTCCAAACTATCATATCACACACATGCATGCGCGTGCGCGCGCACACACACCCACACACACAGATTTACCAAATAAATTGCAAAAAGAAAATAAAACCAGAATAATTTCTGCAACTCAAGATATTGAAAAACAGACTTCTCTGTGTAATTTTTCTCTTACTATGCTGTTCACTCACCTATTTAGTTGTAGGCCTCTTCAATTACAAAAGATTTAAAATGCTACTAGAACTCTTTAATGGACTGATGTTCAAGATCTCTAGATCACTATGTTATTCTGTAGCAGATGCATACTGCTTTTTATCTATTTTGACCTTACATTAGTTAAGAGCTATTACAAATAATTAGTTCTTTCTGCATTTGTGCTTTATATACCTTTTGCTTCTCCCTGTACCATTAGCTGCCTCACTTATTCATATAGTCATCTATACATGAGTCAGAGCTCTGCAAAATACTGAATGTTATGTGCATATGAAAATCATTTGTCTTTTACAATTACTACACAGTAAGGTAGGAAAATATATATAAAGGTTGCAGCAGGAAGGGAGAAGTGGAAAGAGAATGAGAGGAAGAGCAGAACCATGCTGGGGGAAAAAAATGTAAATGAACTCTAAGGCTGCATCCACACTTCTGGTTTCCTGGGGACAATTAGCAGTGGGTACCTTGCTGTCCCCAAGGAATGCTGTTGTACCCAGGGAATGCCTGTGCCACATGCCCTGTGGTGTGCAGCAAACTACCTTGGATGGGGTATGGGAGGGTGGGGCCAGCACTGAGCTGGCCCCACCAGCCTTACCTGGGATCCTGGAGGCCTCCTGCCATGTGGAGCCTAGCCGGCAGCCAGAGCATGGCTCTGGACAGCCAGGCTCTGGCTCTGAATAGCATGCGCTGCCCCCACATGTGCCACTCCACTTTTTTTGGCGTGGGTGTTTTTTACTCCTGGATATCCAGGGGTCAAAAAACACCCCTGCACTGGTCCCTTGCAGCATGGAGAACAGCTGAACATGTGGTATGTGGCACCGCAGACGTGTCTATGGTATCATATATCTCACAGCTGCATGTGTCTGGGCATAGCCTAAGTGAGAATCTCAGTGACCATTCTGCACACGACTACCACAAAGGTAGAGACTACTGTTGAATATATCAGTGGGGTCCAGACTTCCTTGTAGACTGGACTTACAAACAAGGAAGAAAAATAGGGAAGGTGTTCACCCAACTTCTTCATTGCTGGGACTACTGAAATCTAGGAGACAAGAAAGCTAAAATGATAACACTGAATGGGAGTGTCTACAGGTTCATTAACATGCTGTAGTTACAGCGCATTAAATTTAGTACTTATATAATCAATAGGGCTGTGAGAAGCTTTAGGTGGTAATTCGATTAGGAGGAGATTCGGCCCAATTCGGTGGCTGAATCTCTGAATCCAAATCAAATTAGGGGACCAATTAAAAGGTCTGAATTGATTCAAAGCTCTTGGAATCTTTGGAAAAGATTCAGAGAGCTTCGATGATTCAGACAGTGCCCGGTGGCTGCAGCAGGGAGCTGCAGCCGGACTCAGAGCTAGTAAGTAGGGGGCAGGGTAGGCGAGGCTGGGGGAGGGGACCATGGGGGGACCCCTGCCAGGCCCCAACCCCCCCCCGCACCCTCAGACACCTGCCTGCTCCCCAGGCCCACCCCATGGTTGCCCCTCCACCACAGCTCCTAGTACTTTAAAAAAAAGCCCCGGTGCTCACCAGTTGTTGCCGGGCGGGGAGACGATCCCTGCTACCCCCCACTGCCCCATGTTGCATAGGGGGCTCTGCCATGAACCCCTCACTCCCTCCCCTCACTCCCCCAGCCTTCCCGTGGGTGCCCCGCCTAGGCCAGCTCCGGCCTTTTAGGGAAAAAGAAAAAGGAGAAAAGCACCCGGACTCACCACTCCTGGTGTGGCCTTGGGGTTCGGGGCTCATGCGGAGTCCCCATTATTTTTCCAAGTGCCTGGATCTGGGGCAGGCGGGGCAGCTATTGCTGAGCTGGAGGAGTGGGCAAGGGATGCAACTGGCCTAGGTGATTCAGCTGAATCGATTTGGGACAGTGATTTGAATCACTGTCCCTCGAATCAGCCGAATCTGAATCTGAAGTGAATACTAGCCACTTTGCACAGGCCTAATAATCAAGTATTAAAAGAATGTGCAGTAACTGGCATTACTGCGCAGTAGCACTGGCACACACCTTTTTAGTAATGTTACAGAACTGTAGCCTATTAAGACTGCACAGTAGCATATTAGCACTGTTTGTGCTGTGACATGCTACTGCACAGTATTATTAAGCTACTACGCAGTTGGCATCTGGTGTAGATGTACCAAGTAAGTATTATATTGAGGGATGCTCTCCTTATGCTGCCCTCCCCTAAACTGATACTATGGGCATGATATACCTCTTCGCAGCCCATAATCTATCTGCCACTAAAATCCAACTTAAACCCTATACAGCAGGAGTAGGCAACATTTTTTGGCCAGAGTGCCAAAAAACACCACAATGTCTACCTTGGAAGGTGACGGAGTGCCAGCATGCCAGAAAACCAAAATGAGGGCAGGGGGTATATGGTAGCATGCCCTGCTTGTGCCCCTTGCTCCCCATCCAAAGCCCCTACCCCCCAGCCCTGCTGCCCCCGGCCCCAAGCCCTGCTGCCCCTTGACCCCCACCCAAAGCCCCTGACCCCAGCCTGGGCTCTGTTGCTGTCAGCAGCTACCCCAGCTCTGGGTAGCTGCTGGAGCCTGGGCTGCTCCTAGCACAGCTTGCAGCATCCCCGCTACCTGCTGCGAGCAGCCTGGGCTTCCAGCTGGCAGCAGCTCCCCAGAGCCAGGGCCGGCTTCAGCCAGGAGGCTCCAAACAGCTGTGCCAGGCTCCGGAGCCCAGCATCAGCTCTGTGCCGGTGCGTGCACACGTGCCTTGAAGTGGGCAGTGGGGGAGGGGCCTGAGGCAGCACAACCCCAGTCTCTCCCCCACTGCCAGCATGGAGCTGGTGATTGGGCTCTGGAGCCAGGTGCAGCTGTTTGTAGCTATCCCAGGCTCTGGGCAGCTGCAGCAAGCAGTGGGCAGGCTTCAAACAGCTGCGCCAGGCTCCACAGTTCCGGCATCAGCTCCAGGCTGGCAGTGACTGTGCGTGCACCTCAGAGCAGACAGTGGGGCAGCGCAGCCTCTTTGATTCAGATTTGGAGATTTGGTCCCCAAATCAGGCTGAATCTCCTCCGAATTGAATCAGCTACTGAAGCTTCGCACGACCCTAATGGACCATACCTATATACTCCAGAATATGGTATACCTCATCCAGTGCACCAGATGACCTCATGACCACTATGTGGATGAAACCAAACAAAAAAAATCACACCAGAATGAATGAGCACTGAATAAAGGACAAAGAACAGAGATGCACATAAAAAAAATCACTCCTTCTGACTCCATAGTTCTTGTGCTCAAAGGAATTCTACTAAAAACATTTTAAAGAAGGACCTGGAACAAAAATACATTAGCCTATTGGACACTTAGTATCAGGGACTTAACATAGACAGTGACTTCTTGGTGCATTATAATCTACCTAATACTTGCTAATTTCTGCTCTTCACAGGTGATAACAACCCTCCTGAACAATTTTGTTTTTCTATCAAGATTTTTTTACTTCATCTCTCTTATCTATTGGCTACCTGCTAATCTTTTACATCCTATTTTTATTTACATATGGATCTTTACTCAAGCTTTTGTTCCACCTGCTATTCAGCTCTGCTGCATTTGTTTCTCTCCCAGAGACCTGAGGAAGGGTACTGTGATACGCAAAATCTTGTCTATGCCATTCCAAACTATGCAGTTTGTCCAATAAAATATATCACCTGCAGGAATTCTTCCCTCTTGCATATTTTCTGGACCATCATAGCAACAACATTACCTGAACACTACTGAAGTACTCCTGAAACTTTTCAATAACCCTCCCTCTTAGGAAAAAAATTCAAAGTGATATGGAAAATGACGGATAGAAAGGTTGTGAGAGAGAGATACATTTAATGTGGAGCAGTCATGTTTTGCTTTGTGTCTGTGTAGTGGCTACCATTCCATTGCTCAAGTTTATGACTTGGACTGCTTGGCACTGATGTAAGAAGTAAAACAACAATCATATAATGCAATACCTCTCTCCCACCCTCAACCCCAATATTTGTGGAAAATATTTAGAACTGACTTTCAAAGTAGAAATGAATGAGCCAAAAAATACAGAATCAGATCCACAGTTGAGGCCTATTTTTCTTCAGAGGACAATTTCCTGCTAGTTTATGATGCAATAAAGGAACTCTCAGGTGGGTAATGTTGGAGGGCAGATGCTCTAACAGGTCTCGAACATAGCAAAGGCACATAACACCACGGTCTTAAAAACAAACATCACCTAATGAAAGTTAATCTGCCATTTTATAGGCAGCAAGTACACAAATGCACCATGGGCATATCATATCAAGCACTGTCATGGTTGTTTCAAATGTTGAGCAAACAAGCAAGATGCTGTAGTCAGGCTGAGCTGTGAGTGAGTGAGAGAGAAGCAATGCAAGATGCCTTGATAAGAGCAAGTAACAATAATCTTGTTGAGACATTTCTAACCATTTCCAACCACTTCATAATCTACTTTAGGTATTCACACGCTTACCATTTGTACAATATCTGAATCCTTCAAATTTCATACTCTAATGTATTGATCTTGATGTACCTTCAGCAAAGTAGGATTGTGCTAGTATCCTCATTTCACAGCTAAGCCACTCTCCTATGGATGTAATAGCCAGTGGATAAAATAGAGATCGGTGAGGAAGTCTCTGCTCTATTGGGACCAAGGATGCAGGCTAGAACTCAGGACCCACTCCTTTTCAAAGTGCCATCTGTCTCACTATATCCTCTGGCTTGTTGTAAAGAAGAGAAGATGATCCCGATACTAACCAAGAGCAAGCAGGAGCCGGCAAAAAAAAAGAGATCTTGCAAGGAGCCCCGCTTCTGGAGTTACTGCTCTGTAAAGCTAGGATGGCCAGAGAGAGGGGCAGGGACAAGGAGAGACCTGGATGAAAGAGAGGGGAGTGAGGAAGTGGCAAAGAATCATGTTGGCTGGTGCGAGGGGGAGTCAAACAGCTGTTGGATGACAGATTAAGAAGCGTTTCTACTAGCAGAAATGAACTCCATGTTGAGCACTCATCAATATAAGCAAGATATAAAAGACAGAAAAAAAATGGAGAAACATGGGAAAACATAGGAAACCACTATATACAAGTAAAATCTTTCTTTGAAGTTTTATATTAAGTAAAAAAAAAAAAAATCAAAGAACTAAAAGTGAAAATGGAGGAGCTCCATCTGAGGGTACTGAAGGCACTGGCTGACGTCATTGCGCGAAACACTGGTGGTAATATTTGAGCAGTCGTGGCGCATGGGCCAGGTCCCGGAGGACTGGAAAAGGGTCAATGTGGTCCCCATTTTCAAGAAGGGAAGGAAGGAGGACCCAGGCAGCTATAGGCCAGTCAGTCTCACCTCCATCCTTGGCAAAGTCTTTGAAAAAATTATCAAGGCTCACATTTGCAAGAGCCCAGCAGGACAAATTATGCTGAGGGGAAACCAGCACGGGTTCGTAGCAGGTAGATCATGCCTGACTAATCTAGTCTCTTTTTATGACCAGGTTACAAAACGCCTGGACGCAGGAGTAGGGGTTGATGTCGTATACTTAGACTTCAGGAAGGCCTTCGATACGGTATCCCAACCCATACTGGTGAACAAGTTAAGAGGCTGTGACTTGGATGACTACACAGTCTGGTGGGTGGCGAATTGGCTAGAGGGTCGCACCCAGAGAGTCATAGTGGATGGGTTGGTATCGACCTGGAAGGGTGTGGGCAGTGGGGTCCCGCAGGGCTCGGTCCTTGGACCGATACTCTTCAATATCTTCATCAGTGACTTGGATGAGGGAGTGAAGTGTACTCTGTCCAAGTTTACGGATGACACGAAACTGTGGGGAGAAGTGGACACGCCGGAGGGCAAGGAACAACTACAAGCAGACCTGGA
>NW_005841866.1:232672-241342 GCF_000455745.1 Alligator sinensis
TATGCAGGGGGTCGGACTCAATGATCTATTGAGGTCCCTTCCGACCCTAGCATCTATGAATCTATGAATATATTAAACCTACCGATTAAAAAAAAAAAAAAGAAAAAACAGAAAAAAAGGGGAATTTTTATATCCTGAGGCCAACGGTTATCATAAAGATTTTTATTCTTTGAGATGTGTATCCCTAAGAGAATGGTATACAAATTTACAGCCTATTTATCTTGTTGTCTCTTGTTGGGTTGTTGATTCTGATTTCTTTCTATACGGGACATTATACTCACTTGAGTCCAGAGAAACTATCTGGGAAGAATTGGAAAGGAAAAGTCTGAACCATTTAAGATGTGATAATTTATGTTGTTTACTTACAATTAATAAAAGACAATTAACAGAGAAAATAATCAATCACTGTGAGTTTTTATAATAGACCAGGTAGTATTTGCATAGTGGTTTGAAGAAGATTCCAAGAATTCCATGCTAAAAAAATTAATCAACATATTCCGGTTAAAAATCTAGTGGTGTTTAAGTCCATCCCTCCTAATAAAAGAAAAAAGTCATATTTTCATCAAGACATGGTGGGCTAGAGTTGGGATATCCACTAAAATAAATCCGAGAAATAAACAATCGTATTATCGATTGTAACTTAATTTCGAAAGTGACACCTAAAATATACCTTCATAAAACTACGATCAGGCATACTATCTCACACTTGTACTCCTTCTTGTGGCCCCCCATATGACGTCTTGACTGCCCAGGGAGCCAAGTTAAAAAAGAATATTGGAGAAAGGACTGGATCATGCCTAAATTGTATGTGACACTTATAGCACTGTGTTAGAAATGCAGAGACATAGGTTCAAACCCTTTCTGGGAAAGGAAGAAGACTCTATAATCAAAGTCTCCTGCTTCCTAAGCAAGTGTTCTGACCACTCAGCCAGTGTTTGGGGCTAAAATATGGCTGAGTCCTACTCCTCTTCTGTTTAACCCCAGTTAGTGATTGCTATACCTTAGTGACTGACACATATTTGTGTGTCCACAATGGACAAGCACATATGCCCAACCAGTACGTAGCCTATTGAGTATGCTCAGTCTAAGTATATACACTTATATATGCAGGAATTATAGAATTACAACCTGAATATAGGTGCCAAAAACACCATTTACATGGATAGGAAACTGCCATTTAGGCTCACAGAAGCAAATTCCCACAAAGTGTCAATCTCCAACAGCCTGAATTGATCCCTATCTTTTTAAGACACAATGAGCATGTCTACACGAGATGTTTACTGAGGAGTAGACTAATTAGCTCCACAGTAAACATCACAGTGTCTACACGTGCAGGGCTATTAGGCTGAAGTAAACTAATAAACATCGCAACAGGATAGTACTTGTATTTACAGTACAACCCTGCTGCTGAGCTTTTTACTCTGCAGCACCATACTTATAGATGTGACACAGCTGGCTGTGTTAGGTTTGACCTAGAAACCACTACACATAGCCCAAGCAAAAGTCTCTGTTCTGTAACTAATGCTCAATTGCAATGATAAGGAGAAGACAGTCTTAGATAAAGGAGACTTAAAAACAAAAATAAAATTAGTGGAGTAGGGCAAAGAGCTGATTTAAATATTAAGATTCACACCTCTAGGTGGGGAGAAAGTATGCTAATAAAACATACATGTATGGAAATGAGATACATAGCTAAAACACAGGTATAAAGACATGCGCAGTAAAGAACTCCTTGCGTCACTCCCTTATAACCAATTAGCAAACAAGAATGCTTATGAAGGTCCAATACTCCTGTATAAAAGATGCTCATAATTAAGACTCTGTGTGCTTGTTACGTGAAATTATTCCGCTTGCACCTTGTATTGCTAGCAATAAATCTTTATACTTTCACCCCTGGTATCTTTATTGGCTTTTGCATACCGGGCACGATCCCAGACTTGAGCTGGGGCTCAACAGTTTTTGGCGACCCAGATGGGACTGCCTTAGATAACTTTGCCCGGACTAGCTGACGACCAGACACAGCTCTTCCTTATCAAATGTCAGGCGCGCCCCGGGATCTCTTTTCCCGGTGAGACTTTTGTTTCAGGGGGAGCTGGATTGCTGAGGCGGCAGTAGCCTAACGGTGCAAAGTCATAGAGTGAAAGTATCAATAACAGGCACCTGGGTGAGAGGGTAGAAAGGGCATAAGGCCTACCGTCAGCACGCCTGCCTGGGATTATCTCTGTAAGTATTCTGTCTGGCCCGAGTCCAAGACCAGTGATTTTTCCCCTGTGAGGACGAGGACTAAGAACAGATCCCTGGATCCCAGGTAAGTCGGACGGTCAGGACCGGGAAGGCAGCCCTGAGATGGGTACTATTAACAGTAAGGTTAGGAAATGTACCCCCCTCTCTTGTGCATTGGGACATTGGGCAGAGTTTGGTGGAGATCCTATGACTAAGAAGAAAGCTAAATTCTTCTGTGAAACTGCATGGCCACGCTATCAGCTAGATGATCAAGAACATTGGCCTCCGGAGGGAAGTGTTAATTATAATACTATCTTACAATTGATTTTGTTCTGCCGGCAGAATGGTAAATGGGAGGAATTGATGTATGCGCAAGCGTTTATGTCTCTTTGTAGAAATAGAAAGGTTTTGGAGGAATGTGGACTGGGGGAGGGAGTTGGGGTCTGTGAGATGACTTTGGTAGCTAATAAATCCTGTCCTGGACTGTCCGGAGCCGGAGGCTCTTCCCCCTCTGCTGCCTTTACCATATTCTCTTCCTCTTCCTTCTCCTCCTCCTGATACATCTGATTCCTTGCTGGCATCTGCTCTTCCTGCTTCTTCCCCCCCGAGGCGGAGACTGAAAATACTCCCCGACCTAGGAATCTGGAACAGCACCAGCCCTGGCTGTCAGGTGTTTGGCAATCTCCAGATTCCCCGACTTCTCCTGATATAACCCCGGGAGGTGGGTGGAGAGTACAGTTAAGAGCAGACTCCGGGGTTAAGGGAAAACATCACAGGGAATCTGATCCTGGCCGTGGGAAGGGAAATGGGGTATTTCCCCTAAGAGAACAAGTGGTACCTGGGCCTCTAGAAGATGATGGGGAGCCAACCTACCGTCGAACCTTTGTGCACATTCCTTTCACTACATCAGATTTGTATAATTGGCGGAACAATACCCCCAGCTTGAGAGAAGGTACTGAAAAGGTACATAACCTGTTTAAAATGATTTTCAAAACCCATAACCCAACCTGGGCAGATGTTCAGTCTCTTTTAGATATCCTGTTGACACCAGAGGAGAGGAGAATGGTAGTGGGCAAAGCCCGTGAGTACGTGGAAAAGGAGATTACTGCAGGGAACTTGCAAGGAAATAGGGACAATCATGTCCCCACCCAGGAGCCAGATTGGAAACCAGACCAAGATATGACCTCTATCCGTGCCTATCGAGAATATATCCTCCAAGGATTGAGAGATGCTGTGAAAAAACCCCAGAATCTCAGTAAGGTGTATGAGGTCCGACAGGAGACAAATGAGACCCCGAGTGCTTTCTTGGAAAGAATTTACACTACTTTCAGACAATACACTCGTGAGAACCCGGAGGATACATCAAACGCTCGCATGGTAAATATGATTTTTATAGGTCAGAGTGCACCGGACATTAGAAAGAAATTGCAGAAGACAGACGGAGCAACAGGTATGCCTATTTCCCAACTAGTAGATATTGCTTACCAAGTATTTACTAACCGAGAAAGTGTTCAGGAAAAGCAACAGGACAAAAAAAGAGGAGAGAAAGATAAAAATGCAGGCAGCCCTACTGGCAGCTGCAATCACGGGAAAACCTAGAAATGAGGGATCCTGGAGATAGCCTCAGAGACGGGATCCATTAGAGAAAGATCAGTGTGCCTATTGCAAACAAAAAGGACATTGGAGGCGGGAATGCCCCCGTCAGAAAGTTGGGGAAGGTGAAAAGAAAAAAGAGGAGAGCAGTGGACTGTTTGCTTTTGGAAGGGATTCAGATTGAAGGACACCGGAGGCCCGGGAGGGAAAGATAACCCAGATCCCAGTGTCCCCTGATGAGCCTCTGGTTAAAATGCAACTAGGGGACAAAGATGAATTGGTAAATTTTCTCGTTGATACAGGTGCTGCCCATTCTGTCTTAACTCAAAAACTGAAACCTTTAAGTAAAAAGGCTGCGCCGGTGGTAGGGATTACAGGGAAGGCAGTAACACGACCCTTTTTTACAGCCAATGACCTGTAATCTTGGGCAGACTGAAGTCACCCATCAATTTTTGTACATGCCAGACTGCCCTGTTCCCCTTTTAGGAAGAGACCTCCTCTGTAAATTGCATGCTACGTTGTCGTTCCAGGATGGGCAAATGTTTTTAACAGTGCCTTCTGAAAAGGGGTGGCATTTGCAGGCTTGCCTTCTCGGCCTTCTCCGAGAGGAAAGTACACCGGATATCCCTCAAACCCTGCTCGATGCTGTTGTTCCATGGGTATGGGCAGGTCATCGACCCGGAAAGGCTAAAATGCTGACCCTGTAAAGATTCAACTTTTGCCAGGGGCCCAGCCTCCATGTGTGAAACAATATCCAATGCGGATGGAAGCCAGGAAAGGAGTGAAGCTGTTAGTTGAACAGTTCCTGGAGTATGGCCTTCTCCGTGAATGCACATCAGCTTTTAACACACCCATCTTGCCTGTGAAGAAGCCTAAGAGTGATGAATATCATTTAGGATCCTAAATACATATTTAGGCATCTACCTAAAAAGTAATCTGATTTTAAAGCTTCCCAGAATTTGTAGCTTTAAAAACGATTCACATCTCCATGCAATTCATAGATTTCATAGACATTAGAGCTGGAAGGGACCTTGGAAGATCTTCGAGTCCAGCCCCCTGCCCCAAGGGCAGGAAGTCAGCTGGGGTCATAGGATCCCAGCAAGATAAACAGACAAATGTCTCTTGAAAGCATTCAAAGTAGGTGCTTGAACCACCTCTGGCAGCAGTCTATACCTGACCTTGGGGGCTCAGACAGTGAAGAAGTTCTGTCTTATGTCCAGCCTGAATCGGTCGCGGCGGAGTTTGTGACCATTCAATCTTGTCATCCCTTGGGGTGCTCTGGTGAACAGATGTTCCCCCAGGTCCTGATGAGCACCCCTGATAAACTTATAGGTGGGTACCAGATCACCCCTGAGCCTGCATTTTTCCAGGCTGAAGACTCCCATAGCTCTCAGCCTCTCATCATAAGGCCTGTTTTCCTGACTTCTGATCATGTGCGTGGCCCTCCTCTGCACTCTCTTAGGCTTCTCCACATCCTTTTTGAATTGTGGAGCCCAAAACTGGATGCAGTACTCCAGCTGCGGCCTCACCAAGGCCGAGTACAATGGGAGAATGACATCCTGGGATTTGCTTGAGAAGCATCCATGGATGCAAGCCAGCGTTTTGCTCACCTTACTAGTTGCAGCATCACATTGAAGGCTCACGTTCATCTTGTGGTCAATCATGACACCCAAGTCCTTTTCGTCCGTAGTGCTAGCCAGCGTAGTACTGCTGAGCCTATAAGCATGCTGCAGGTTTTTCTTCCCGAGGTGGAGAACATTGCATTTTTCGGTGTTAAACACCATCCAGTTCTCATCCACCCATTTCCTGAGCCTGTCAAGGTCAGCCTGGATTGCCCTCCTGTCCTCGGGTGTGGATGCTTTACACCAAAGTTTGGTGTCATCAGCAAACCTGGCCAGTCCACTTCTGATACCAGTGTCCACATCTTTAATGAAAATGTTGAATAGTATAGGCCCAAGGACAGAGCCTTGAGAAACCCCACTGGTCACAGTGCACCACAAAGATTGACTTGACGATGACTGAATTCAGGTTCCAAGTGCATACAAATGTAATATCCAAATTGTGATGAATTTCAATAAGTGATAACTTCATCATATTATATTTCATACCTTAATAAAAAAAGGAAAAGAATTACTGAAGTAGTACACCAAGACTGTGCTACAATGACAGCTTTATAAACACTTGTCACAAGGCAGATTCAGAGTTGGAATTAATTGCTAAGGCTGAATTTGCTTGCTATAAAATATCCTTATCTCTTCTCTCCCCTATAAAAATACAAGGGCCAGAATTGGTGGTAGGCTGTTGTAAGTAACATTATCTTAGAAAACATTTGTCAAAAAAATGTCTCTGCTGGTATAATTCCAGAAAGGAAACAAGGACCATAACAAACTTCTTGGTTTATAGAGAAGGCCTTTATTGATTGCTTTTTATGTTGGCATTAGTAGATTAAAAATTCAATATTATAAAGACTAAGCCCCTGTCAGATCCTTCAGAGTTCAAAGGATTATTTTTTATATATTAATTTTGTTTTGGCAAATTTAATCAAATGGAGCTACAAAAATATGTAGTTGTTTGATAGTGCAGAATGTATTCAAGGAATGAAAAGAATATACTAGGACTATACTTTTTACTTACGTGGCCTTTTAGTTAGAAATCAGAAATTATAATGCATATGGAAAACCCAGAGCTTTTATGACTTGTCAAGATGTTCTTAAAATCCCTATTCTGAAATGCCAAGAGACTGTGTATGTAAGGGCAAAAACAGGAACCAAGGTCTCTTTATTGAAGCACTGATTTTGTTTCCACTTTTCATTGCTGCATCAACCAACCCCTGCAGAAAATCAAACCAATGGATGCTGACAAAAATCACCATCAACCTTTTGAACCAGTGAATCCAGATATTTGCCTCCAAGGAGGCATTAGACAGGAAAGTGAGAAGTAGAACTGAAGCAGCATGAATTGAAACCTGCAGAAGACAAACACGGTATTTGTGTACAAAACATAATACAGTACCATATAGCTACACCCAAGCTATATCGGGTAATGGAAACTGTAATGCATCATACTGTTAGGTTTGACCTAGAAACCACTACACATAGCCCAAGCAAAAGTCTCTGTTCTGTAACTAATGCTCAATTGCAATGATAAGGAGAAGACAGTCTTAGATAAAGGAGACTTAAAAACAAAAATAAAATTAGTGGAGTAGGGCAAAGAGCTGATTTAAATATTAAGATTCACACCCCTAGGTGGGGAGAAAGTATGCTAATAAAACATACATGTATAAAAATGAAATACATAGCTAAAACACAGGTATAAAGACATGCGCAGTAAAAAACTCCTTGCGTCACTCCCTTATAACCAATTAGCAAACAAGAATGCTTATGAAGGTCCAATACTCCTGTATAAAAGATGCTCATAATTAAGACTCTGTGTGCTTATTACATGAAATTATTCCGCTTGCACCTTGTATTGCTAGCAATAAATCTTTATACTTTCACCCCTGGTATCTTTATTGGCTTTTGCATACCGGGCGCGATCCCAGACTTGAGCTGGGGCTCAACAGCTGGATCATGAGGGTGCTTCAGTGAGAGATCAGCCTGCTGGCTAGCTCCACACTGAAGCACCCTCATGCCCCAGCCAGCCCCCTCCACAGCATATTGAGCCAGGTTGGAGCAGCCCCAAGCTCGTATGGTGACCCCCAGAATACCCTGCCAGCCAGGGCTGCTCTGACCTGGCTCAACATGCTGCAGTCCCTGGCACATGTTCAAACAGCACACCTGGGAGCAATAAACTCCAGAGTTTATTGCTTTGCATTAACTGCACATGTAGACATGCCCAATGTAGCCTAGAAGAGACGTGCTAGATACAGCAGCTTCCTGAGTTGCTAAAGCAACAATTCATACGTTGCATCATCAAAGGCTGTGCCTACACCCACAGGTATACTCCAAACCTTGATGTTGGGCCACTCTTCTGGAGTCACTCCCAGAAGGAATTCTGAAGGATACTAGAGACCAACTGAAGTATGCTCCAGAGAGTCTCCACTGGCCCATTTTCAATTAAAGAGTGTGACTGGGGCATGAGTTGGAACAGCGCAGCTACTACAGTGCAAACTGTAGTGCTACAGTGCACTCCTACTGCTACAGTGCAAACATGCTGTAAAGCATATCTGAGACTGAGTAGTCACTGTTACACATGTAGGGGTGTTAATGTTAAATCTTAGTAAGAAGTGGAATATACTCCAAAACATTTTGGAGAGAGGTGGGCCTGAAACAGCTTGAAGTTGTTGGAACCCCACCCCCAAACTTGGCACTGAATCCTTCTCTCCAAGAAGTCCCATGGGAATGCCAGGGTTTTGCTTGGTACCAAATAAAGCTCAGTCATGTGTAACGGAGCTAGCAAGCATCCTCCTTTTTAAGGCCATTGTGTTTTTAAATCTTTAAGGCAAGTAAAAAGAAGTGGTTGCTGCTAAGAGGGAAAAAAAATAGGTGTGCTCATTTAGCAGATCTAATCAATAAGTTCCAGAAATCTACTTCAAATGTCCCTAAGTGTTAAGATCAAGTGCTGTTTTATTTGTAGTCTAAGAATAAGTCTTCCAACACTTATTTGAACTCAGATAACAAACAAACAAACAAAAAACTTCAGTTCAATTGGCATTTGTTACTATGATTACCATAAGTTTAAATGTGCTATGAATTTATCTGGCCCAGATTCTGGGCTCTGCAACGAACACTGTAAGCCACAGTCTCTCTAGCTGAAATTCAGGAGAGGGGGAATGAACTGTCAGGTATGTCACTGCCTAACCAATAGCAGATGACAGCCCAAAGGACTATCTGCCACCTTAGAGCTGCAGGCATG
>NW_005841866.1:241373-250271 GCF_000455745.1 Alligator sinensis
TTTGTCCTCTGCATCAGGATCAGGATGGGGAATGCCCTACAAATCAGCCATTGGCTTTACACCAGTTGAGAACTCTGCCTTATCAAGGCTTTTCTTATATTTTCATCACTATCCAGTTCTTTTGCAGACTGAGAATCCACATCAGAGTAGTGATATCTAGTCCACTAAAAATGACAGTGTCTATGCTGAGTTCATTGACCAGCATGGCTCTCCTGACACACATTGATATCAAGGCAGGTGAGGTTTGTTGGGTTTTTTTTTCCCTGGGGCATATTCACCATATATAGTGCAAATGTCAATCCTTCAATCATTACGATGCAGCAAATTGTTTTCCCAGAATGCTGGCCTCACTTTATGGGCTAAGGGTACCATACCCACGTCCTCAGTGCCAAATAAGGGACACCCCACTTTCAAGCACTCACAGTGTTGTACAGATGTACAACTCTTTCTACCACAGGAAATGAGGGATGGTGGGGGAACTCACTCATAAGAAACATGAAAACCAAAAATATTTGCAAACAAGAATTATGAGCAACTCCAGGAGCCTGGTCAACCCTCAGTCCCAAAAATTAAACACCCAGGTCTGAGAAATCCACAGCATGAGCCCTACTGAAAAACCCCATTCACAGGTCAAGTCAGCCTCAGGGGCAGTAAAGGAGATCTCTCCTCAGCTGGTCCGCTGCAGTCCTGAGAAAGCTCTTCCACCACATCCTGCCACTGGTCTAAGTCTATAATTTCTGTTCAGCTCCCAACAGCTGAATAGACTGGTGTGCAGCAGAGTCAGTTTAGCACTACAACAGCCATTGGCAACGCATAGGGGGTGAACCCCCTGAAATTGGCCATGCCCCCCTGAAAGCTCCAGCCATGAAACCAGAAATGCCCTTCCAGTTTTGCTGCTGGCTCGGTGATTGGCTGCTGGGGGACACCTATCCTCCTCCCCCCCCCCACACCCCCGATCAGAGATCGACTGCTGGGGGATCCCCCCTGTTGGTGATCTGGTGCCCCACCAGACTTGGGAGGCACCAGTTGCCCATGACAACAGCCAGCTGAATGAGCACAGTTCTGTTTTTCTTGCTGTGCTCCAAGCCAGTCCAATTCCATAGCATCTCTATGTGGTGAGCTAAAAGCAGAACCCTTGACAGAGACCTTGCTATAATATGCATCATCTTCAGGATAGTGCATTATTGATATCCACTACTTACAGGTCAGGGTTACTTTCTTATCTAAGGTAACTCCAGTACATTTCAGATGTATTTTTCTAAGCAGAGTACTGTTAATCAGAGTCCCCGGTGGTTTGGTGGTAGACTTCCCTCTATACCGCACAGGAGACCTGGGTTTAATTCCCAAATGCTTCTACAACTACAGTGGTGGAAGCACCAAACATCTGGGCTCACTCTGATCTTTTGATTCTGTCTCAGTGACCTGATGAAAGGTCTGGGCAGCCTCCACTCCTCCAAAAATTCCTGCCAAGGCATATGCATTGAAGGTCTGAGTGGCCTTCATGCATACACCATGATCCAGGAGGAGTGACGGTTGCCATGGTACTCATAATCTATATCAAATCCATCTATTATATTTTATTTCACCCATTTATACATCAAAGTGAACAAATCACAAGCAGCAAACCCCTCCATAGATGGAAGTCTGGATAAACATTATAACTGAGTTTAATAAAGCAGCCAGAGCTAGTTTTTCATCTTCTACCCAAACAGGGAACAGAATACCTCTTGGCTTTCTGACTCCAGTGCTTACAGAGGCATGATAAGACCCATGAATAGTACAAGACCAGTAATTAGCATCATGCAGAATGCAAATGAACTCCAAATCCTCCAACGGTATAAACTATCATATATTTTTTATTGCACTGATTTATAGAAACCGACTGAGTTTTTCCAGTATTGTAAAGATATTTACTTTGGAGCCAACTGTATTTATCTTTTTCTGAGTACTATATGACTACATAAGAAATTCTACTGAAATCAAGGACTGTGTGTACAGCAAGGTACTATTCAGTATTAGTCAAGGTAGCGCGCACAGGTTCTGTAAAAAAATTCTAATGGAAAGTGTGTCTGATGCAAAGATCAATAAAAATGAAATATCTTTGACTTTTCATTCATATAACTTAATATATATTAAAATATTCTTCTTCCCTTTTTTGCCCAAACCTCTTATTGGGGACTCTGGTTTAAAAAGAAATAAATCAAAATCTCCTTCAAAAACAGCCCTGAAAACTTCTTGCAAGCTGCCTAAAGTAGATCTGCTTTGTGGGGCTTCTGTTGATTTTATTCTCTTTACTGATAGTGCTTGAGTTAAGGCTCCCACCATCTTCCTTCTATCAGATCAGCTTAATCAGAAAGTTGAGATTAGGAATGGACGTGTTTGAAATCAAGACAGGCAATTGGGGAAAGGAAAAAGGAATCTTTAAAATCTTTTTTATTGCTTCAATTTGTACAGTTGTTTTCACAGCTGACTAAACATTAAGAATGCATATGCAGTGTGCAGAACCCTGTTGCCTGTACGTGCACAGTTTAGATACAAATGGGTAAACTGAATTTATTTAATCCTTGATTTCTTTTTCCTTAAAAGGACAGGATCATTTTGGTAATATTATTAGGTGACTCAGAAGGAAATATGATATATAGAGACAAAAATATTTTCTGTATCATCAGAGGACTAAGCAAACTGAGAGACTGATCCAGTTTCAAGGAGCCAAGAAAGTCCAAATTTAACATCTATTCTCAAGGTGCAATGTGTAAAAAATTTCCATTAGATACTGAAAAACACCTGATTCTTGATCCAGAAAAACAATGAGCCAGGGAACAGGCCATTAATAATTGCAACTTTTAAAACTGTTTTGGATATATATGCTAGTCCTTTGAGAGAATACAGCAAAGTGCCACCTAGCTGCAAAGTATTTATATATTACAAACCAGGAAGATGTGATTTGGGTAGCTGTCTCAGAGGGTGAGGAATGAAAGAGACATTTTCCCAGTACTGGCAGATTTTGTAACTCTTGCAAAATGGTACATAAGTACCGTTTTCAAGCAGTAAGTCTGCCAATGCAGGGGCTCTCATATTTGGATAAACCAGTTTTTCCTAACAGATTTGCTTCCTGGCATTGAGATGGCAACCTTACTTTCTTTGTATTTAATATTAACTATCATGTTAGGAATCTCAGAGGAGTGGTTAAAGAGCTTGCCAGAGGCTGAGGATTTTGTTTTGAGGCAGCTTACAAGGGATTAAAATTAATCTTTTTTTCCACACTAGAATGAAAACAAAACCTGTTGAACATTTTCATCGAAACAGAATGGTGTCAAAGTGCCCATTTTCAAAATGGTGCTTTTCATTTTTGGAGGGGATCTGCATGTGGATGTACAGGCAGTCCTCGATTTACAATGTTTTGAATTACAACATTTTGCACTTACAACATTTATAAATTGACACCCTGTTTCAACTTTATGACGTCAGTTTTGACTTTACAATGCTTTATCTGATGCGATGCCATGCCAATGAATAAGTTCATCTCCCTGGAGAACATCTGTCCAAACTTCCTTGGACACTTCCTTTAAGAAAACAGACAAGACTTAAGAAAAACCTGCAGTCAAGACTCCTGAGAAGACTCCAACCAAGAATGCTTCAAAAAGTCCAGCAAAGTCACCTCAAAGAAGTCCTTCCAAATCAGTATGATTGCTATTTACAATATAAATATGTTAAATGTAGATATATTACTCATCTATAATTGATTCAGTACAAAATTCTGGATTATTTTTGGTGAAAGTAGGCTATTGGGCCTTGGTTCAGGAACCAATCCCCCATTTATAACATTGTTTCCTGTGGGAAAATTGATTCAGAGTGACAACGTTTTGACTTAAGACGTGGTTTTCAGGAACAGATTGTGTCGTAAGTCCAAGGACTGCCTGTATAGTTATAGAATAAGTCTGACATATGACAGCCAGGTTCAAGTTCCTGACCTGCCAGGATTCAGAGCATAGATTTTCACCTGATATTATTCAGAATTGGGCTGAACAGCAATTTGAAGTAGAGCCAGTTATTCCTTAACCACTAAGTTATAGATTGCTAAAAGGAAGTCTCCCTCAAGAAAAAAAAGAAAACAAAAAACCCTTTCAATCATCTTGGTTGCAACCAGTATGTCTCTGTAGAACATTTTGGCTTCAATGAAAAAGCATTTCAACAAACTTTAATCTAATAAAAAAATATTCTGGCTGTCCAAAAATGTCTTCTGAAATATTAAATTTTCTTTATCACTCACAAAAGTTTTGAGGCAACTTTTTATGCCGTTACTTGCACTGTCCCCAAATACTGTCATTTATTTCACTGGCAGTGAGTGGGATGCTATTGAGTGCCAGTAAAGATATAAGGGGCTGGTCCTTTATATTTAAGAGCATTCGTATTAAAAATATTTATTCACTCAAAATTCATCACTCTATTGGAGTTGCACAAGGGAGGAAATAGACTGATATGAACAAAATTCACAAAGAAAATAGCAGTGTTTCAAGGAACCCTGTAAAGAACATGTTCAGGAACATTCCTATCCAATTCAAGGCCTTTAAACTACTGCACATATATATCAGACTCACCACATACACAGTGCTGACATATATATTAAACTTAATTTATCAAGCACCTTTGACCAACCGCACCTGTATTTTAACCACAAATCTGTTTCTGTGGGTACTTTTAACATGGAAACTTCTGAGACTCTTAAAAAAGATCCTTTTTTATGATCAACTTGGACTAATGTTAACTAAATCTTAACACTTAGAGGAATAAAAAAAAAATACCCTGTATTTTTACAACAATTTAACATAATGTGGTTTTTTGGCCAGTTCTTGAATAATGTTTTAATTGTAATTTATTTCACAAGGCTCAATTCCTCAATAGCAAGCAATGTATCCAGCACAAACTCATGTTGCTCAAGCCACAGTCTCACCCTACATAATCATACATTCTCTCTAGTAAGGTCAGGTAAGTTCAAAGTCCACCATCCAGATAGAAGATGGAACATCTTACTATACAGCCTCAAAAATACTGTCTTTACTTGAATACAAGACAATGTTTATTTACCCAATCACCATGGGAATAAAAGCTTCTCATTGCATACAAGTAAACTGCATTAATCACATTGTCTATTACTAAACTGCTGCCAAAAGCAGCATGTGCTCAGTAATGGAAATCAGCTATGAAGTTGATTAAAATATAGCCAACACTGAGCATGAATATAAGACACATGACCCATATTGGGCAAACATATTGATGGGAACCTACCATAAAGCTAAGTTAGTGTGACTTATCTGAATAAGATATATAATAGTGCCCATTGCGCTTAGTCCCCTTCATTGACTACCCTTTTTGACATCATCATGAGCCACTACACAGTAATACATTTTAACTTCACTACACGGAATACATTAAGTTAAAATATTTTAACTTTTTTACTCTCACAGCCAAGCTATGCCTTTCTTTCCAATCATTCCTTTTTCTTCATCAGCCTTAAATATCTGGAAAACACCAGAGCCCCAAACATTTCACCCATAATCCCTCTGTCTGCCTCTTTCTCAGCCTGTCACATATGATTAGTGTAGCCCCTACCTCCATGAGGTGAAGTTGGATGAAGTTGCCCTCACCAAATCTGCATATACATTTTTGGAGAATCCCAGGACTCATGACAAGAATAGAGTTCCAGTTATGAGTAGGAGCTAATTAATACATGAATCCTTTGTGGGGGCTGTGTATTGGAAGTACACACACATACTGAATAGTGCTGAGCTATGGGATCACCATGGCTTGAAAGGCTGTTGACTCTGCTAGGGCCCAGCCCAAGGAACTACATGGTAAACCTGTGAACATTTGGGCTTTAAACTAATATCATGCATCATTTGTACTCTCTATAAGGAAGTACAAAAGTGATACTTAAAACTATGTTTGTGCAGTACCCCGTGTTAAAACTTGCAGCAGTTAGAAAAAAAGAATAAAATGTGTCAAGTCATCTATCAGTGTTTTTAAATTTGCTCCTCATTTCCATGTGCTCAGGGACAGCAGGGTTTGACAGTAGAGGAAGAAGAGGCTGCAGGGCATGAGTGACTGGTGCCTCCTGAATCTGGGGGGACACCCATAGAAGCCGCCGAACCTGTCATGGTGGGGGGGCACCATCCCTACTGACAGCATCAGTGTTGGCTGTCAGGGGGGGCGCTGGCCCCATTGGGGGGGCATATGCACCCCCATGCACCCCCTACTAGTCGCCTATGCTGCAGGAGAAAGAAGTTGGGGAGGAGGGGCAGAGAGCAAGGTGGCCATCTGACCCTCCCAGATTTATTTTCCTCTCTGTAGCAGTAGAAGGGGGACAAAATCAAGGCAAACCTCCAATAATTAGATTCTATACCTGGAAAATTATATATTTCATAGACTTTAGGGGCTGGAAGGGACCTCATGAGATCACTGAGTCCAGCCCCCCTGCCAGAGGCAAGAAGTCTGCAGGGTTCAAATGATCCCAGCAAGATAAACATCCAAATGACTTTTGAATGAGTTCAGAGTAAGTGCTTGTACCACCTCTGGGGGGAGTCTGTTCCAGACCTTGGACACTTGGACTGTAAAGAAGTTGTTTAGATCGAGTCTAAATCTGGCTTCTAGAAGTTTGTGGCTGTTGGACCTAGTTACCCCTTGGGGAGCCTTGGTGAACAACTGTTCTCCCAGATCCTGATGCACCCCGCTTACATACTTACAGGCAGCCACCAAGTCCCCCCTGCGCCTTCTCTTTGTCAGGCTGAAGAGTCCCATGTTCCTCAGCCTCTCCTCGTAAGGCTTGCTCTCCTGGCCTTTCATCATGTGGCTGGCTCTCCTCTGGGTTCTCTCGAGCTTATCCACATCCCTTCTGAAGTAGGGGGCCCAAAACTGAATGCAGTACTCCAGCTGCGGCCTCACTAAGGCCAAGTAAAGCAAGAGGATGACATCCCTGATTTTGCTCAATATGCATCGTTAGATGCATGCCAGAGTTTGGTTTGCTCTGCCAGTCATGGCATCACATTGGGGGCTCATGTTCATCTTGTAGTCAATCAAGACCCCCAAGTCCCTTTTGGTCATGGTGCTAGTGAGTGTAGTACCACCAAGCCTATAAGTATGAGGCTGCTTTTTTCTCCCAAGGTGGAGTACCCTTCATTTCTCTACATTGAATACCATCAGGTTTTAGTCTGCCCACTTTGAAAGCATGTCCAGGTCAGCCTGTATCCCCAGCCTGTTTAGTGTCATCCACAAACTTTGCCAGTCTGCATCTGACACCTGAATCCAGATCATTAATGAAGATATTGAAGAGTACCAGCCTGAGCACTGAGCCTTGGGGGACTCCTCTGGTAACCTTGTGCCACACTGATTTGTTCCCATCAACTAGTACCCTTTGGGTCCATCCCCAGAGCCAGTTCCCCAGCCATTGGACCGTGAGATGGTCAAGGCCACAGTTCCCCAGCTTGGTCATCAGGACATCATGGGAGACCAAGTCAAAGGCCTTCTTGAAGTCCAGATAAATGACATCAACCTTGTCTCCCTTGTCCAGGCAATGTGTCACCTGGTCATAGAAGGAGATGAGGTTGGTCAGGTGAGACCTTCCAGTAATAGAAACATGTTGGCTGCCATTCAGTAGGTTGCCTTCCATTACTCTCTTGCAGATGGATCCCTTGATAATTTTATGCAAGATCTTTCCAGGGATGGACATCAGACTGATAGGTCTGTAATTCCCTGGATCTTCTTTCTTCCCTTTCTTGAAGATTTGGACCATGTTAGCTCTTTTCCATTCTTCCAGTACATCACCCAAGTGCCATGAGCTTTCAAATATTTTGGCCATAGGGGGGCATGCTATGATGTCTGCCCATTCTTTTAAGACTCGTGTGTTTAATCTGTCCGGGCCCGCTGATTTATGGTTTGTGTCAAGCCTTTCATGGTGTTCTCTCACTTGATCTACATCAATTGTAGGTCCATCTCTTGAGCCCTGGTTACCTTGCATCCTGTCTGATAGCATGACCCCCATGGGCAAGTAGAAAACTGATGTAAAGTAATCATTTAGGACATTGTTTTTTTCTTGGGTGTCAGACACTAGCTGCCCCATCTGATCTCACAGGGAGCCAATGTTGCTTTTGTTCTTCCTCCAACTTCCCACATATCTGAAGAATGACTTTTTGTTATCCTTGATTCTGATGGCTAGCCTGAGTTCAGTTGCTGCTTTGGCTTTTTTGGACTACTCCCTATAGGTATGGGTTAGTGCTGAGTAGTCTTCATTGGTGACAATTCCAGTTCTCCATCTGGTGTAGGCTTCTCTTTTTTGTTTCAGGAAACCCTGAAGTTCCCTGTTGAGCCAAGGGGGCTTCCCTGCCCTCTGACGGCATTTCCTGTGGGACACGATGGACTTTCCTTGCACATTTAGAATTGAGTTCTTTAGGAACAACCATTCCTCATGAACTCCCCTTCCTAGGGGCCATGGTCCCTTAGTGCCTGACAAATTCATAAATTTCCCATATATAGAATCTAATTATGGGGAGCTATCTAATAATCAGCATTGTCTTATAGTCAAGAAAATATGGTATTTCCATCTATGCTAGTACTGTGAAACTGAGAAGTCATACAGGCATAACCTAAAGGACCAAGTAGCTGAGGTGGATCCAGGGGAGGTGAACTGCCCTCCCTTTTATTCCTGCTCCACTCAAAGTTTAAAATCAACTGCTGGCAGTGGCAGAAGGTTTTGGGTAATGTGGGGCCTCTGCAGGACACGCCAGGAAACCTGGTGGTTGCACCAGACAGCAAAGTTAACCTATTTAACAATTTATTTGCCTCCATTTTTCTGAAAAGGGACCGGGTCACCTCCCCCTCCCCCCCCCCCCCCCATTGGCCCGCCCG
>NW_005841866.1:250731-275543 GCF_000455745.1 Alligator sinensis
TTGGACAAGGGGGTAAAAAGCACCCTGTTCAAATTTGCAGGTGACACTAAGATGTGGGGGGAAGTGGGCACGCTAGAAGGCAGGAATAGGCTGCAATCAGACCTAGACAGGTTACAGGGGTGGGCAGATGAAAACAGGATGGGTTTCAACACTGACAAGTACAAGGTACTGCACCTGGGGAGGAGGAACCAGCAGCAGACCTACAGGCTGGTGAACTCCCTTCTCATCAGTGCAGAGGCAGAAAAGGATCTTGGAGTCATTATTGATGCCCCAATGAACATGGGCCAAGAATGTGGGGAAGCGGTCAGGAAGGCCAACCGCACCTTGTCATGCATCCACAGATGCATCTCAAGCAGGTCCAAGGAGGTGATCCTCCCCCTCTATGCAACACTGGTCAGGCTGCAGTTGGAGTACTGCGTCCAGTTCTGGGCACCGCACTTCAGGAGGGATGTGGACAACATGGAGAGGGTTCAGAGGAGGGCCACCCACATGATCAGGAGTCAGCAGGGCAGGCCCTACAAGGAGAGGCTAAGGGACCTGAACCTGTTCAGCCTCCACAAGAGAAGGCTGAGGGGGGATCTAGTGGCCATTTACAAACTGGTCAAGGGGGACCAGCAGGCTTTGGGGGTCTTCCTATTCCCCTGAGCACTACCAGGTGTGACAAGAAATAACAGTCACAAGCTAGCAGAGGGTAGATTCAGGCTAGATATCAGGAGGCGCTACTTCACTGTCAGGGCAGCTAGGATCTGGAACCAACTTCCAAGAGAAGTGGTTCTGGCTTCTAGCCTGGGGGTCTTTAAGAGGAGGCTGGATGAACACCTCGCCAGGGTCGTTTGACCCCAGTACTCTTTCCTGCCATGACAAGGGGTCGGACTTAATGATCTGCTCAGTTCCCTTCCGACCCTACCAACTATGAAACTATTTCTATTCGGGCAGTACTGAAAGTCAATCAACTTCATGGTTCATTATAATCTATCTGATCCCTTCTACACTCTTCATTCCACAAGTGTTAACAGCCCTCTCCTTTTTAATGGTCTTGATGTTCCACCGATCAAGCTTTCCTTTGTTCTGCAATTCTGCTGTTTGTTAGCTGCTCCTGGTAATGAAGTTTCCATTTCACAGCTATGCAGATTGTTTTTAACTCATTTCAGTGAAGTTATATTTGTTTTTGCTTCCAGGTTAAACTGAATAATGCAGTTGTAGGCCCCTTGCATATTAGTAAAGCTTCTAGTTTATTTTTAACTGGAGAAAAATGTGTGTTGTTATATATGTGATGATACATCGCACCATCTGCACTCCGCTTTTCAAAATGCTAGCTGTAACCTTGAAGGTAGTCCCCTGAATTCAAGTCCCATTATTTAATCAGTTTTGGGGTAACTCAACAGTCAGACTATGGAACTGACATCTAAAGTTCAAGACAACACAACACAAAACCACTGCTTAGGGAAATTGATAGCCATTGAAACAAACAAAATAGGTATGTTTGATACACACACACACTATAATTATTGATCAACAGTAAATATCTAGTTGAAAATTTCACTATTAATGTAAAACAGAGGAATGCCAGTTGACATAAAGCTTTAAGAAGTGTTTTTTCTCTCCACATGTATGCTTGTTTGTTTGTGCTAGAGGCTTTTATATATTCTGCCTTTAATTTAAAATGTACAGAGACACAGAAAAATAACTACTACTTGCTTTTCTCAGAGCAGAGGAAGACTTTGGCCCAGGGAGATGAATAGTGAATCTTTTTAATATGGTACTGCTTCCAGGGCAATTAAGTTCTGCAGAAGCCTATCTAACAGTTATTTACTGTATTTGCATGTGTGGAAGTGAGCTATTACAGAAAACCAGGTAAAACTCTACCCTCAGTTAAATCAGTATTCTCTAAGGAAGCCACAGGGGTGGCCTGGGTATAATTGAGCTCACAGTATAGCCTGCTTTATTTGGGTAGACCTAATGAACTGAAGTTACACAATTAAAAGTACATTTTCTAGGAGTTTGGCACCAGAAATGAGAAGAGTTAAGTAGAGTGCATATTGCCAAAGACAATCAAATCCATGCGGGAATTATTTCAGGTAAAAAACATCATCATGCTTATGCAATTAGTATTATAACAGATGCTCAGTGAAATAATTGGGAATGCCTCTGCTGTTTTTCATTTGTTTTAACCAAAATTGCTTTGATTGCAATGTTTAGACTAATAATATGCTAACTCAATTTCATTATTAGACGGATAATTAATAAGGAGGATGCTCCTAAAATGACACCTAAAACTAAGCTAGTTCTTCATTTTCAATTATGGTAAATTCAGCTTGTATTCACAAAATTAATATGCAAATCCTAAATGTCATTATCAGACTGTTTTTTGTTTGTATTCAAAAAGAGATGCCCTTTATGCTAGGTTTTCTGAACATTGTATATTGCTGCAATGTTTTATTGATGAGAAGTCCTGTGGAGGAAGGAGAAAATTGTTTAACACATTTTTAAATCCATCAATATTGGCCTTTTTTGTACATCAGTGCATCTCAGAAAATCCAGAGGGAACAGTTTTCCATAAGAAAGGGCATCCTATCTCTTTAGCAAAAGTGGTTGCAGGAAGCCAACCATTGGCAAAGTATTGCCAAGTAAAGACATTCATTTTATCCATCTGCCAGACAGAGGTAATCAGGCTTAAAAAAAAAGTAATAAGACTTTGGGTAACATTGTGAAAAACAAAACAAAACAAAACACCATGAACCAGTTGAAATCCCGAGTCACCAGCCACTCATTCTGTAATAGTCAGTCACTTCCTCCACACTGCCTTCACATCAACTTTGATTCCACTCTTTTATCCATGAATTGATGGTAGCCAAAATTTGAAGTTTAAGAAGATAATGTCACCCCTATACTCCTAAAACAGGTACATCTCCTAAATCCATGAGAAAGAAATTCTGTCTAAACAGGGGTATACTATTAGACCATAAAAGTGTGACAATATAAGTGCACAGATCCAAAAATGGGTTAATTTTTTGTGGAGTCCCAGCGATGTCAGTGGTGACTAGCCGTGTGACAGGGTCCAGGCCTGCACATCTGCTTGCAGGATGGGGCCCTGAAGAGTTTATCTGAAAAGGTACTAGTGTTCTTTTCTCCCACATATACTGAGGTGCCTTTAACTATGAAATTCATCACATGTGTCACAACTGTGAGCCTTACTAAAAGGTATAGTAGACAGCTCTAAAGAAATATTGTGAGTGCTTTTATTCCTGATTCTATGCTCTATTACTTTTTGCCTATTTTCAGTATCTGCTTTTTATTGCCTTTCACTTTACCTCCACACATTTTTGGAATAGGTTTTTGATTAATGGATAACTAAATTCTTCTGGAGCCATTATGAACAGCAGGAAATAGCAGCCACTTGTCACATCTGGCCTTCTGGGCGCTCTCTAACGCTTCAGAAGAGGTTGGTTGCCAGATTAGATGCACTGGTTTTAAGGATAGTCAACTTTACCTATATTCCTGTGTAAAATCTATGGTCTATTACTTATCCATTAACAATACATCTGGTGCATGCATTTGGAATCATTTTTAATTTGTCATCACAGCTACCTGTATTTTAGATCAATTATTCTGTCATCTGCTGTTGTTTTGGTTAATTAAAATGACCCAGTGAAGGTAGAACATCTATGAATACTTAATGGAACCCTGCTAATTCCTCAGTAAGAGTAAGAGAGGTCAAGTCATTGCTCATCAATCAAAAGAGGATATGAACTTCATTAACATAATTTTCCAACTGTACAACTTGTAGCCCTGAAATAATTTCTAGAACCATACCTTAACTTTCATGAAACTGAGAGGTATATATTATGTATTGTTTTCTTCCATGGTCAAACATCTCTTCTTTGGGATGATAAATCTAGCACTTTTAAATTAGCACAGAGAATAGAATATAATGTTTACCAGAAATTCTTTGACACATCCATTAAAAAACGATCTTCCCCTCTGTCACGACCCAGTGATTTTTTGTGCCTCGGCACTATGGAATTTTCTGGCCACATGAGAGCTCCTTTGCACAGCAGAGTGTTCTGCTGCAATTGTGAGCCCGTGTGTAGGAGAGAGTTCCCGCCAATTTGCAGTTTCCTTTGCAGGATGCATTTCTTCTTTGCAGCACAGAGATGCATGGTGCAAAGAGTTCCCGCTATTCGGATGCAAATTTGTGCCCCGTTATTGGCCAGTGCTAAATTATTCACACGTGGCGGCTAGTAATTGGCTCGCTGGCCGTTTAAAATTCCGCGCGACTTCCGCCCAACTCGAAGAGCTTTGAGCACGCTGCAGAGTGTCTCTGAAGTTATCTGACTTGCGGCTGCCGATCGATAGACTGATCACCTATCGATCTTTCTTCCCGTCACCGAGCGCAACCCCGACGTACCCCTTTCCCCGCCGGCTTCGAATTGTGGACGGATTAACTGGCTTGGGCCCCACCAGCTGGAACAACTCGCGTGGTTGTTCCAATGACCGGACCACCTGCGTCGTGATTGCAAGCGGCGTGAGTAAAGTTTTTTACAACCAATAAGTTGTGTCTGCCTCTCCATTCACCAGCCCGCCCTGACGTACGAGCGTAACTCGAGTCGGCCCTGGCCATCCGAGACACCCTCAACTGGTGTCACTAGTGGAGTGGCTGATTTATACCAAGTGAATATCTTATTCCCTAGGTTCATAACTTCCTCGAATGATCATCCTTTGGGCCTGTGATTATTGCCCCAGAGTCATTATGGAGCCAAATCATGTCAGGCATTATTGAAAAGAAGGATATCTTTATTTATAAAATGCTACAAAAACTCATGCCTCTCTGAACCAGTCTCTAAGATGCTACACTGCCTTCTCTTCTTGACTTCAGACTAACAAAATCAATCATCTCTAAATTTAAGAGAATATTTTTTTGCAATGAAAGTAAAACTTATACCAAGTCTATGTAACTTGGTTACATAGGAGGAAAAGGAGAGGGTGAGGGGTTGGATTAAAATCAGTATCAAGTATCCCATGGGATTCTATAGAGCAGTATTTCCCCCACAACCTCTCTCTTTGGCTAGAGACAGAAGTTACACATAAACCAGTTTAAGTGATCATAAACTGATTTAAATCTGTAACAGAACATAAGTTTAGTGCATGTAAACCAGTTTCAAAATGGCCAAAAATGGTTTAAGATAAATCTGGTTGAATGTAGTATCAGACTTAACTGATTTGGGTCAAACTGGTTTATGGAACTTCTGTTCCAGATCCCTCCCTGATTTAAGAGCAATCAGAGTCCCCCAGCATGCTTTTCAGCTCTCGGCTGGGCTGGACTGTTTGCAGCAGAAAGCAGGGCTGGCCCCACCCCTCTTCTGCCTAGCTGGAGCTCTGGCTGGCTGAGAAGGAGGTGAGGGACTGCTAGCACAGCAGCATCTGCCTGACTTTCCCCTGCCCCCCACCCCCTCACTGCTGAAGCAGGATCCCCCTTCCCTTCCTCCCCTCTCCCCCAGCATGGACCCTAGCAGCACGGACCCCAGCTGGCATCTTGTCACAGTAACACCACCCCCATGCTAGCTAATCCTGAAAGGTGTCTGCATGTGTCTCCAATTTCATTGGGACAAAGGCAGACAAAATGTGTCTGCTTAGGGCTTTTTGGAACTAATCAACAGGTCAGCTGCTAATGTCTGTCTCCTCCTTCCTTGGAAAAGCTATTTAACAAGAGCTTGAACTAATGAGAGAGGCTTTTGTTTTCTTGATGGGCTGATAAGCTTTGTGTTTTCAGCTCCCTGCTAGCTTGCTTGTTTTAAGGGCTGCAATCTGTCATTGTTCGCATGGGGACAGAGAGAGGTGTGAGAAATGACCTGGTTTGCAATGAATGGGGTGCAGGCAGAAAGCAGGCTAGGGGAATGATTTTCCACCCCGGGCGAGTAGGGACTGCCCTGAGGCTGATCTCTTGGGCAGCGGCTGTGGCCACCCCAGGAGCTGGGGCTTTCCCTCATGGGAGGGAGACATAGGGAGCGGGGCAGCCTGCAGGATCTTCCAGGGAATCCTGGAGCATCCTTGATTGGCTGACTTAGCCCAGAGACACCTGATTGGCTGCTGGGCCAGCATGGGAAATTCAAACCGTGGCCCTTAAAAGTCACGGTTTGGTCAGGCCCCCAGCAATTGGGGGTTGAGGATAGAGTGGGTGCACGTGTGCCTCTAGCACACTTGTTTCCCCAGCACACGTGTGCCCCCTGGACTTACCAGCAGCAGCGGTGGAGGAAGAGGCAGTGGCAGATCCTTTAGGTAAGTGGGATGGAGGGCCAGCACAGGTGCAGAGGATCTGGAGGGGGAGGCCCCTAGAGCCCTCTTAAGTGAGCTGGCTCCCAAGACACGCACACAAACAGAGTGCGCAAATAGGCGTGCTCTATAAGGGCGCACCTGCATTTGCACAGGAGTTCACGCAAGGTAGGTACACAGAAGTAGATAAGAAGGAGCATCCAGCAGGAGACCAATGAGGACTCATAGCTCTGCCGCTAAGGTAAGGACACAGACTGCTGCTGCTAGGGACCCTGCCCTGATGGCACCACCGACCCATGGCTCCTTGGAGGTCTCCACCCAGATGGAGCCCTTCCCCCCCGTCTATAGGGGTGGCCTGGTGAGGACCCTGCCATTGGGGGTGGGAGGGGAGAGTGGGAGCCCCCTCACCTGTCCCTCTTGTGTCCACCTTCAGGCCTTGGAAGAGCAGGTGAGGGGACTCCAGGAGGCAGTGAGTAGGCTGAGGGGGATCAGGGAGGATAAGACTGTGATTGATGGGTATTTCCATTCCTTACAGGTGAAATCCCATGAGAAGATTCTGCAGCAGAGAAGTGGAAGACTGTCACCTCTGGACCCAGGCAGCAGAAGCCAATGTCTACTTCCCCATTGCATCTGGGGAACAGGTATGGGGCCCTGGCAGCCTTGGTGGAGGAGGCAGCAGAGGAGGAGGTGGAGGAGGTGGTCCCCTGCAACCCCCGCTAGGTATGCTGGGGGACCATTGCCCAGGCAAAAGAAGAAACACTGGGTTATTGTGGTGGGCGACTCACTCCTGAGAGGCACAGAGGGACTGATCTGCTGAACAGATCCTATGGCAAAAGAGGTCTCCTGCATGTGTGGAGCTAAGATCAGCAACATCACTGAAAAGATTCCTGATCTCATAAAGCCCTCAGACTACTACCCCATGGTCCTTGTCCACGTGGGCATAAATGATGCGGCTGGGAATAGTCCAGACCACATCATGAAGGACTTCCATGAGCTGGGAGTTGGGGTCAGGAAGTTGGGGGCACAGGTGGTATTCTGCTTCAACCTTCCAGTTGGGAGCAGCCGGAGGCACCAGGATGCCTGCATCAGGGTAGTCAACCGGTGGCTCCAGAGATGGTGTCTTCAGGAGGGCTTCGGATTCTACAACCATGATCAGCACTTCCAGGGAGGAGGCTTCCTGGGAAGGGACGACCTTCATCTCCCTCCTAGAGATAAGCATCTGTTCTCCTGCAGGTTGGCTGATCTCCTCTGAAGAGCTTTAAACTGGGTTCGACAGAGGATGGGCAACCTGTGGTTGACGAGAACCCAGGGTTGGTGAGCTACAAACAAGGCACCGGACCAAACCAGGTAAGCACTAAAGGGCACACTAACCATCAAGGCAAAGGGGCATGAAAAGCACCCATTGCAGGGCTAAAATGTCTTTATACAAATCCCAGGAGTATGGGGAATAAGCAGGAGGAGCTCACACTCTTACTTGCTAGCACACAGTATGATTTAGTTAGCTTAACTGAAACATGGTGGGATTCTACACACAACGGGGCAGTAGACAATGAGGGGTACAGGTTGTATAGGTAAGACACAGTGGGGGAAAAAAGGTGGGGGGTGTAGCTCTCTATGTTAGGGAGCAGTACACATCCTCCATCATCAAGGCGGGGGTAGAGGAGGGGAGTACCAAGGCATTCCTCCTTCCTAGGTGGAGTACCTTACATTTGTCTTTGTTGAATTGCATCCTATTTTGTTCCACCCATTTATCCAACCTGTCCATATTGGCCTGTATCCGCTCCCTGGCCTCTGGTGTGTTAACTTTGCCTCATAACTTGGTGTCATCTGCGAACTTGGAGATACCAAGGTGGTCAGGATCCAGGGGAGGCGAGGGGAAAAGGACTTGGTAGTGGGGGTCTACTACAGATCTCCTCATCAGGATGATGAGCTAGACAAGGTACTCTCCAAGCAGCTCTCAGAGGCCATTCAGGTGAGGGAAGCGGTGGTCATGGGAGATCTAAATTACCCAGACATCTGCTGGGAGGAGCAGATGGCCAAAACAAGCTGCTCATGTAGGTTCTTATACTGCATGCAAGACTCCACCTAACCCAGGTGGTGTCCAGTCCCACCAGGGGTAGTGCCTTGCTAGACCTGGTCTTAGCAACAGGAGATGATCTTGTGGGGAACCCGTGAGTACACAGTAACCTGGGAGATAGTGACGATCACTTGCTAGAGTTCACTTCCAGCAAAGGGTGGGAAAAATATCCAGTGGGGCTAAAGTGTTAGACTTCAGAAGGGCCAACTTTAGTAAACTTAGAAGATTAAGTTTAGTGAGGTGGCAGAACTCAAGAGCATCGAGCAAATGGGGGTCCAGGAGGGTTGGAGGTTTCTCAAGGGAGTGATTCTTGAGGCACAAAGGGAGTCTATCCCCTTAAGCAGGAAAGGGGGTAAGGGGATAAAAAGTCCCCTTGGCTGAACAGGGAACTCCAGAAAAGACTGGGGGCAAAGAAAGAGATTTATAGGCAGTGGAAGCAGGCGTCAGCTACCAAGGAGTAATACACCTCCCTGGCACGCTATTGCAGGGAATGAGTTAAGCAGGCCAAGGCAGGCCTGGAGCTTAGGCTGGCTACAACAGTTAAGGACAATAAAAAGTCCTTCTACAGATAAATAGTCAGCAAAAGGAAGGCGCAGAGTAACATAGAGCCCCTGCAGGACAAATCAGGACAGTTGGTGGTTGACACAAGGAAAAAGGCAGAGCTCTTCAATGAGTTCTTTGCTTCAGTATTCCTGAGTAGTGACCAAGACAGTTCCCCCACCTTGAACATAGACAGATGTCCAAAAGGCACCAGACTGCCAAAGGTTAGTGCTGACTTAGTTAAGGAGCACTTGGAAGGGCTGGATGGGTACAAGTCAGCCGGCCCAGATGACCTCCATCCACGGGTGCTGAAGGAATTGTCCAGTGCCATAGCTGAGCCACTAGCATGGCTGTTTGATTACTCATGGTGTTCTGGCCAGGTCCCTGAAGATTGGATGTGTTGCCCATTTTTAAG
Organism: Alligator sinensis; assembly: GCF_000455745.1. Classification (NCBI taxonomy): domain Eukaryota; kingdom Metazoa; phylum Chordata; order Crocodylia; family Alligatoridae; genus Alligator; species Alligator sinensis. The sequence goes on from NW_005841866.1 coordinate 260,034, forward strand.
AAGGGGAGAATGGATGAGCCAGGTAACTTTAGGTCAGTCAGTCTTACCTCTATCCTTGGGAAAATACTGGAAAAAAATAATCAAAAAGCACATTTGTGAAGGCCCAGCAGGGGAAATGATGCTGAAAGGAAACAGCATGGCTTCATCACAGGTAGATCCTGCCTGACAAACCTTTTATGAGTAGGTCACACACTGCCTTAACATAGGAGCTGAGGCTGATGTCATCTACCTGGATTTTAAGAAGGCCTTCAACACAGTTTCGCATCCTATTCTCATAGGGAAGCTAGCAGGCTGTGGAGTGGATGCTTACCCAGTCAGGTGGGTGGCCAACTGGCTTAGGAACCACACCCAGAGAGTGGTGGTGGACGGGTCTTTCTCAGCTTGGAAGGAGGTGGGCAGTGAGGTCCTGCAGGGTTCAATCCTTGGACTGGTGTTATTTAATATCTTCATCAGCGATTTGGACGGGGGTGTGGAGAGCACCCTCTCCAAGTTCTCAGATGACACAAAGTTATGGGGCAAAGTTAACACACCAGAGGCCAGGGAGCGGATACAGGCCAATCTGGACAGGTCGGATAAATGGGCGGAACAAAATAGGATGCAATTCAACAAAGACAAATGTAAGGTACTCCACCTAGGAAGGAGGAATCCCCAGCACACCTATAGGTTGAGGGATGACCTCCTCAGCAGCTCAGAAGCTGAGAGAGATCTTGGAGTCATGGTTGACTCCAAGATGAACATGAGCCAGCAGTGTAATGAAGCCATCCTCAAAGCCAATCTCACCTTGCTGTGCATTAGCAAATGCATGACCAACAGATCAGGGAGGTGGTGCTCCCCCTCTATGCGGCATTAGTCAGGCTGTAGTTGGGGTACTGTGTCCAGTTTTGGGTGCCACACTTCAAGAGGGATGCGGAGAATCTGGAGAGGGTTAAGAAGAGGGCCACTCATATGATTAGTGGCCTCCATGCAAGACCCTACGAGGGGAGGTTGAGAGATCTGGATCTCTTCAGCCTTCACAAGAAACAGCTGAGGGGAGATCTTGTAGCTGCCTATAAGTTTATCAAGGGAGGACAACAGAGAATTGGGGATGCGCTATTTACCAGTGTGCCCCTAGGAGTAACTAGGAATAATGGGTGCAAATTAGTGCAGGGTAGATTCAGGTTAGACATTAGGAAGAATTTTTTTTATAGTAAGGGTGGCCAGAATCTGGAATGGGCTTCCAAGAGAGGTGGTACTATCACCTAACTTGGTGGTCTTCAAGAGGAGGCTTGATAGACACCTGGCTGGGGTCATCTGACCTCGGTCCTCTTTCCTGCCAGGGGCAGGGGGTCGGACACAATGATACTTTGGAGTCCCTTCTGACTCTATAATCTATGAATCTACGAATGCAGTGCCTGTCAGTTTGTTGCAGGCAGTATGAAGAAGCAGGCAGAGGGAGCTTGAAAAGCTGAGTATCATCAACAGATGTATGAGCTGCACACAAGCAATTCTCTGTCCCCCTACCTCCTCTACCCTTTGCCTCAGGGTGTTAGCTGGGGGCTGGAAACACTCCTCACCCTTTGAGCAGTGAGCCGGGAAAAGCCTGGTAAGGACTGCTCCCCCCTCTCCCTCCAGACACACACCAGCTGGGGACTGTGCAGGCCAGGGTGGGACTGTAAACCCCTCCCTAATCATAACATCTGGAATGGGCTTCCAAGAGAGGTGGTGCTATCACCTAGCTTGGAGGTCTTCAAGAAGAGGCTAGATAGTCACCTGGCTGGGGTCATCTGACCTCAGTCCTCTTCCTTCCAGAGGCAGGGGGTCGGGCACAATGATCCATTGTGATCCCTTCTGACTCTACAATCTATGAATCTATAACGTCCAGCTGGGGCCTGGCCATGGCCCCCCTCAGCTCAGCATTACGGAAGGGAAGGGAGGACTCGCTGTACCACCCCACAGCTTCTAGCCTAAGCCATTTCAAGCATGTGCCCGCATTTTCCAAATCAAATGTGAATATCTATCCACTTGCAAATCAGTTCACGCTCTGCAATTTAGACTAACCTGCAAAAATTAAATCAATTCAGGCTTTTTAAATGTCTGTCCCTAGCCCTTGAGTATCTGTGTTGCAGTTCCTCCCTCTTTTCTGCCATTCCTGTTCTATCCTGTTTTACTTGCCCTAAGGGTGAAAAAATCTCTGGAAAATAATGCCCTAGACCCTGAAGTAAATGCCATTTCTTAAATTGAAGAGACAGGTTGGTTGACTCTGAGTCCCCCCCCTTTTTTTTTAAGTGATATATGTGCCAATCTGTAGTCTTCATAGTCCAAATTAACTAGAGTTTTATTTGCCCATCTTCTACACAGTGAGAGCTATTTCATCTTTTGAACTCCTGGAACTCACCTAAAATGAGTCTGTACTCTCAGAGGTAATTTTTTATTTCTTTTTGAACCAAAACTTTTACATTCTGAGTTTCTTCAGTGACAAGAGGCATAACTCCAGAGAGCATTTGAGAAACATCCACCATCTGCTAGTGTAAAACTTATTTTTAAGGTTTATGTATTTCAATTTTGTGATATGTAGGCAGGGTTGCTCCATATAGCTTGTTATTAATTTCATATGCTGCAAAACAATGGAGTTTTCTTAATTTCATCCAGCAACTAGTCGGATAAATGGGCGGAACAAAATAGGATGCAATTCAACAAAGACAAATGTAAGGTACTCCACCTAGGAAGGAGGAATCCCCAGCACACCTATAGGTTGAGGGATGACCTCCTCAGCAGCTCAGAAGCTGAGAGAGATCTTGGAGTCATGGTTGACTCCAAGATGAACATGAGCCAGCAGTGTAATGAAGCCATCCTCAAAGCCAATCTCACCTTGCTGTGCATTAGCAAATGCATGACCAACAGATCAGGGAGGTGGTGCTCCCCCTCTATGCGGCATTAGTCAGGCTGTAGTTGGGGTACTGTGTCCAGTTTTGGGTGCCACACTTCAAGAGGGATGCGGAGAATCTGGAGAGGGTTAAGAAGAGGGCCACTCATATGATTAGTGGCCTCCATGCAAGACCCTACGAGGGGAGGTTGAGAGATCTGGATCTCTTCAGCCTTCACAAGAAACAGCTGAGGGGAGATCTTGTAGCTGCCTATAAGTTTATCAAGGGAGGACAACAGAGAATTGGGGATGCGCTATTTACCAGTGTGCCCCTAGGAGTAACTAGGAATAATGGGTGCAAATTAGTGCAGGGTAGATTCAGGTTAGACATTAGGAAGAATTTTTTTTATAGTAAGGGTGGCCAGAATCTGGAATGGGCTTCCAAGAGAGGTGGTACTATCACCTAACTTGGTGGTCTTCAAGAGGAGGCTTGATAGACACCTGGCTGGGGTCATCTGACCTCGGTCCTCTTTCCTGCCAGGGGCAGGGGGTCGGACACAATGATACTTTGGAGTCCCTTCTGACTCTATAATCTATGAATCTACGAATGCAGTGCCTGTCAGTTTGTTGCAGGCAGTATGAAGAAGCAGGCAGAGGGAGCTTGAAAAGCTGAGTATCATCAACAGATGTATGAGCTGCACACAAGCAATTCTCTGTCCCCCTACCTCCTCTACCCTTTGCCTCAGGGTGTTAGCTGGGGGCTGGAAACACTCCTCACCCTTTGAGCAGTGAGCCGGGAAAAGCCTGGTAAGGACTGCTCCCCCCTCTCCCTCCAGACACACACCAGCTGGGGACTGTGCAGGCCAGGGTGGGACTGTAAACCCCTCCCTAATCATAACATCTGGAATGGGCTTCCAAGAGAGGTGGTGCTATCACCTAGCTTGGAGGTCTTCAAGAAGAGGCTAGATAGTCACCTGGCTGGGGTCATCTGACCTCAGTCCTCTTCCTTCCAGAGGCAGGGGGTCGGGCACAATGATCCATTGTGATCCCTTCTGACTCTACAATCTATGAATCTATAACGTCCAGCTGGGGCCTGGCCATGGCCCCCCTCAGCTCAGCATTACGGAAGGGAAGGGAGGACTCGCTGTACCACCCCACAGCTTCTAGCCTAAGCCATTTCAAGCATGTGCCCGCATTTTCCAAATCAAATGTGAATATCTATCCACTTGCAAATCAGTTCACGCTCTGCAATTTAGACTAACCTGCAAAAATTAAATCAATTCAGGCTTTTTAAATGTCTGTCCCTAGCCCTTGAGTATCTGTGTTGCAGTTCCTCCCTCTTTTCTGCCATTCCTGTTCTATCCTGTTTTACTTGCCCTAAGGGTGAAAAAATCTCTGGAAAATAATGCCCTAGACCCTGAAGTAAATGCCATTTCTTAAATTGAAGAGACAGGTTGGTTGACTCTGAGTCCCCCCCCTTTTTTTTTAAGTGATATATGTGCCAATCTGTAGTCTTCATAGTCCAAATTAACTAGAGTTTTATTTGCCCATCTTCTACACAGTGAGAGCTATTTCATCTTTTGAACTCCTGGAACTCACCTAAAATGAGTCTGTACTCTCAGAGGTAATTTTTTATTTCTTTTTGAACCAAAACTTTTACATTCTGAGTTTCTTCAGTGACAAGAGGCATAACTCCAGAGAGCATTTGAGAAACATCCACCATCTGCTAGTGTAAAACTTATTTTTAAGGTTTATGTATTTCAATTTTGTGATATGTAGGCAGGGTTGCTCCATATAGCTTGTTATTAATTTCATATGCTGCAAAACAATGGAGTTTTCTTAATTTCATCCAGCAACTAGATGACTATCATGAGGCATGATCATATGATAGATCTGCATGTGGAATAATTTCTTCACTGAATTTGTATCTCTCTCTCTCTCTCACCATGAGAGAAAATAGTTGGGTCCCCCACTCTTTGTTTGGAAAATCCCTGTTCAGAAATGGGGTGTAAATCGATTACTTTAAGTAAAACTGCAGTCTCATCTACCAGGTATATTTACTATGTTTGGCAGCAGTGCCCTCACATGTTGTGCTGCTTCAGGCAGCCTGCTTCCTAAACTGGAGAAAGTGTAAAGAGATCTGTATGGGAATTTGGTTGGGTTGACTGGCATAACTAAATGAAAATTAGTCCACTGTATCCTAATTAGCCAGATGTGGTTATACTACTTCTAGGTTTGGAGGCAGAGTAAGCAGAGTAGTGTAGCATATTTCAGAGTGCCACTATGAGTCATGATAAGCGTGATGCAGATATGGCTGGAGAATGCATTTACAAAAATGGAAAACAAGAAGGTAGAAATACTGACATTTTAGCCATTTCTGGACCTAAAGGAGAATCTTCTGTACATTATCATTCACTTGGCCATAAAAAGCTGCTGAAGACAAACAGTAAGTTATAGGTGCCTAAGTCTAACATTGCAATCCAAAACCCTCTGCTCAAGGGTCACCAAACAGTGGAGGCACCTCAGGTAACTTAGCAGGTCCTCACAAAGTTTGTGGTGCCCACTAGGCCTGTGCAAAGTGGCTAGTATGTGTTTCGACTTAGGCCAATTTGGGGGACAGTGATTCGATTCAGTGATTCGAATCACTGTCCTGAATCGATTCAGCTGAATCCGACTTAGAGATTTGGTTGCTACCAAATCAGCTGAATCTCCAAATCAAACAGGCCCCATCCCCTGCCTGCTCTCTCAGCTCCATCAATGGCTGCCTCTCCTGGCTCTTTAAAAAAATAGCCCAGCATCCACTGGCTGCTGCCAGGCAGGGTGGGGGGCAATCCCCGCTGCCCCATGTTGTGGGGAGGGGGCTCTGCCATGAGCCCGCAGAGGCCCCAACAGCTGCTGCAGCAGCCAGTGAGTGCGGGGCTTTATTTAGTTTTTTTAAAGAACTGGGAGCTGGGGCTGGGCGGAGCAGCCATTGACGTGACTAAGAAAGCGGGTGGGGGTAACGAGGTGCTCAGGGGAGCTGGGGAAGCAGGCAGGAGATGAGGCCAGGCAGGGGTCCCACCATGCCCCTCCCCTCCACCCCCTACTTACCGGCACAGAGTCTGGGTTCAGCTCCCTGCAGCAGCAAGCGGGGACTGCCCAAATCTCCAAAGCTCTCTGAATCACTTCCGAATTGATTCAGAAAGCTTCAAATCAATTCAGATCTTTTTATTGGTCTCCTGATTCGATTCAGATTTGGAGATTCGGCCGCCGAATTGGGCCGAATCTCCTCTGAATCAAATCAGCACCGGAAGCTTTGCACAGCCCTAATGCCTACAACTCTGTTTCTGTGCATTACTACATCTGCCCCAGGTTGAGTAGCCAGGAGCCATGCTCACTGCGATTCAGAAATGAGGTGGAACAGTGCTTAAGTCCGCTGAAGAGCCCAGTCCTGTAGGTGTGCACAGAGCACACCTAAAAAGAGGTGCTTGGGTGAGGGTCAGGCCCCTCACAAACTGTAGCTGTGGCTGCTGTATAAGTGTGGCAGTAACAACAGCAGCAGAAGGTGGTTGTGATGGCCACCTTTTATATAATAGCCTAGTAAAAGATAATCCACTCACAACCAACCCACATATCCCTTATCCTCACAGATCTGTATCCTACTGGTTAGGATACCCCTCTAAAATATTTAAGTTCCAGTCTCTGAACTCTAGACTGTTTATACACTTACATGAAATAGTCATAGGATAAAATGAGAACCTACTCCCATGCTCCACTCCCTGATAACAACTGCTAGGATATAGGATCAAGTTCCTTCTTGTGCTCTCTGTCTGGCCCCCTTATGTTCCTTTCTGCACAGTGCCATAGCTTCCACAGGAGGGATACAGAGTGCTTAGTGCCTTCACCCTTTGCACTGTAGCCTGGTGTACGGAAACTCTCCTGGATGTGAACTCAGGTTTCCTACTTCCTTAGCAACTCTAGCTCTAACCACAAGATTGCTATATAGAAAAGTATCACCCTCCTCATTGCCATTTTCAACTTGTGTTTTAAAAGCAGAGTAAGCTCTGCTTAGTTCTTTCAAAAACATACGTAGGCACGTACTCTCAAGAATGGAGTCTGGGCTCTGGATCCTAAGGGAGTGGAAGTACCACTCGGCAGCCCTGTCTGAGGCACCAAAACATTAGACAGAGGGTGGAAATTCAGACACTCCACTGTGCTCAGCACAGTACTACTGGTTAGCAAGATAGCTCCCTACTCAGCCTATAGGCTTTTGGGGAACATTTTTTCTGATGCATCTAACTTCCCCCCCAAATTCTCATCAAGGAATCTATGAACCTAACTCTAGGTTCCAGAATCCTTGCTGGGAGCCAGGCATCCAAAAGTTAAGCTGTAGGTGTGTCATTCCCTTAAATGGGACCAGCATCCTACATTTCCTGATAATGCTTTTGCCATTGATATCAATAGATGGAGGATTGGTTAGATTCTGTTTGGCTCTATTAAAGATTGCCATAACTAATGGATCTGAGCAAAGACTACCACATTTATTAGCAAGTGCTGCCATGTTTTAATTTAGGAGCCCAGGACCCTTTTTTCTTAAAGTGTTGACCGTTGAATTTACCATGTGCTTTTCCCACAAGACAACCAATGTATCATGAATCCAAATGAAACATCAGCTAATGTAGGTTTCAGAATCAGCCTCTTTAACCTAACACTTGGCACTAGAAATATCACAGAGTCACTGGGGACTTCATTCCTCTGAAACCCAAAGAAACTGATGTTGACATCAATTCTTTTCCTTTTAATGACACATGATCTACAATCAAAAGGGAATCACGCAGAGGGGCAGAAAAAGAACTAGCAGAGTTTCATTGCCCTAGTGAGAAATCAGGACTCTGAATAGCCTAAATGACTTAAACCAGTGAATGGGCCAGGTCCCAAGCCCGGCGTAATTCCACACCAGTTAATTATTTGACCCTGTTTTAAATGGATTCAAATAGAACATTACCCCATCTGTGCTTAATTAGATCATTAGCAATCCAAAACACAGGCTTTCACTGGAAGCCTTCATCAGAGCTTTCAAGAGAACAGAAATGTAGCAATTACTGACAGCAACATAATGTAGCTTGTTTTAAAACACATATTTTTTTCCAGGAACTTTATCAGAACTCATGAGCATATAGCAGAGGGTATACACAATAAATTACCCATGTTTCAAATCCTTCTAAATATATATTGCCCCAAAGCAAAATTCTGGAAAAATAGGTCTTTTGAAATATTTGAACCCCCAGAGCAAAATATGTCCCAGTTCTGCCATGAGCTCTGTTTGGGCAGGCCCAGAGGTCTGGCTGCACTGAGTTCTTTGCAAGTTCAAGGACATTCAAGGACCAACCACATCTCTCAGTAGAACAATCAGGTGGATAAATCAATGTATCTATAGCAACAATTTGTTTTAAATTTATTTAAAAATCCATGCATCTCTGAATGAATTAGCAAATACTCACCCCACTAGCCAGGGTGAGGTCAGTAGGAATGAAGACACTGTCTGGGTCTGAAAATAGATCTCAAAACCGGAAAAGCTGAATGGGCATTCCCAGAAGTGGAGGAAGATCACGCTTCTTTTCCCCACTGCATCATATTATGAGAAGACAGAACCTGGAGCAGGGGAGAAAGAGTCACATCTTTCATATAAGGTCCAACCTAACATTATTGCCATTGGGCAGTAATGTGGAGCAGGTAACTGCTTCCCTTCAGGGCATATAAACTATGGGTAAAATTTGAATATTAGGACATTTTATTTTACTATAATGCAAGTGATTTTTAAAGGTATTTAATATTAAATATAAGTTAAGGCCTGAGCCCCAGTAGATATTGGAATAAGTAGGTGGTCTATAGTTCAACTTTAGCTATATGTAGGGTGACCATATGGGACAATGTAAAATCCAGAACACTGCTCCTGGCCCTACTCCTTCTCTCCTCACCCCCACTTCATGTAGGCTTCAGGGAGTCAATGGCCCATTAATGATCCATTGTTCTTTACTTCACAGGTGTTAACAGTCACCTGTGACGTAACAATTAGTGTTAATGGGCAGTTTTGCCATCTGCTAGGACTTCCTATTTCATAGCTCATGCTCCTCTGCCTTATAGCCCCAGGACACTAGTTTTAATTTTCACTGGCCAGCAGGGATCAGTCTCTGAAATCCAGGAATGTCCCAGCCAATCCAAGACATATGGTGACTCTAGCTATATGCAATAAACCTACTGAATACAGATGACTTAATACATTTTAGACAAGAAAAGAATAGGTGTTTTGAACATTTTGGTGGTAAAATTCAAGAAGTAAGGTATCTGACAAGTACAATAAGTCCAGAGCAACTAATAAATATGAAAAGTTTGCGATGGTAAAGTTAACCTGTAAAAATGGGGGACCACAACTAAATGGAAAACTGAAGACAAATATGGAAAAAGTGATTCTCGCAGATATATACAAAATGAAACAGGCTCTAGCATAACATCCCTTCCAGTGTAGTGCTTTGGGGAGGAACACTATGCTGGTAACTTACCTTGTTTGGTTACATTCTCCCTAGTAAATATGAAGCCCGGTTATTTGTATTGGTTTCCTCAAATTCTTAGAAAAAAACTTCACCGGTTTACTAAGACTGGTAAACAAAGTTATGTTATATCAGTCTCTCTGTTGTAGCTGAAACTCATCATGTAACGTATGTTAAACAACTGTGATTGATATTCCAAATTAAGAATTATGCTGCGGCTGGGATATGGAGGCGAGACGTAATGGCTACCTAACCGAGAAAGAAAATTCTCTGTCCCACCCTTCTCATGATGCTTAAGATTCAGCTGTTCACCAGTTTGGGGAGTTGGAATAAATGTTCTTGGTATGGCACAAAATTGCTAATTTGTAAGTGACTTTTTTCCTTCTTCTAGCATAGGCTTGTTGTGGCTCTAAACAAAGGCACCGGGACCTATTTGGTTGGATGCTCACATGGCACAGTGTAAGAATTTGCCTCTCTGTCTTGCAGCTTGCAGATGTGTTTTTGACAGGATCAGGGCAGAGTGGGTGGGAATATTTTTGCCAAAATACTTATGGCTCATTACAGCTTGCTTGCTCCTTCTGCTAATCTCAGTACTCCACACGTAATAACAACCCTCTTCTCATTTGAATGCACTTTTTTTTAAACATAATTATGTTTTATCTATTTATCACTTTTCTTTGCTTTACAGGTTTCAGCCTCTTCCTTCTCTTTAAGGGGCATCCTTTAAGTGAAGTGGATATTTTCATTTCCATAATGAAGTTAAACACAAATCTTTTTTACCTACAATTTAGTTTAAACTATGTCTGCTTCCTTCCCAAGTCTGAGGAAGGGTATTTTGTGCCAGAAAGCTTATCTAACATTTCTCTCAACTGCACAGTTGGTCCAGTAAAACATACCCCCAAATTACCTAAAAATCCTTGCTGCTTACACAGTCCATGGACCACCAAGCCTACTACATTTTTACAGCTTCAAAGCATGTTTTGCCTCATGCAGAGAGAGAGAAAAATTCTATAGATGAGAAATGAAGGTTTTAGCCTGGAGTACTTGAAACTGGTTGTCCTATGTTTATTTGCCTTTAATCATGAAGAGCAAAGATGTGATCTTGTGACCCCTGGCAAACATTTATTTAAAGATGTAATGGTATCTGATGTGTGAACCCAACAATTGCACCTTGTGCCATGCTCAAGAGGCACGAATTGTGGGATTGGGACTCAGATGCCATCGTTCCTTTAACTGAACATTATCCAGGGGCCACAAGGTGACATGATATGTGTTCTGCCTGATTAATGGCAAAAACAGGAGATCCAATTTAAAGTATCTTATGCCAAAACCTTCATCACTCATTTATAGGATTGTTCTGTCTCAAGCACCAAGCCAATCAGATGACATACTTCCAATCGAGAGCAGATGAGAGTCAAGGGCTCCTATGCATCCCCCAGGCTGAGAGCCCCTATCAGCTGATTGCTGCTCCCAGCCTTGACTCTGCTGCACTCTGGAGGCTGGAAGCAGCAGCTGAGTGATGGTCCCTGCCTCAAGTGCATTGGAGTCAAGGACTCCAATGTGCCTCTGAGGCTGGGAGCGGCAGTCAGCTGAACAGAGCGCCCAACATCAGGGGCACATGGAAGTAAAGGACTCCCATGCACTCCTAAGGCTGGGAGCTCTAATCAGCTGGTGCCTGGCCATATATGCAATTTACGCCATGATGGGAACCAGCCACAAAGTCATTTCACATAATACGTGTTATTATAACTGGTTTATTTTGTGTGTTATCACAATATTTATTGTATAAATATGTGGCCAGATTAATCATATCTTAAGTGTAATGTCTTCCAGGGGCCTGTAACTACTACATCCACAGACTCTAGAGCTTGATAGAACATGCATTCTTTTATATGCGTTTTCATGGAAAAGATCTTGTTTTCATTCTAATTTCATAAATTCATTTCAATCTTGACAGTGGCCCCAAAATAAAATTATTGTCTGTTCATCTCTAGATTTGGACTGTAACTTCCTGGTAAGGACCCTTGGTAAGGATGGCTTTACACTTATATTTAGCATAGATCTGGGGCCATATCTGCCACTTAAGACCTAAACTAGAACAATCTTGAAGCATAGTATGGCATGGTTAGCTTAATGGGCTATTAGCTGTTAATAAAGTTGTGGTCTCTTCATCTAACCATATGTAGTATCTCTCTCCTTGTTTCTGCATCCACCCTAAATCTTTATTTGAGTGTGACTTTAAGGTGGGAGGAAAGAGTACTAATCAGATCTTGAAAAAGGACAACCTAAATTTAATGAAAAATATTGGGCAGGACTAAAATTAGATCAATCAGCATATTGGATATATAGCTTATCCAGTAAAATGATTACAAAAAGTAGAACAATTACAAAAGTAAAACAAGCAATTGCAGGTAACAATTGGCCTATGTCTAGTTATGCCAGCTGAAGAGCAGACCCAAAATAGTGATATCTTGACTTATCCTTCCTTTCAATCTAAACAAAGTCTTAGATACTGGAAAAACAACAGGTTCTAGTGAATTTAGTGTGGAATTTTAAAAATCTGTATAAGGATAGCATGAATTTTCACTTTTTTGTATAAAACTATTAGAAGAATATATTTCCCCTTCTGCAGTAGTTTAAGAGATGGAAAGCAAGTGTTTTTTCATGCAATTCCATGGGAAGTGGATGGTGTATAAGAGTTATTTTTGAAGAACATAAAAATCTACTTTACTTTTAAATGTAGTTTTAAAACAAAAAAATCTTAAAGTAAAAGTAGTACCTAGCCTTCCTTGTTCAATAAGCTTCAATCAAGAATCAATCTAGTTTTATTAAAAATAAACGCCTCTTGTGCTAAATGCAGGAGCCTTATTAGTATATATCAAGTGCTGTTTCTTTTAGGTCAGATCTTTTAAGGTGCCAAAGATTCAGAGGTGCCCAATGGGATTTTCAAAAGTTTGTAGACCTCTAACCTTCCTGGGTTAAACTATTATTTAATAATAATAAATATTTTATATTAATGTTCTTATCTGTTTTTTGCCTGGAATTCCACTCATGGACCCAAACTTATTGTGCTTACTGCTATACAAAAATAGTAGAAGACAAGATGGACACAGGCAGATGGTGGATCACAGGAAAACAATGAGACAGTACTGGACAGCTTGATAGGCAGTTGTCTTGGCACTCAGGCTGCCTATCTATCATCAGTTTATTTGTACCTACAGTGAAAGAGAGTTGTAAGGAAGGATTTGGAGACTAGGGGCTCATTTCACAGGAAGCAATTTTCTCATACTACCTCTCAAACATGCAAAAACCTGAAAATGCGTGCTTGAAAAGTAACAAGAAAGGGATTAAGGCTGGCATTATGTTTAGACACTCAGCATCTCAGTAAAATACTTAAAAATACCTAGCTTGTGTATGGACTTTTTCATTACTAGATTTCAATAGCACAGGATTGACAGTGTGGAGATAAACTGTGAAGGATCTTAAAACTGAAGAAAAGTGGCTTAAGTTCTGATGCACTCAGTAGACAAAAAGAAGTTAACAGAAAAATACAAGGAAAGCAATTGCATCATTAAAATGATGAGTGAGGGAAACAATCTTTGCAAAAGCATTCTGTACAGGTATGAGTAGGCCAAGGCTGCATTGTCAAAGCCAAAGAAGAGAGTGCTGTAGTCACAAAGACATGAAATGCTCTAGATTCTGGACAATAGAAAAAGTCAGAGGGAAAAATGCTCCTGAAACTTTTGTTCTTACAGTTGTTGCTCCATTTGAGTGGTCCTCAAACATTTTTAGAGGAAACAATTTAAAAGATTTTCTCTTCCTCTTAGAATAGATGCTTCTCATTCTTTTCCTTTTCCTCCTAGTTTTATTTTGAGTCGTGTTTGTCATGGTAGATTGAATAGAGAGAATAAAAATAATAGGGAAGATATGGTCATTCAATAAACAGCATCTATCCTAGGTACTGAATAAGGCAGAGGGGTCTGAGGAAAAAGATGTTGCTTCATAATTAAAAAGGCTGTATCATAATGCATGTGCATGTAGGAGTCAAAGTAACATTGCATAGTCTGGCGTATCCTAATTTTTTATGCTTCATTTTGCAGTCTTTATGGTCTTGGAACATAAATATTATTATTTAGATTTTAATATTCTTTAATAATATCTTATTTGATTTCACGTGGTAGAACTGTACCAAAAGCAAAGTTTTGAATGGGAGGAGTGACCAGAAGTCGTTGACAGGACCTGTTGTTAGAAGATTCACAGCTGAAAAAACTGTTTTACAGTAACCAATGGGCATCAGGTAGCAAGAATTTTAAGGAAAGTTTAAAATATTACTAACAATTTGTCCTTCAAGCCAGAAAGGTCCTAGGCAACTGGCAGAGGCATCCTGTGCAATCTGTTATTATGGTCATTTCCAACAAGATGGCTCTTTTTTCTCCTGAAGAAAATAAAGCAACAAATAGCACGAGCTAGCAGGATTACAAGAGCAAATCTTAGAGCTGCTGATTATCTCTGTCCCTGTGTAAATGGAACACAAGTCTTTGTTTGCTGGTAATTCTAGTTCTTAAAATGAAACATCACTGCCCTCTTCTGTAATCACAGGAAACTGCCTATCCCATGTAGAATAGTAATTAGTTTGTTGGTAGTGTTAGGGGATGATCCTGCCTAACACATGTGCAAATAAGCAGTAAATCCACTTTAGTCTATGGTTTTATAGGGCTTTAGAGTTGCACAAAACCAATGAGAGATGAGATTTGGGCTGTTAGAGCCAATACTCTGAGGCCGATATTGTCTTTTGAAAGTATTCTTCAAGAGTCATGAAAAATGCATTGCATCAGTGAACGTTCACCCCTATCCGGAAAACCATTCACAGAAAGCAACTACAAAAGTGACAGCAGGCATGTCTACATGTGCAATTAGTGCATGTGAATAAACTCTGGATCTTATTGCTCCAGAAACTTTTGGTCCCAGGCTCTCTGTAATCAGCTCCAAAATTTATTTATGCACAGCATGTGGAGCCCAGTCAGAGCAGATCCGGATGGCAAGGGGTCCAGGAGTCAGCCTGCTAGCCCAGGGCTGCTCCAACCAGGCTCAATGTTCTGCAGAAGGGCTGGCTGGGGCACAAGGGTGCTTCAATGTGGGACTAGATGGCAGGTAGCCCCCGCACTGAAGCACCCTCGTGCCCCAGCCAGTTGGGGTAGCGTCTACATGTGCACTGCTGTGCATGAATAAATGGCACAGCAGGGTAGTTTGCTGCAGAGTGCATTAGTTACCTGCGCCCTAATAGTGGCACACATATAGATGCTGAGATGTTTACTGAAGAACTAATTGGTCTGCAGTAAATGTCTCATGTAGATATGCCCAGTGGCATATCAGACAGTAAAAGTGAACTAGTGACTTATTAATCAAACAAAATTTTGGTAACCAGCTTTGCAAATTTGGGATTGCAAATTGCACAAGAGATTTTCAGTCCCACTCTGGCTCAGAAATGATATAGACAACAAGGGATATAAGGACATCTGAGGATTTTGAATTTCAATATGAAATGAGGTTTAGCTATGTATTATCCACAGCTGGAATATTTGGTGGTAGTTTCAGGCCTGACCAAAGTCCTTTTGTACTGGCAGCCCTATGGATGGATATGGGTCAATTAACTCTACATCAGACCCAAAGAGATGCAAAACAAATGAAACAGAACAAAAGTGTATCAATAAAGAAGAAAAATAAGGATTGAAACCAACTGGGAAAGACAAATGAACAAGTAAACAGCTGGGAGGGAAAGGAGCAGTAGCAGGTGGAGAACATAAGTTTAAGAATCAGTCATTTGTGATATACAAGGTGAGAGCTATGGAGCTATGGTATCTTCAAGGGTATCTGGGGACAATATAACAATTTTAAACTTTCCTCCCAGCATTTACACTGTCAACAAAATTCCTTGCTGGAATTGTAGCTTTATAACTCAAAACTACTACCCTTCTGTCTTAAAACATTGCTTTTAACAACTGTTGTAGAGGTGTTCAGCTGCTGTGTAACTGCAAGGGTGAAAGCTCGTTACTCAATTGTTATTAAATTAAAATGTAATAATCAAACACAATTAGAAGTATAGTTAAGGTAAATACATACATTTTGGCTCAGGTGGGTTCA
>NW_005841866.1:275553-289653 GCF_000455745.1 Alligator sinensis
ACCTCTGTGAAGCCTAGTAGTTTGTGGTGGAAGTAAAACAATATCAGTGGGCTCTGTTGAAGATTCTGCTATAAAGTGACCTTATTCAAAGTCATACAGGAATCCTATGAAAGCCCGAAAGCTGACCATCCAACTCCCTGTCCCCCATCCTAATACCATCCTGCCTCCTTATGGTAGCCTGGAGAACACAAAAGTATGTATATGTTTTTAGTGCTTCCTTTAAAAGTAAGTTACAGAAGAATTCACATTTTAAATGGAAAACATTTTTAAATGGTATCTCTTCCAGACACTCACTCTTGCTACAACCTGTCCCTAGCTACCCAAGATGTATGTACAGTTACAGCCAAACTATTTTTAAGCTTTCTTTTTCCTGAAAGCAAAATGTTAACTCAGCAGATATGCAAGTCTCCTGCTAAAAACAGTTTAGTTACAACAGAGGAGTATATGGGATGAAACACTAGATTGCTTATTTCCCTGCAGTGTTGAGTTTTGATTACTCTTCTGGGAATAAATCTGCCTGAGTACATGTTTGAAGAAACAGACACTTCAAAAAGACCCATCTCTTTATATTGCTTCAAAGCTCAGCTCAGCTTTTCTCCCAGTCTACAAGAAAAAAGTTGCCTAGAAGAGCTGTGTGTGCCAGAGGCATCGCATAGGACACTTATGATTGAAAGAGTACAAGAATGCAATCTTTTATTTTTAGAATGTCCAGAAAATTGAATGTGTTCCTGACAAATTATTATAATGTAAAGTGAGGAGGGCCCTGGCCTGGAAGATGGGGTACTAGTTTATAACTCAGGAACTTTGGGATCAATTCTCAGCTGATCCACAGACTTTCAGAATACTAGTCAAGTCACTAAGGCCAGGTACAGAAGTGACACTTATTGCACAGAAAATGCTCTGCAGCCATAACCAAACAGATGGTCAGGGCACATAGAGCACTGTAAAAATGGTGGATCCTGCTCTAAAATTCCCCTGGATGGATGTGGGATCAGATGAGCTGCTGCCATGTCAGGTTCAGTGGGTAGCCATGATGTCCCTGCAGCCAAATGCGTAGCTCAGCCATTCAGGGGGCCAACAGAGAATACTAGGAACTGTGTGACAGCCCCCCTACCTGCTGGGATTGGACTGTGCAGGGAGGATATGAGCTCCCTCCTCTCCCCCTTCCTCCACAAACACAAAGGCTAATGTGTGTCCTGCTTGCACCTGACCTTACCTTGGTCACCTAAATCTCGAAAGTTAGAGTGAGTGTTTCCACCTTGGCCTTCTTAAATGCCTGTTCATAGCTTAAATCTATTTAAGGACTTGTCTGTTTATTTCATAGACTTTCATAGACATTAGGGCTGGAAGGGACCTCGGAAGATCATCGAGTCCAGCCCCCTGCCCAAAGGGCAGGAAGTCAGCTGGGGTCATAAGATCCCAGCAAGATAAGCATCCAGTTTCATCTTGAAGGTGTTCAATGAAGGCGCTTGAACCACCTCCGGTGGCAGGCTGTTCCAGACCTTGGGGGCTCGGACAGTAAAGAAATTCTTCCTTATGTCCAGCCTGAAAGATCTTGAAGTAGTTTGTGACCATTTGACCTCGTCATCCCTTGGGGCGCTCTGGTGAACAAACGTTCCCCCAGATACTGGTGGTCACCCCTGATAAACTTGTAGGTGGCCATCAGATCACCCCTGAGCCTGCGCTTTTTCAGGCTAAAGAACCCCAGGGCTCTCAGCCTGTCATCGTAGGGTCTGCTTCCCTGACCTCTGATCATGCGCGTGGCTCTTCTCTGGACTCTCTCAAGCTTCTCCACATCCTTTTTGAATTGTGGAGCCCAAAACTGGACACAGTACTCCAGCTGCGGCCTCACTAAGGCCGAGTACAGGGGGAGAATGACGTCCCGGGATTTGCTTGAGAAGCATCTATGGATGAAAGCCAGCGTTTTGGTCGCTTTACTAGCCGCCGCATCGCATTGCAGGCTCATGTTCATCTCGTGGTCAATGATGACCCCCAAGTCTCTTTCTTCCATAGTGCTAGCCAACATAGCACTGCTGAGCCTATAAGGATGCGGTGGGTTTTTTTCCCCCCAAGGTGGAGAACCTTGCATTTATCGGCGTTGAACACCATCAGATTCTCGTCCGCCCACTTGCTGAGCCTGTCCAGGTCAGCCTGGATAACCTGCCTGTCTTCTGGTGTGGATGCTTTGCCCCAAAGTTTGGTGTCATCGGCGAACTTGGCCAGTCCGCTTCTGACTCCAGTGTCCACATCATTAATGAAGATGTTGAACAGTATGGGTCCAAGGACAGAGCCTTGGGGGACCCCACTGGTCACAGGACACCACGATGAGTGACTTCCATCGATTACTACCCTCTGGGTCCGACCCCGGAGCCAATTTTCCAGCCAGCGGATCGTGGAGGACCCAAGGCGACAATTGGCCAGTTTCTCCAAGAGGCGATCATGGGACACCAGATCGAAGGCTTTTTTGAAGTCAAGATATATGACATCAATCTCTTCTCCCTTGTCCAGGTGATAGGTCACCTGGTCGTAGAAGGAAATGAGATTGGTCAAGCAAGACCTACCCGCAACAAACCCGTGCTGGCTATCCCTTAAGATGTTGGCGTCGGCCAGTCCATTAAGGATGGCCTCTTTAATAAACTTTTCTAAGATCTTCCCCGGGATAGAAGTCAGGCTGATGGGCCTATAGTTAGCCGGATCCACTTTCCTCCCTTTCTTGAAGATAGGCACCACATTGGCCTTCTTCCAGTCTTCGGGCACTACACCAGAGCGCCAAGAGTTTTCAAAGATCCGTGCTAGAGGCTGGGCTATGATGCTCGCCAGCTCCTTGAGTACCCTGGGGTGAAGATTGTCAGGGCCAGCTGACTTGAAGGTATCCAGCTTCTCAAGATGTTCCTTCAGAAAGTCAGCATTACAGCAGGGGTCCAATGTTGCCCCTGCTTTTCCTCCGGCTCCCCACATATCTGAAAAAGGACTTTTTATTGTCCTTGATGCTCAAAGCTAGCTGGAGTTCAGTTGCAGCCTTGGCTTTCCTGGTCTGCTCCCTACAGGACTGGACCAGTGCATAATAATCCTACTTGGAGGTGACTCCCATCCTCCACCCTTTGTAGGCCTTTCTTTTTAGCCTCAGGAGATCTGCTAGGTCCCTATGAAGTAGGTTTAGTATTTCTTTATGTCTCAGCAATGTGGTAAAGGCAAAAAACCCCACAAAAACAAAATATGTTAGTTATGATCTACAGATACCATTTAGAAATTCTGTATAAATAGATGTTGGTATATAAAATGTATGGTATTAAATATGTAAGTATATCACATTATAAACACACTGGGATTGCAAGAGTCCCTCTATCTTTACAGAATACTCTTCATCTAGCACAGCTATTCAGTTGCACAGATTATTTCATTTGGGAAAAGATAAATATGTAATTTAAAAAAAAGTTGGACTACAGTCCTCAGAGTTTAATTGCTTTGAATTGCCTTATGATGTTTAATTTCCTTTGAGTCTACTAGTGCATGGCATTACTATGCAGATACACAGAGTGAAATGCAAATATGCTTATTTTATTGTCATCGTATTAGTTCAATGGGATGCGAGTAGTTTAGGTTCAGACATGTGCTGATGAGTTACAGATGCTGTAATTTAAAAAATATTTTCTGGCTTGAAAGGCATAATACCATTACTATACAATGATTTGGCAGTTGGTACAGCATCATGGTACATCACTATTACCCTAATGCAAAGTAAAATTCAGGGGCATCTATACATGTGCTCCACGGTGGGAAGTGGGGAGGTTTAATTAGAAAGGCTCCTGGACAGCTGCTCTAATTAAAGCACTGCACCATAACATGTATTCAGCATCCCTCATTTCAAAATGGCTGCAGGGGCACTTAAAGCTCATTCAATGAGTTTTAGTGAAAGCACCCCCACTACCATTTTGAAACATGGGATGCTAAATACACATGATGCTGCAGCATGCTGGAATCCCTCTTTTTGTATTCTTTTCCCCTCCTGATAACTCTTCATCTCTGGGCATCATTGTCTGGTCTCTCTTGTCATGATACTGTCCACATTCTTTCCTGTCAGTGTATTTCTTTGTTTCACAAACCCAGCACACAGTGGTGTACTGTGGGTCTCTCGTGCCCAGAGGCCAATACCAGCATTTACATCCTCCCCCGCAGGACGATCTGAGCAGGGTGTGGGGCCCCCTCTCGCACCCCACGGCACTTCCATGGGAAATTAACA
The DNA here is from genome assembly GCF_000455745.1 of Alligator sinensis. Taxonomy (NCBI): domain Eukaryota; kingdom Metazoa; phylum Chordata; order Crocodylia; family Alligatoridae; genus Alligator; species Alligator sinensis. Next base: position 279,794 of record NW_005841866.1, read on the forward strand.
TCACCACACACCAGGTGTGGGAGGAAAGGCAGAGGCTGGAAAAGGTTAAGAAACATACGATCTGCCGAGGGAGACCGGTGGGCCACCCACCAAACGCAAAAGGCACCATGACTGCTTGGCCCGGGCGGTGCCCCCAGAGGCCGGTGCCCAGGGGCCATGGCCTCCTCCTGCCCCCCCACCTCCCATCGGTACACCACTGCCATCACATGCACACATCCTAATTTGGACTTTACCAGTTTCCTCCTAATTTGGTCTGTTCCCCAAAACCGGAAATCCCAAGAGCCCTGCAATTGGGCACTGTGACCTGGTGCCACCTTATCTCATGTTATGGAACAGTGTGTTACGTCTTCAATATCTCAGCCTGCATGTCTGTTGATGCTTGCCTGTGGCAGACACAGTGGGCCTTGAAGAAACTGTCACAAACAGGCTTTTAGAAATCAATTAACCCTTGCTGTTCCCTGGACCATTGTTCTAATGCAATGTCTATTTTACCGACAAGCCAGTTCCCAAAAGCAAAACTCTAAATACCATTTTCTAGCTATCAACTCCTACCTCTGATGCATCCATGGTGTCAGCCTCTCTCCTGCCCTTCCCATCCCCCCAACATGTGATATTTTCAAATGCGTGCCTTTTGGCTTTCTCCCATGTTGCCCCTCATGCTTGGAAGGAGGTCCCCATTAATATCTGGAAGACTCTCTCATTATCCTTCCTTGAATCCTTCCTTCAAAACATCCCTCTGCAAAACTTTAGCAACAGTTATGCTGCCAGTGTGTTATGGATACTGATAATTATACTGACAAACACTGGCTCTGTTTCCTTGTACTCCCTCACCTGCCTGTTTCCATCTGTTGCTTCATCTCATACACAGACTGCAAGCTGTCTGGCACAGGGATTCGTTCTTTTGTTTTGGATTGATATATCAGCATCCTGGTCCTTGATTCCCCCAAAATGAGTCTTCCAGAATTGGGGTGCATGTCTCAAGTGAGAGAAGGTCCTTTTTCCTTCACTGCAGTAGAAGCATGGAGAAAAAGAAGCAAGAAAATATTGTGGTAATAGGGCTGCCATGTTTCTTCCTTTTCCAGTCTCAGGGAGAGTGCGGCAGAGTCTTATAGATTTCATAGACATTAGGGCTGGAAGGGACCTTGAAAGATCATCAGGTCCAGCCCCCTGCCCAAAGGGCAGGAAGTCACCTGGGGTCAAATGATCCCAGCAAGATAGACAGACAAGTGTTTTTTGAAAGTATCCAGAGCAGGTGCTGGAGTCTATTCCAGGCTACAGGGACTCAGGCAGAAAAGAAGTTTTTCTTTATGTCCAGCCTAAAATGGTCTTCCAGGAGTTTGTAACCATTGGACTTCATCTTCCCTTGGGGTTTGCCCTTTAGGATCAGAGATACAGATTAAGCTTCTCACACCAACAGCTGCTACAGTGAGCATCCCTTCAGCCATGACTGGAAAAAATTCTCTTTCTTTATTCTGCCTTCTTAAAGCAAGGAGCATGTCACATGCAAGAAAATATGGTAATACTACCCTAGCATTTTTTTATTCCACTTTCAGAGAATAAAACAAAAATGGGAATTGGTCCCATCTAAAGCTCCTAGAAATGAGAAAGACTCTCAATGACTTCTGCAGGCTATGGGTGAGGTTCCACTCGAGTTACATGAAATCTACTTGCACAGTGATATGGAATCTATTTGACAAGCTTCATGCCTCTTCCAGAGCTTCATGACTGTCAGATTTAATTTGAAATGGTAGAGTATAGCAAAACTAACAGAAAGTACTAACATCAGTTAATACTATTGATATGCAAAAGGTGGTGGTTTGATCTAAAATATGAGTTTTTAAACTAGCCACAAAACAAAGTCTTAGCATACATGTTCAAGGCTATGTCATTTTTAAGCTAAATTACTTACCTGTTGATTGAAAAAAAAACCTGCATTCCCCATAAATAAATATATGGGGGATGCAAAAATAATTGTTTGGGTATTGTGCTGAAAAAAATACCCTCAGAGTAGTATTTGAAGGAGACAGTATTATGTACAATAAAAAAGATAAGTGAAATAAATTGGGTTAACAGTTCAGGAGTTGTGAAGATGGAGTAAAAGACAATTAATGGTCAGGAAGATCGAACTAGAACTAGAAGAATAGAATAAAATTAATGTTATCAGTTAATGACATAGTTGCCCGTGAGGCTGGATGCTGGACTCTGTGACACAGGACATCTCTTCCAGACCTATGTTCCTACACAGATAGGATGAAAGGTTCATGAAGTAGAGGTGCTGACTATGAAGCAGCACTATTGATGAGCCTCACATAGTGAGAAACTCTTCACACTGAACATACATCCTTGAGTGTAACATTTTTGATCCTGTGACTGGCAGGAATTCTGTTGTTAAACATGACACCAACTGTATCACCAGCAATCTAGAAACCAAACATCAAACCAAAGTCAGTCTGGGTGGCTATAGATGAGCACAAGCAATGAGGCTGCTCTGATGCACTGTAATTACAGCTAAAAATCGAGTAATAATCGAGTCTGCTCCAAAATCCATTAATCAAATCTGCTGGAGCATGGTAATTACCATGTCCAGCTGCCTCCTGTGTCTCATGTATCCGCATCCCCATGCTCAAAAAATGGCCATGGGGATACTTTATCTAAAACTCATTCGACAAGTTTTAGATAAAGTGCCCCCCACCACCATTTTTAAGCATGGGGATACTGATACATGAGACACTCCAGGCGCTTTAATTAGAGAAGCTCTCAGAGCCACTCTAATTAACGCTCCCCTCTCCCCATCCCACCCCCCTACACACACTCCCGGGAGCACATGTATAAATGTCCTCAGTTGCCAAACTGCTTTAACATAAGGACAACTTATCTGCTTTAATATTTAAGAAAATATTTAGTGTTTAATCAGTCGGAGGTAGATTTGTCAAGGCACCTGGCCTGGATTTTAGCTGCATGATTCCCATTAAAATCAACAGAGCTCTGGGCCTAGGCCCCTTCACACATTCTTTGAACATGCACCCCTAGAGCTATGTTTGTGATTGTTAACTCAGTTATACAGAAGGGTGGAAACTATGTAGTGAGACAGGACACTGGGTTTCCCTGCTGGTGGTGCCACAGCTGATTACAACGTTTTAGCAATATGGCTGCTGCCAGCTGGAGGCTCAGAACTGCTTGTTTTAATGCAAAAAAAAAAAAAAAAAGTTCAAATTAACAGAGTTTATAATTGATTCATGATGATGTATGCTTCTCACCAAGATGCATGCTTCACTGACAGCCACAGACCTTTCATGATAGAAATTACCTGATTAGTCTCTCTCTAGACAGCCTGCTGATTCCTTTTGGGAGTGAGGGAGATTATTTTTAATATAATTATTCCCAGCTTTCATAGCCATTCAGTATTCGGACAAGCACAATCTCAAATACATTTTACAAACTAATTTTTTTCTGAAACCTGTTGACCAATCCATAGGCAACCAGAGCCATCCCTATGCTGCCCACTGTGGTACTCAAATCTTTGTAACAGATTTTGCTTCTCTAAAAATCTGTGGCCCTCCTGTATTAGCTATTTTCAGCTATTAAGGAGAACAAGGCCTGTGTCATCATGCTGGGCATTTCCAATGCAGCCTGGGAATAGACAAACAAATATTAAGCATGTCCACTATGACCAATGTCAAAAGATTGTAGCACTGCCCTTAGTTTAATTTGACTGATTTTGAACTTTCTTGCACTAACAAGACTCATACACACTAGACAGTGAATCAAAATATATAGTTTTATAGTGGTATGACCAATATAATAAAACAATTAAATAAATTTGATTTATGGTACAATTAATTACATTTTCAGCTTGCAGAAGTAGTTTTATTAGTAATAATGAATTATAAATGCCTGTAGAGTTCACACAATGGTTCTCTAAAACAGACAAAAAAAAGAAAACAGTACAGAAAAAAGGAATATATTACACAACAGAACAAGCATGGGAGCCTGCTGAGAAAGCATAATTTTGGAAGCCATTCAGAACAAAGCTTACTCAGAACAGCCTCAGGCTGCAGCAGGGGATATTTAGGCTAGAACTTTGACTGTGAAAGGGGTCAGGCATTGGACAGTGTACCTAGAGAAGTGGAATCTCCATCCTTGGAAACTTTAAAAAGAAGTAGTTAAAAGGACACTTGGTTGGGGGTGGTTTATTCAGAGATGCTGCTGCCTGGAGCAGGGAGCTGGACTAGGTGACCTTGTAAGGTCCTTTCCATGATGCACATGCATAGGTTTAAGCATGCTAAGGATTAAACCCCAATACAGAAGGATCGAACCAATTAGAGCTGAATGGAACATTTTTAGTTAAACGTTTTTTGTTGAAATTTCAGACAATGAGATTGATAAAGTTTAAAAACAGAAAAGGCTGAGGTCCAGAATGGACTTTTACTTCTGAAGGGAGAGGTTCAAATTTAAAACCTGGCCTTTTATAATGTAAAAATGAGCACTTTTCCATAATTGTGTTCCAAAGATATTCAAAAGGGATCCTCTGTCACCACCACTTCATTTTAGTGTAATATAATAGATGTTTGCAATGACTCTCAAGATTTTCAAACAGAATTGTTGTTCTCTTACCATCTCCACTTATCAACCAAGCAGCAATGAGATCACAAATAACATAGGTCACTGACAATTTCTGCTTCTTCCATGAAGGCTCCATATACTGATCTACTCACAAATATTGACCCCGATTTAGGAAAGCACTTAAGCATATTCCTTTGAAGTCAGTATCCTAGACACTGACTTTGATGCAAAAATGCAAACAGCCTCTTGGACAATGTTAACGAGTATTCAGTGGGAGATGTTGACACACACATACAAAAAGCGGGGCGCAAAACATTGAAGGCCAGATAATCTCATTTCTTCCTTTTAGAGGGTCAATTTAATAGTGAACTCAGGGCAAAAGAGGAATAATACCTCTCAAGGGTAGAAAGTTAGAACAGCAGTCACTTCAGTTTATCCAGTGGCCTGATGTACCCTACAATGATTCAAATTTCCAAGCATCACATATTTGGCCTAAAGGAAATCAGCTCTAATGAATTTAAACATGGTTATAGGTTTAAGCACATCCTTAAACACAGGTGTCTGTTTCATGAAGACACTTAATACAGTATATAGTTACAAATGAAGAAATGTGGGTTATTACTTGGGATTGCTTCTGATTCTTCTTGTAAAATGTTTTGATATATAGTGCAATGCATGCAGTCAGAAGCAAAGGTAATGTTCCATATGATTCTCAATTATTGCTTCAACAACAAAAACATTCTGGTAGACTACAGAGTCATTACATGGAATGAAAGAGTTCACTCAGCTACCACACATGGTCATTTCCAATTTCCTATTCTGTGGTACCATACAAAACAAAAATATTCTGACACACGTGAATAAATCAGCCGTTCACAGAATAGAAAAATAATAATTTTAAAATGAAAACTATAATAGCTTTTATAACAGTTTCTATTTTTAGAAAGTTTATAATGAACTAGTTTTGTAGAATAAACTGTAGTTCAGGATTTAAATTAAACTGATTAAAACACCCACTATCAAAATTATACTTTAGACCTTATACAGGGTGATAAGCATGTTTATTTTTTAACAGAGAATAGATCTGTTGAAATTATGCAGTCTGCTTTGACATGAAGCTGAACTTCATGTGTCAAGGTATTTTCATTTCTGAAACTTAACATCATATCCCTTCAGTTCATCAATCAAACTCTCATTCTTCAGGCATTCCCCAAAATACTAAGCATTGTCATTTCTTCTTGAAAGAAATCCCATGAACCCCCCTTCACATTTCATTAAAACCAGCAATTCACTGTGAATATTTAACTGTAATCTCAGAACAGAAATAGACAATGCTGCCACATGTAGTGGACAAATAGTTTGCACCTGCTAAGATAATGCCAAGGTTTGGACGCCATTAAAATTATAATTTGCTAACATATCCCCACCTCAAAGTCACATCAATATGCCCACAATTTTGATATCTTTATCCTGTCTCTGTTTAGCCACCTTGGTTCCATTGCAATTATACTTGGTTTATTCATACTAAATTTGGACTGTAAATTTCCCACATAAAGATAAACCACTCCTGCCAATGGCAAAATGTGCAGGAAGCCTTACACGGAAAGAGCGGAAAGTGTGTGAGAGAAGCATGCTGAAAAAATGGTAGGAAAAGCAAAGGGTCCTTAAGCACTCCAATAGACAGGTGTAGAGTAATTTATTCTCACTCTCAGCTTTAGCATTTAAACTTGCAAGATGCTTTTTACCAGAATTAGCTAAACTTTTCCATATACAGGACTGGCAGATTTCCTTGAAACCTGTGACAAAGACTTACAGGAATCAGGCTCCCACTGGGTGTCCCTGCTCGCTCCTCTACAATAGGGAGGCATGGAGCAGATGTTAGTGTAGTTACGGTATTTCTCCAGATCTCTGAATGATCATGCTGCACAATGTCTCCTGCTGCCATGTTGAATAAAAGACCAGTATTAAAAAGGATCTCCATATACTTACAGAGAGGAAAGGGCATGCTATTTCATCTTGTGTCCTTTCTATCAGCAAAACCAGAAGGAAGCATTAACTCTAACATGTGCAATTCTTAGTCATGAGACACTACTTCACTCTCTCCTTTTTGTGCCGTACTGCTCTAAGTATAAACTGTGTCAAGCATAGAATGCTTCACTCTAATAAAAAAAAGGTGAAGAAGTAAAACAAAACAAAAACATTGGAAAAAAATGAAATTTCAGAAAGTCAATTTTTCTTCTTTCATGGAGTTCAAAATTCACCATTTTTGTCAATGCTTAAAAATATATTTTTAGCAACATTATTTTCATATAAGGCATTCTAGCTACGTTTGAAAAATTACAGATTATAAGAAACCAAACCTAGGATTTTGTTTTAAAAATTTCAGTTTTGTGAACACTATTTTATGGCAACTTAAATTTCATTTGAAGTTTCCTGTTTACAAAACTCCAGTGGTCCAGTCAGCAAACATGATTTTCAGTAAGTGAAACACGTAAATTAGCTCAGTTTACAAAAAAGATCAGTATTCACAGATTTTTTTTATTACTAGTTTGTCATGAGCAAAGTCTCTCTCTTTTAAAACAATGTTGAGGGAGAAACATCATCCAGCTCCAAGGCCAGGTAAGACTCAAAAAGACAGGTATGGAATTCTACAAAATCGAAAACACTGAGAAATAGCTGTACTACATGTCAGTTTTCTGTCTTAATAGTGCTGATGTTGCAATGATATCATTCTTGGTAATTTTAATAGGAAATCTCTACCTCCATGAATCTGACAATTTCTTATAAGTTCCCATATCTATATTTTATTTTAAACCAGAAGGTATATAACAAGAATTTTGTGCACCTTGGGTGGCAGCCATGGCCTAAGCAGCAATGGTGGCTGGGCCAGTGGCAGCCCCCATTCTTCCACCTCTCCTAAACTGGCTCCCAGGGCTGGTGCCCTGCTTGCCCAACTATAGTTATGTTAGTGGACTGCCTGTGTAAGAGTACCAGTGTATTCTAGTTAGCCATTTGCTTACAGCATTGCCACTGAAGTATATGAGGTCTTGGGAGAGGCATAACTAGCAAGTTCAGCAAGTGAGCAAGGGAGTTGGGGGCAGTAGAGGTGGGAAGAAGGAAATAATCAGCTGCTGCTCCCTGCCACCATTTGCCCACTTGCAGTTGTTGCTGCTGCTGCTGAAGTGTCCCTGCACCATTATAGTGCTGCTTCTAAGTCAACACCCAACGCTGGTACCCTGCTCTCTCACCTGCAATTATGCTACTGAGTCCTGGTGTCTTCCTTATCATGCTCACTCTTGCACTTGCCAAGCAGATCCCAAGCACTCTCAGAACTGGAGGTGGTACGTAGAATATTATCCATCCATTTAACTGCATTCTTTTGAACTGATGAACACCAATAAGACAGATTTTCTATGAGTGATGAGGAAAATTTGGCTAAATTTAGTTAGGCTGGTTTACAGTTGCAAACAGATTTAGGACCGAATTATCTTTAGTGATTACAATGAACTCTAACTAATTAAAGACAGTTTTTGTATTTGTAACCTAGGTGTACCCAAGTATGTTCTCCCCTCTCCAAATAAAAGGGATGGGTAGCCAGGCAGGAGTGCTGTGAGAGGAATAATGCTGCAAGAAGGATCTGAGAATGCATACCAGTTTCCTCTATTCCTTATAGAGTCAGGCCAGGGCAAGGAATGCTTAACTATGTACATATTTATTAATATATACAAAATCTAAAGAAATGGATATTGAGGAACATATATACACAAATATGCAATTGTCATATAGCTTTATATCCCACAAATGAAAGCGGAAAGATTACACCACCTCAAGAAGCATCGAACAATGCACAGGTAAGTGGTTGATATGAAACAGGTAAGCAACAGGTAAGTTCAAGTAAGTACAGGTAAGTATCAAGAAAGAGGTCCCATCAGAGCCCCGGCTAAGTGTCATATACCCTACGCTCTATTAAACTACCAATATACAATTATAAAATACATAAAATATAAGAGACAGTGTTACAAAATATGAGGTGCTCATTCACAAAATCTAAGGCGCATAAAAAAACCCCAAACTTGACTTTTCAAAAGTCCCCAAAGCCCAGGCTTTGACTGTACTCCAGTGATTAGTGGGAGGGGAAAGCCCGACTGCCCCTTGGGCCTTCCACAAACCCCAATAAAGCCTATAAACTCAGAGGGGGCCCTCTCCCCCTGGGACCTCCCCTCCAGGAGCAGCTTACTAACCAGAAGGAATTTCCCCTCCCCTGTGGGAATCCTTTTCCCCAGCAACTCATGACTCTGGGTAGGGGCAAGGCAAGCTCCTCCCCAGCAATCACCCGATTGGTGGAAGGACTCCACCAATCACAATAAAGATTCTCCAAGACCAGATACACTGAGCAGCTATTGGTAAACCTGCCATATATTGATGTGTGGGCAGTACCTAAAGCTAAGTACAGACAGTCAAAAAGCCTGAGGCTGAATCAATTCAATCTAGGCAGCTTCCTCTAAGCTGTGTAGGTTGAACCAATAACTAACTTAACTGACATTCAGCTTTTAATTGGGAAGGGGGGGGGGGGGCAGAGACCCAGGGGAGGTCCCAGGCCAGTCTGCAGAGGGTGGGGGGAGGAAGTAGAGCACATCTCCCAGCCTTCTGACCATTGCCAGCCCAGTCAGATGTCCCCAAGCCCCTGCTGTCCATCCACAAGGGTTTAAGGAACCCTCTGTCTGGTTGCCGGTCCACCGTGGGGGAGCTTTCACTCAGACTGGGTTCCCCAGTCCAGGCAGTCCCAGGGAGCTGAGAGGAATTCCCTCCCCACCCCTTTCCAACTGCTGATTGCTTCAGCCACAGGAGCAAAGGAGAAGAAGTCCTCTCGGCTAGGTGCCTGCCCATGCAGCCTAGCAAGGGGTGCAGGGGAGCCCCTGCCTTGGGGGGCTTTCCCCCAGCCCAGGATCCCTCAGCCCTGGGAAGCCCCAGGGAGCTGAGGGAAATTCTTCCCAACACCAACACCTTGCCTTAGCTGCTGGAGTCTCAAGGATAGTTCAGGGAGAGGATGGAAATTCCTCTGCTCCCCTGAATTAGTTTTGCCTCAGACTCACAGCAGCTAGGGCAAAACCAGCTGTGGAGAAGCAAAAGAATTTCCCTCCACTCGCTGAAGTTGTCTGAGGCGTGCAGGGGCTAAGGCAAGGTTCTGGAGGGGAAGAATTCCCCTCAGCTCCCTGGGGCTGCCCCAGACTGGGGTGGGAGAAACCCCTAAAGGCAGGGGCTCACTGGTGCCCCCATGCTGGGCTGCGGGGGGGGGG
>NW_005841866.1:289676-303650 GCF_000455745.1 Alligator sinensis
CGGGGGCGTCGGGGGCCCCGCGGGGGGGGGGGGGGGGGGGGGGGGGGGGGGGGGGCTTCCTCTCCCTCCCTTCTGTGGCAATCAGGAGCTGGGAAGGAAGAGGGGGGAGGGCTGTCAGGGTCTGAAATGCTCACAACACAGGGGCTTTCTCTCCCCCACCTGATGTGTAGACCCTGGCTAGGGAGGCTGGGGGTCTGCTCCCTCCATCCCTATAGGCTGATGGACACAGGCAGGAAGCAGACTAAGGAGAAGAGGGGTCAGGCAGTACCTGCTCCGCTGGAACAGGCAGCACAGATCAGGACTGCAAAGCATCCTGGGAGACTATGATTAACTTGAACCAGGAAGGGATCTGGGACAGAAGTTCTATAAACCAGTTTGACCTAAATCAGTTAAGTGTGATACTACATCCAAACAGGTTTATCTTAAATTGGTTTTGGTCATTTTGAAAATGGTTTATGGGCACTGAACTTCTGTTCTGTTACAGATTTAACCCAGTTTCTGATCACTTCAGTTCATGTGTAACTTATGTCCCTAGCCTAGCTGGTTACTGTGTAAGTAGTAACTATAACTGAAGTATGTAATTTTATTATCCTTGTAAAAATGGTTCATAAAGGGCAAGTTACAGTTTTAAAGGATGGATTGGTTATTTCTACTGGTTGGCAGAAAATCAACAAAGAGACTATACATTTCAGTTCCTCTACCTCTTAAGCTATAGCAATGCTCCACTAATCTTGAAGACCTGTTAGTATCTTCCTGGAAAGTACCAGATTCAATGAAATCTTTCAACTGAAGAGAAAACAGGATTTCACATCATAAAAAACTGATTCAGGTCAAGTCAAGTTGGGGGAGAAAGATTACATGTTAGAATTTAAACTTTCAGCCTCTCATCCTGGCATTAGTTGGGTATTTTGAAAGCAAGGTTGATTCAGATTTTTTTTTTTTCATTTCAGAGCTGGCATAAAAAGGAGAGCAACATATAGAAAGCACATTCAATGCTTTTGTTATTCTGCAGGGGCCTCATTGGGTGACCCTAATTCATTGGACTGATATAGGCATCCCATCTTGTGTATGCAGAATTCTAACCTACACACGCATACTGAAAGTATAAGTACTTAATATCTCAGTTTGCGCCTGAAAATACATCATTATATACATGAGTGTCTCCCAGTGATAGAGTTTAGTCACTGTACAAAATTTGTAGGCCAAAAGTCAAGATGTGATTCTAGTAACTTGTATATTTGAGCACATGGATACAGCAGTACATTTTTCCATATGGGTGTTACTTAAACCCACATTAAAATCTAAGTTAACTGTAGCAGAGCCAGCATGATTTGATATTATGGCAGACAGAGACCTCTAGTGGATTTATTATATAAATTCAGACTATGCATCTTGTCTCTTCATTCCTTAAATTGAAACAATGAAACCATTTAAAGGTTAAAGGAAAGATCATTCAAAAACAATGTAAAGTTATTTTGTTTGTTTTTTCAAATAGTGTGATTACTGTATAAATGCAAAAGAAACTCAACTCTGCAAGGAGCTGATGGGGAAAAGGAGGTTGAGATAAGGAGCTAAAGTATTGAAAGAGATCTGGACATGGTCTGTTAAACTGAGTTTTCACTGTTTTAATAGTTTACTTTATTTGGTAAGCCTAGCAGAAAAAAGCTAAAGAGTTAATGAAATGACAGTCCTAACTTAAGTGTTAGTAGTAATGACATTATATAATCTTTTACATTTCTCTACTTCTAAATTTCTAAGGGTTTTAAAATAAATTAATCACAGACATGTGAGATTGGGTGAAATTGTCCACATAGGCCTTTTAGCTATTGAAATGCAGCTGGAACTTTTTAAGATAGTAAGTAGATGAGAAGATGGTCACTAATCAGGTCTCTCCAGTAATACATTGTATTACAAAGCTGAGAACAATCGAGGTAAGAACAGCCAAGTACCTTTCTGTGAACAGCAGCCACTGTAACCCTCTGATAGCCATTAAAGACCTATCAGCCATACAAGTATTTTTTAACGAAAGTGAGCCAGCTGCTAAGGAGTATGAATGCTTTGAAATGTAGGGTGCTTTGTGTTCTTTTAAATCAGAATGCAGAGGTATCCTTAGGATTAGAGTTACCCTAGCAATAGAGGCCTTGAAAATACTAAACTATGCAATTAGCAAGAGTTATTGGATCCAATTATAACTGGTATAAGAACTGTGGTAGGAATACTCTAATTACCCAAATTACTATTTTTACTCTCACAAAAACCAAATCCAAAAGGAACTATTGTTGTTTCCATGGCACCTAGGAACCATAAGCCTAGACATCTGGACTAGGCACTCTACAAACAGAACATAAAAACCATGCCTGCCCCAAATAACTTACCATCCAAACAGAGGCCATTAGACAACAGACGGTGGAGCAGAAGGAAATAAGGAGATAAAGATGGTCAGCATAATAAGCAGGAGTCACACTACATTATCAGGCAGGTATCATAGCAGCTTTAAGTTAGACGATGATAAAGTCATTTTGCAGACAGCTACAAGGAGCTTCTCCTAGGTATTACAGAACAACATAAGAAAAGCACTTCAGTGTATAACAGAAAATCTAACAAGGAGGCAATGAAGGCTCTCAAGACAAGGAGCTTATTTCTGTTGTGAAGGATTAGGGAAATCAGTAGAGGAGTGTATGAATGAGCAACATGATCAAAGCAACAGGCTAGCAGCATTTTGGAGAGATATCAACTGGGCAAAATTATATTTATCAAAGGTACAGAAAAAGATATTGCATTGATCAAAATGCAATGTCTGATGAAAGTCCAAACAAAAGTTGTAACTACGTTGTAAAGGAGAGCAGCGAAATTAAATAAAACTTACCATAGGTAAAGACAAGCCAACGAAGCAAGAGAAGACAGCATCAAAAGAAAGGAGAATGTCCAGGGAGCCTTGGTTCTGGAGCAGCTGCTCTGCGTGGCTAGAGTATGCCAGAGTAGTGGAAGGATGGTGCACATGATGGAAGAGGGGAGGGAAGAGAGCAAAGAGCCAGAGAGTAGGGAATTGCATCCTGGGACCAGAGACATCGAGTGGGACTTTCCCAGTACTAGGGAGCTAGCAGGAAACTGGCAAGAGAGCTCAGGGGATCTCAATTAGGCCAAGAGATACCAGCAGTGAAGAAGCCACAGGGCAAAGCAGTGGGGGAGCTCCCCCAGAGACAGGCCAGCTGGAGGAAAAGCAGTCGGGCCTTAATCAGAGTTTTTGACTTTTGTCTTTTTAACATTCATTGACAAATGAATGTTCTTTCATTTGTCATTTTGTTTTTTGATCATCATAGCCCCAGGCAGGCAGGCCAGCAGGGTGAGGAGACCAGATTGGCAGAACCTCCACCCCAAGAAACAGAAGAGGGAGAATGACCCGTCAGAGTCAAGTAACACCCAGGAAAGGGAGTGAAAGCCCCAGGTGGAGTTTTGTTTTCTTTTGGATTCATTGTTTTTTGTTTTGCATCGTTAGAGGGCATGCACCCCTCAGAGAGAGAAAGTGGGTATAAAAAAACCTCTCAAGACAACCCACGAGACTTACCTGAGGCTGAGAAGAAGTCCAGTAGTCCACATCATTTTCAGTTCCATCGAGGCAGTTGTCAAGATACTTGTGAACCTATGTGAGAGAAGAAAGAAAAAGACAGATCGCCCATTAAGACCTATGTGCATACGCAGCAGCATAACATCTGGGTGGCACTAGGATTGGGTGTAAGGGAGGTTGGGGCCCCAGAAGAAAGCCCTAGCTGGGTTGCCATTGGCCAACTGTGGTGGAAATTAGCACCTCCCAATCAATAACATCAGAAGTACACAGTGGAGTCCAGACAAGTGATCGTGAGACCAATGGCCAGGGCAGCGAATGTACTGGGTCACCAGGCACGTAGCTTTAACCCAGGCTAAGCCCCAACATACATAGATACAAAACACAGATGCATTGTACAGGAACAAATATATAAGAACTGTGGTAACTTACCAAAGAAGCAGAAACTGAACAATGAATCAGACGCAGGACAGGCTCAGGTGAGAATGTATTAGACCTTTATAAATTCTGAGGAAATTTCTTGCCCGTTACTGTGTGAGCCAATCATAATGGATGCCTTGTTAAATGATGCATTAAGTGATTTTAGAAATTAAATGGAGAACTGACCACAGTTAGAGTGCTGATTTTCCCATCTAATCTGCAAAGACCATGTTTACAGCACAGAGCACTCTAACTCAATGATAGGCCAGTAGTTCAATACTCACCACACACTGTGCCACCTGTTGAATCAGTAGCAGCAGCATCACCATTTTCTGAAATCTTAAAGGTTCCTGTCGAGATTTCCCCAGTATGATCTGAATCAATTGAATTATTTGGGTGATTTGGTGCATTCATAGGAAGTGTCCCTGTTGTGTTAGTATTGCATGTTATCAGTGAAAATCTGGCCCTGTTGCGTTTAACATACATGCTTTGAAACTGTCTTCAGTGAAGACAAGACTTCATCCTGTATGTTCTAGAACTTAATTTTTTAAAACTTTTTTTTGGTGGAGAAGTCACAATAACACACTGATTTATGTATTATTTATTCACTGTATAAATACATAAATAAATAAAATACAATCTGACAGAACTTAATTTCTAAGGAAGGTTTCTGTGTTTGTTTGGGGTTTTTTTATCAAACAGTTCCCTGTACTGCCCTACAGTGCCATTACTCTTTCTTTTTTCTTTTTTTGTAGGTGGGGGAAGAGGAGGAGAGAGGTGGGGGTGGAAAACACTTGGACAAAATTGCTGTCTGTCTAAAAAAGTTTATCAGTCAGAGCTATGGAGTTATCTGGCATGATTTGCAAACCTCAACAGCATTAGAATGTGAAAAGATGCCCTGATTATGAAAATATTATTGATGACCTAACATTGACGGACTAGAAGATCAAATGCTGTTTTCTGGAACATTTAAATCTGCACCATACCTTTCTTTATTTTCTTCCTGGTGCTGACAGCACTTTCTCATGTTTAAGTGTGTACACTACACATTGTAGCCAAAAAAAAAAAGAAAAGAAAAAAAAAGATACTATTGAACTCAGTGACAGTCATGAAGTAAAGTTTCATTCTGGACTAGTGTAGATGTGCTCCCAGAGAAGGCTTACTGCACAGCATTTTACTGCACAGTATTAATAGCACATGTAAACATGCCCACTGTTGTGTCTAAAAATTAAATTAAGTCCTTGCTTTTTGCTTTTACTGTATAACTTCATCCCAGTGGAATAAGGAGGGATAATAAAGTTTCATACACATACTTTGAGTGAGAAAACACATTTGATATCTTGAAATAAATTTTTAATAATTATTTGAGTGAAAGTATCAAAATTGTGTGTTGCCTAACAACAATAAATATAATAGTATGAATGTGCTTGGTGTCCCATTCCTACCACCTGCTACACTGTGAAGATTTTCATACACACTCTGTGGATGCAGGAAGAGCAGTGGATGTAATATACTGTGACTTTGGCAAGACTTTTGAATTGGCTTCCTACAACATTCTTGCAAGCAAGCTAAAGAAGTTGAACTGGATGAATGGACTGTAAGGTGGATAGAAAACTGGATGGATCATCAAGCTCAATGGGTAGTAAATCAATGGCTGGATGTCGTCTAGCTCAAAGCTAGTATCAAGTGGAGTGCCCTAAGACTCAGTCTTGGGGCAGGTTTTTTTCAAGATCTTCATCCATGACCTGGAAGATGGGATGGAGAGCACCCTCAGCAAGTTTGCAGATGACACCAAGCTGCAGGGAGCAGTAGACAATAAAGGGTAGGGGTAGGATTCAGAGAGATCTTGACAAATTGGGGGATTGAACAAAAAGAAATCTCATGGGGTGCATCCACACAAGCATGCACATGCCTCTTGCAGAGTCTCAAACCCGTTTGAGATGCTGCAAGACACACATGCAGGAACAAAAAAAACTTTCCCCACACTGTATATTTGCAGCACAGGGGCAAAATTTGATACCTGGAGATCCAGGTACCAAAAAATACTCCAGGGGGAAAAAGCGGGGCAGGGCACAGTCCCAGAGCATGCCCTGAGGCAACAGGAGGCTTGGATCCTCCACAGAGCTGCTCTGGTAGCTGGCCAGAGCATTTCTATGCCTGGCCATTGCCTGGTGCTGAAGCATGCTGCCTGCCCCTGCACAGCAAGCAGCGGTGCAGGCTGCAGGGACTTGGACCCAGCTTTGTGACAGGTAAGTATGGGGCTGGATGAGGAGAGAGGGGACCATGGCGGGGCAACCAGTCCCAGCTCCCCTACTCACTCCTCTCCATCCATTCCCCCAGCCCCCGCTCATTTCCCCAGGCCCCGCTGGTTTCTTCAGCAACCCCCTTACTTCCCCACCTGGATCCCCCTCTGCACAGTCCACACTCACCAGCATTAGCAGCAACAGTCAAGGCTGCTCAGATCCTCGTGGCAGAGTCGTCTCTCTCCCCACCTCATGTGGCTCAGGGCAGTGGGGCTTGGCCCCGACTGCCTGGCACCCAAGCTGCTGCTGCCACATCACGCAGGTGCAGCCTGGATTGGCAGGGTGCTGTGTGCTGTCAGGCAACTCAGGGCCACTGGGGCTGAGTGGTGCTGGCCCCGGGTGACAGCCAGAGTGCCCCTAGCTGCCAGACAATGCATATCACCATGTGGTGCCCCGACGAGCTGGGCTACACCTGTGCGATGCTGCAGCAGCAGTGTGGGTGCCAAGCAGCCAGATCTGAGCCCCATTGCCCCACAAGGGGGGCTCTGCCACAAGGCTCCAAGAGCCCTGATCACCGATGCTGCTGCTGGTAAATTCCAGCTGTGTAGTGGGGGTGCGCGGGGGGCTCTAGGCCTGGGGGGTGGACCTTGGACCCTGCAGGGGGAGCAATCCATGTGCTGGGGGGGGCTGTGCCCTGTGAGGGGCAGGAGACCCACCCCTCTTAAGCAACCCCTCCACACAGTCCCCCCACACCCATAGTCTCCCCCACACCCACCCAGTGGTGACACGTAGGGGGGGAATGGTGGTGTACATGCACCCCCTGAGAGTGCCAGTGCACCCCCTGACTGGCTGCACTCACTGCTTAGGCGATGGGCAGGGGGGACAGGTGGGAGCACTGGTGTCCCCCCTGGAAGCACTGGCCAGGAGTGACTGGGGACTGCAGCCACTTCTGGAAGCGAGCGCAGCAATTGGCTGCCTCACAATCGGCAGTTTGGGAACCCCGCCCCCGGTCAGCAAGATTGGTTGTGGGGGAATCCCCCCAGTTGCTGACTGGTTGCTGGGTGGGGCATGTGCCCCCTCTGACTAAGGAGGCACCAGTTGCCCATGCACCCACCCACCAGCATCGCCCACCCCCCTTCTGCAAACCCACATTCCCCCATCACACACCTGTCACGTGATAAGAAAACCAAAAGCATATATTTAGATTTTATTATGATTATAGTGACACTCCTAGGCTTCCAAGTTGCTTTAACATTGTAAATATAGCAATAAAACATGACCCAACGGAGTAGCTTTTTATACTGCTGGGGCTTGCACAGGTGCTCTAGCTCCCCTGGGCTGCAGATCCAGGAGGATCCAAGCATGGTTATTTTTCCCCCCAAGTGGCACAATTAGCCCTACACCCAAGTGCATGTCCAGGCATGTGCACTGAGGCAAAAAGCCCTGGCTCAAACTTGTGCTGCTTCTTTTTGAGCTGCTGCAAGTGCATGTGCCTGCATGTGTGCATGCATCCATGAGGATCAATAAGAACAAGTGCAAAGTCCTTCACTTAGGATGGAACAGTTTCAGGCACTGGTACAGGCTGGGGACCAAGTAGCTAAGCAGCAGCTCTGCAGAAAAGGAATTGGGGTAGGAATCAGTTCAGTGGACGATAAGTTGAACATGAGCCAACAGTTGTAAATCTCTTGTTGCGCAGAAGGCAAACAGCATACTGGGCTACGTTAGTAGGAGAGTTGTCAGCAGATTGAAGGAAGTGATTATCAGGGATCCAGGTTTTCCATTCATAAATTGTTAGGGGCTGGAAGGGACCTTGCAGATCATCAGGTCCAGCCCCCCCCGCGCTCTAGGCAGGAAGACAACTGGGGTTAGGTGACCCCAGTGAGGGGACTGTCTAGTCTCCTCTTGAAAACCTCCAGGATAAGTGACTGCTGGTTGTGGGGTGATCCCCACTGCTCCATGCCACATGGGGGGCAGGGCTGTGCCCAAGCCCTCCAAAGCCCCAAAGTGACTACAGGAGCGGTGAGTCCCAGGACTTTTCTTTTTTTTTTTTTCTTAAAGGGCCAGAGCCACTTTAAGGGCCAGAGCTGTGGTGGGTGGGGTAGCCATGGAGGGCCTGGGGGAGGAAAGGAGGGGGTGTGGTGCTCTATGTCAAACAGCAATACACATCCTCAACAAACAGCAGGCAATGGGAGAGTCCCTGTTCCACCAAGCACTACTGGGAGTAACAAGGAATAACGGCCATAAGTTGACTGAGAGTAAATTCAGACTAGACATCAGGAGGTACTACTTCACAGTAAGGGAGGCCAGGAGCTGGAACCAACTTCCAAGGAAAGTGGTGCTCGCTTCTACCCTGGAGGTCTTCAAAAGGAGACAATCACCTAGCTGAGGTCATTTGACCCCAGCATTCTTTCCTGCCCATGGCAGGGGGTTGGACTTGATGATCTGCTCAGGTCCCTTCCAACCCTACCAACTATGAAACTATGAAGATATGGCCAAAAGGGACCTAAGGGTAGTGACTGACCATTGCATGAACATAAGCCAGCAGTGTGATGCTGTGGCCACCAGGGCAAACAACATGCTGGCATGCATTAACATTTGCATGTCCTGCAAAATTAAGGAAGTGATACTCCCACTGTACTCCACACTGGTGAGACTGCAATTGGAGTACTGCATCCGTTCAACAAGGATGTGGAAAAATTTGAGAGTCTAGAGAAGAGCCACCCATATGATCAGGGACTTGCAAGACAAGCCATACGAGGAGAGGCTGAGGGACTTGGGCCTCTTCAGCCTACGGAAGAGATGGCTGAGAGGGGACTTGGTAGTGGCTTACCGCTAACATCGGGGGGGACAACCAGAACTCAGTGAACAGCTGTTCACTAGGGCACCATCAAGAACTCAGTGAACAGCTGTTCACTAGGGCACCCCTGGGGAAGACCAGGAGCAATGGATACAAATTCCTGGAAGGCCACTTCTGGCTCAATTCCAGGAAAAACTTCTTCACAGTCAGGGTGTCCAGACTGGAATAAACTCCCTGCAGTGGTGGTGCAGTCACCTACCCTGGAAACCTTCACAAGGAGACAGGGTTAAGTGACCCCAGCGAGGTGACTGTCCAAGTTGTCTTTTCCTGCTTAGTGCAGGGGGACTGGACCCAATGATCTACAAGGTCCCTTCCAGCCCCTAACAATTTATGAACCTATGATATTGGACTGATGTAGCTAGCTCTGCTTTCAAGGGGTGGTGTTGTGCAGCTGTAGAGGGAAGAACCACCCATGAGGCATGATGCTGAGGTAAGTTGTACTCCTGAACATCCCAAAAAAAGCTCACTCTCTCTGCTTATATAGCAGCCAGAGGGCTGAAGTTTAAAGGTTAAGAGGACAAAAGAAGGGTCAAGGACAGGTTTCTTGTAAAAAGTGAAGCAGGAGAAATGTCTGCTAAAGACAAGGGTTGAATCCACAGTCTTTGGATAGACAGTCCAAGGCTATCCCAGTTGAGCCACAGGGAGCTCTGGCCTATAGAGGTGCTCTCTGAGGGACAGCTGCTTTCAAGGAGTGATGTCTAGCTCTAGGGGTAGAAAGAGTTCACAAGGCATGATGTTAACACAAGTCGCACTCCCCCACCTCCCAAAAGGAGGCACTCTCACTGCTTGAAGAGGAGCCAGGGCTTGAGCTTTAATGGTAAAGAGGATACAAGAAAGGGCAGGAAAAGGCTTTTTGAGGAAAGCAAAACTCAAGAGAAAAGCCTACCAAAGACAAATATTGAATCTACCAGGCCAAGGCTCTCCCAGTTGAATCATAGGGGCCTCTGACTGACAATGGTGTTCCTCGAGGGGCAGCTGCTTTCAAGGGGCAGTGTTGTCCAGCTGTAGGGGGAAAAGGAGCTCTTGAGGCACATGCTACAGAAAATCATACTCATCTATCTGCCAAAAGGGCAGGAAGAGTACCCTTAAAATAAACTGGCAGAGAAGCCAGCTGGAGAAGACCCATCAGACCAAGCAGGAAGGCAAAACAGATGCTAGGGATGCACCTGAGAGAGCAAGGGCAAGAGAAAACAGGTTGGTGTAGCACGTGACAAAGCAAACAGGAGCTTGCAAGAGCCCCCACTGGGCCTGTGGGGGCAGGATTGAGTGGCTGCAGAAGCACACTAGGGACTGCAAAGAGGGCACCCAACAAACCAAGGGAGGGGTGTATGGAGAGGCTGGAGGGGCCCCTGAAACAGGAAGCTTAGTCCATCTTTGCTGCTGACTGGAAGCAAGAAAGACACCAAGGAAGAGGAGAAAGAGATGCAACAGTGAGGAGAACCAAGAGGCCGGAGAGGCACCAAAGCAATAAATGAGAGGCAAGAAGCTGGAGAAGAATCTGTGATATCAGAGAGAAGAGAGGGGTCAGAGAAACACTTGAGACAAGGAGGGTGAAGAAGAATGTGGGAGAAGTGCCTGAAGCATAAGGGAGGAGAGAAAAGACTTTGGAAAAGTATAGAAGAGCTCAGGGAGGAGAGGAGAGATAGTGGAGGAGAGATATCCAGTATGAGAGGAGATAGGCTGGAGTATCACCAGACATACGAAGGAGGAGAGGAGAGAGGCTGAAGATGCCTCTGGGGGCTTGATGCCTAGGGGCCTGTGGGGGCAGGAGAGAGTCTGAAGATGCACTGGAGAACCCAGGGAGGATGGGAGAGAGACTGGAGAATTAGAGGAGAGGAAGGGAGCTTGAGAAGCACCAGAGAACTCAGGGAGGAGCAGAGAGATGCTGGGTAAGCAAGGGAGATCAAAACAAGGAGAGGAGACAGGCTGGAGACACAGGGGAGAGCCCAGGGATGAGAGGAGGCAGGCTGGAGAAGCACCAAAGACAACAAAGAGGAGAGGAGGGAGCCTGGAAGAGCCTGGAGAAGCTGCACAGAGTCCAGGGAGGGGAGGCATGCTAAAAACACTGAGGAGAGGATGGGAGAGGGTGGACAAACACCAGACAGAGGAAAGTGAAGACATGAGAGAGTGGAAAAGCACCAGAGGCACAAAGGAGAGAGGCTGGAAAAGCAGCAGAGAGCCCAGGGAGGTAAGGGGAGTGGCTAGAGAAGCAGCAGAGGGCCAAGGGAGAAGAGGATGGAGGCTGGAATAGCATGAGAGCACTCTAGGGGCAGAGGCTTGAGAAACACCAGAGAGCCCAAGGAGATGATGATGAGACGGACTGGGAAGTTAGAGGAGAACCCAGGGAGGAGAGGGGAGAGGCTTAAGAAGCACCAGAGACCTCAGTGAGGAATGGAGAGAGGCTGGGTAAGCAGGGGAGCTGTGAAGGAGATGAGGAAGGCTAGAGAAGCTGCAGAGAACACAGAGAAGAGATGCACCAAAAAACACCCAGGAAATAAGTAAAGGGGGGATAAACACCAGAGAAGAAAGAGGAGAGATGAGGCAATGGAGAAGAACGCTAGACACCAAGGAGAAGAAGAGAGAGGCTGCAGAAGGACACAGGAGAAGCACCCAAAACACAAGGGAGGATAGGAGAGAGGCTGGAGAAGCACTTGAGCCACCACAGAGAGGAGGAGAGTAGAAGGGCATAAAAAACACCTGGGTCCTTGAGGAGAGGAGAACAAGGGCTGGGAGAAGGAGAGCAGGGATGCTGGAGCAGCAAGTGAGGTCACAAGGAGGTGTGATGAGCATCCTGTGTACCTCCTAAGACACCAGTTATAAGAAAACAGCTCAAGAAGATATTGAGGGACCAAGGAGCAGAGAAGTGAGGCTGCAAAAAGGACTTGCAACACTGAAGAAGAGCAAAAAAAGGCATCACTGAGGGGGCACCTACCCAGGCTGGCCATGGGTCACCAACCCAGGACCTTGGGCTTGAGAAGGTGGCAGGTTAAAAGAACTGGACTGCAGCAGCAAGCACCAGCAGCATAAGAGGACAAAGGCTGGAGTAGCCACTGATAGAGAAGCTGTATCTTTGACACAAAGGGTGAGAGAAGAAAGCAAGAGAAGACCCATGAGGGGAGCGCAGGGGGGAGGTGGTGAAACAGATGCCTGTCCCCATTAAACACAACATCTCACACAGTCCATATTCAAAACACTGAAACCTCCCCTTGATGCACAAGCCCCAAACAAACCCAAGGGGGAGACACCACCAAAGCCGAAGTCTTCTTTGAAGCACACCAAAACCATCTGCAAGCCTAGCCCTGGTTGAAGGAGGCCTAAGCCATGACCCAAAATCTTCTACACTTGAAGGGACATAAGCATCTACCTGGCCTCAGGACAGCCAGAGAAACATAGCACTTCTACATGGCACAGAGACTCTGCCTGCCCCCCAGAAACACAGTGTTGCACACAGTCCACGTTCAGAGCAATGAAGCCTGCCTTTCACACACAAGCCCCAAACCAGTCCCAGGCATGAAACACCCCCAAAGCCAAAGGCTTGTTTGAAGCACCCCAAAACCAACTGCAAATCAAGCCCATCTGCAAACTTAAGCTGAGGCCTCCCACAACCCAAAACCTTCCACACTTCAAGTGACACAAGCATCCACCTGGTCTCAGAATAACCAGGGCCACCTATCAGCTGCACATGGCACAGGGATCCTGCCTTTCCCCAACTATCACAAAACAGTCCATCTTCTGGACCATGAAAACTCCCCTTGAGACAAGCCCTAAAGCAGCCACAGGCAGGAGATACCTCCAACCCTTGAGCCAAAGCCTTGTTTGAGGCACCCAAAAAATATCTGCACACCTTGCCCCGGTCCAAGGAAGCCTAATCCCAGACTCCCCAAACCCAAAGCCTCTCACCCTTGAAGGGACACAAAAAACATACACCTGACCTCAGTATAACCAAGGAGGCTAGCACCTATATATGGCACAGGGACCCTGCCTTTTCCCAGGTATCACAAACCCCAGCACAGTCCATATTCTGAACCCTGAAGCCTCCCCTGGATACACAAGTTCCAAATCAGCCTCAGGCAGCAGACAACTCCAAAGCCAAAGCCTTGTTTGAAGCACCCAAAAAAATCTGCATCTCTTGCCCTGATCCAAGGAAGACAAACCCCAGGGCACACAAAACCCAAAGCCTTTCACACTTTCAGGGACATAAGCATCCACCTGACCTCAGAAAAGCCAAGACCACTTATCAACTGTATATAGTACAGGGATCCTACCTTTGCCCAAACTTCACAAAGCCCCTCCCCTCCCCTCCCCCCTGGTCCATCTTTTAACCCTTGACACACAAACCCCAAACCAGCCCCAGGCAGGGGACACCTGCAATCCCTGAGCCAAAGCCTTGTTTGAGGCCCCTGAAAGCCATCTGTACACCTCACCCTGATCCAAGGAAGCCTAACCCAAGCCCCCTCCAAACCCAAAGCCTTTCACACTTGGAGGGATATAACCATGCACCTGGCCTCAGAATATCCAAGGCCACCTACCACCTGTACATGGCACAGGGACACTGGTTTTTCCCAAACTTCCTGAAGCCCCATACAGTCCATCTCCTAAATCCTGAAGTCTGCCATTGACACACAAGCTCCAAATCAGACCCAGGAATGAGACACCTCCAAACCCAAAACCAAAGCCTTGTTTGAGGCACCTCAAACAAACTGTGTGCGCACCTCACCCTGATCCAAGGAAGCCAAACCTCAGAGTCCTCAAAACCCAACATCTACCATACTTGGATAGACATAAGCATCCACCTGACCTTAGAACAAACAGTCTGACCTAGCAGCTGTACATGGCACAGGGAACCTGCCTTGCCTCAAAAAACAAAGCCCTACACAGTCCAGCTGCTGAAC